>NC_085058.1:5555558-5909725 GCF_963662255.1 Cinclus cinclus | reverse complement strand
GCTGCTCCCTTGGGACAGCCACAGCCCTGCTCCTGCCATCTGATGCACGGGGTGGGTTTGTGGCAGAACCTCAGTGAACTTGTCTGGGACTGTGCAGGACATTGACTGCAGGAGCCAAGGCACAGGACTGGGACCAAGGTCTTTGTAGCCAAGTGCTTTTTACAAAGGAAGCTTTAGCATAATGTGAAGAGCAACATAAGCATGCTCAAACCTGCAGCAGTCATAGCCACAGAAAAGCTGGGAAAAGAAACCCATACCAATCCACACCTGGCTGCTTTGGCAGAAGCCAAGCTATGCCAACCTTTTCACCAGCCAAAATAGTTCTCTTGGGTGAGACTTTGTTGACATTACTGTGGAGGAGTGTAGCACAAGCAGAATCCATAAACCACAGGAGAACATTTTAAACACTTCTTAGACCACATCGTGTAAATTCTTTCTGTGACTTCTGCCCACTAGCACTACCCCAGTCTGTCACTACTTGCAGGTCATCTGGGCTCTGCCATTCAAGAAGACTGAGCTTCTTTAGGAGTGAGCTTCTCAAAGGAAGGTAACTCGGTTAACTACGTTGATACTAATTGGTGATAAAATTCCAAAATTGTATGGCTACAAAACTTGCCTGTGCTCCTTCAAGAGGAGGAGAAAATGCCTACGTCATTCACCGGGCCACTGTCTTACTTCTCACACTGCTTTCAAGGTTCAAATGGGTTCCAGTGTGCTGAGCATCCCTTCTCTGCCCTTCTCACCAGCTGACCATTCTGGTGGATTTCTTAGAAGCAGAGGATTGCACAGAGCTCCAAGAGAACTTGATCCATACAACATTTGAAATAAAATAATTTGTTCTAAAACACTGTTCTAAAACATACTGCACACACATTTCTCACTAGGTGCATGAAGATGAAGAAAGAAAAACACACCTGGCAGCTTCCCTGTCCTTGGGCTCCTGCTCTGCAAGAAGCCTCGTGTGGGGAGGCCCAGCCCAGCATCAGCACCACATTAACCCTGCTGTGTCTGCCCTCAGCTTTGGATGCAATGGATCTCTCCCCAGGTACTCTGGTCCCAGATCATTTAAAGAGCTCTCAGACCCTGAACATAACTTGATCCTTGACAAGACAGTCAAACAGCAGAATTCTCACAACAAATGTCTGCACTTCCCACAGCTGAAATTTGACAAAGGCTACTTAACAACATAAAGCTGGAAAAAGTCACCACTTTGTTATCAATGCATTTTTAGTGCACTTCTTGCACTTTTCCATAGCAACAGCAGTCACAAAGGGCAGAGGGTGCTGTGCCCATACCATTCCAAGATTCTTACATTTAATTTCTTTCTTTCATCGTTACCAAAACGTCCACAAGATTGGGAAGACGTGTTAATGAAAACACAAAAAAAACTTCCTGGGAAAAACACAAAAGAGAACTTTAGAATGTGAATGCAAGAAAGTTGCATTTTGAAGATGGGTTGTGGTATCAAGCAAGTCAGGAGAGTAGACTAGAAATTATCATAATCATCAATTCTTCACACCTCAAGTATGGATTAAGAGGAGAAAACCTATCAGTATCAGATTGCAACATGCATCCATGAAGAGAGCAACAAGCCAGAGCACGCTGTGCACACTGTGTCACCCCAAGCCAGTACTGTGATTCTGCACTAGAGATCAAAAGGAGAGATCAGCTTCACTCCCACCTGGTGTTGGCTCTGTCCAGTTTAATTCCTGGTTGTGACAGATGCACTGAACAAAACAGAGATGCTTCTAGTGCAATCCTTGTTCACTAGATTTACCAAAGGTACAACTCCAGGAAAAACTTCAAAGCCTAAACCTTACACAGCAGTGATTGCCCTGCAAGGAACAGGCAGTGCTCTCGGCAAGACTTGAGCATGCTGAACCAGGAGCATGTGCTACTGTGAAACACCATCTCCCCTGCCAAATAGAATAGATTTCCAACCACAGCAGAGTGCAAAAGAAAACAGAGAGGAGAGCTCTCACCTATTTCAACAGAGCTTCATAGCAATTTACAGAGCAAAACCAGACAGGGAGATTAAAGAAAGCCAGACTCATCTTCCCTTGGCTGAATGCACTGAACAGGCTCTTGGTGCTGTGCTTGATGCAAATCATCTCTTCTGCTTATGCACACAAAGACAAGGTACAGCACACCTAGCACAACTGTGTGATTTTGAGGATTGTCCTAAAATCTGCAGCAGTGTAACTGCTGTGTGTGTCACAGAAACGTCCTATTTAAAGCCCAAATAAAAGCAGAATCCCCAACAATTTTATATTCAACTTGGGAGCAATGCTTGCTCTTTAAAAAAAAAAAAAAAGAGGCAAAATAATCACTATCAAAAGGTTAAATGCTTCTTTTCAGACTTAATATTTTAGAAGCTTACCTTGCAGCCTTCACATGTAATGACACCATAATGGATTCCTGATGATTTGTCTCCACAGATCTTGCATGGAATAATTTCAATTTGAGCTGCAACAGAAGCACGCAACCAGTTAATTACATTTTCTTTGAAACACCTTATAAAAGCATTCCCTGATCAGCATTTGTACAGTGAAAACTAATAACCTGCTAAACATTATACTGCATTAACTATTCATTGCTGAACTGCAAGGATCCCCTAGGGCTTTGGACTAAATTATGGCTGCTCGTTATATAATAGCTTTTGGGTTATTAAAATGGGTCATTTGAGAAGGTATTTAAGAACCCACGAGAAGGCTAGAATCAGCATTTCAAAGCCAAAAAGAATAGGAGAGTTCACATTTTGGCCAAAGAGCTAAGATGACACTAGAAAGGTTTCTTCCAACTGTGTTCATGAAAGACCATAACAGGTAATTTTAAATTTTGTCCTGTCTGGAAGCAAATGTACCACCTTTACCACAGCCACCAACATCCACCCAGCCCACATGACTGGTCAACCCTAAAGAGAAGTTATGAGGTGAAGAGCACTTCCATTTTGCATGAGAAATCCAAAACTTACCTATCTTAATTGAAAGGGAATTATTGGTACCTATTTGTATATTATCTACCACAGAACAAACAAGGCAGGAAAATACAGCTGCACTCAGTTTACTGAAACCAGAGGAGTTGGCACAGTCTGGAAAATGCCATACAGTTATAAGGCATGAAAGCCCTGATAAATGTAATTTCATACATACAAACCCACATACTGAATTCAGTTTGGTGTGTGACTATCTCTAAATCAAGCACCTTCCCATGTGACAACATGGGTCCAAGAAGGGACTCCTGAATGCTCAGGGACACCTCCCAGCTGCTTTTGGACACCACAAAAGGCTGCAGTTGTTTCGCTGGCAAGTTTGGACAGACTGTGCACAGGCAGTGCTTCAGTGATCAAACACCATCAGGGCACATATCACACGTGTGTGCTCACACACACCTAGCACAGCTGGGTGACTGAAATCCCAGGAAAGCCCTTGCTCTGCCACAGCGTGTTCGGATGAGCTGCATCAGTTTTCTGGAAGGGGCTTAGTTGGAACAGAACAAGTGCAACTCTTGCTGTGTCTGTAACTGTGTCACATTAACAAGGGCTGTTCACCCCCTTGAAGAGCTTAAATCCATTCGCAAGCTGCCCGACTGTTTGAGAGAGCTCCTCTTTCATCCAATTTATGACTATCCAGTTTCTGACAACACAAAAAAAAATCACACCTAATACTACTGTCTTAAAACACATTCACTTAACTTCAGTTGTACTCCGTTCTCAAAAAGTCACGTCCACTCCAAAAACATTGCATTTTGCATGCCATTGAATCCCTAACTGGCTGCTTATTATTAATCAAGAATCATCTTGCAGTACTACTGTGTGCTCCAATTCACTGCAGCACAACACAGCTCAGGATCTGACCCAAAGCATAAGACACACAAAGTAGAAGCCCAGAAGACTCGTAGCACAGCATCAACTGGGTTAAAACGTTCCCTCAAAATACTCTCCAGGTGACATCAAGTGCAACAACGAGGCAGCTGAGCAGCACCCAAATGGGACCTATTTGCTCCCAGGAACCCAGCAGCTAAAATACTCTGCTGGGGAAGGCAGTGCCCAACAGCTGCTCCAGACTCCAGGGCTCTTGCCAGGCAGTTCTGTATCAGCAGCTTTCCAAGTAGTCCCACACAGCAGGACACCACTTGTATCTGCTTCCATCATAAGGACCTTGGCATCCCAGACCTTTAAACCCCACCATCCCTGCAGCAGTGAAATACCTGGCTGCAATTCACAGGTGTGCTCAGGATACTTAAGGAAGGAAATACTTCTTCCCCAAAAATTTCACTTTGCTTTCAGCTAACACATTAAACACAATGGAGCAGGAAGCAAACTAATAAAAGGGAAAAATTATCTGTGTGTTGTTTCATTAATGTGCTACAGGAATTATTACTGGAGCCTCGTATGTTAATAAGCTTGTAGCAGAAAGGGTGGCACAACCTCCCCTTCACATCAAGAAATTGCAGAACAGGCTGAAATTCATGGAAGCTCAAAATTTGAATCATGTGCAGTTCAAATTCAGAGAGCAATCCTGTGGGCAGATTCCAGAATAGCTATACCAAATCCCAGTTGTGACTTTTCAACATATGATTATTTTTCTCCTCTGCTGCAGTGAATCAGCAGCCTTCTGCAGCTCCTTGGACAGGGTAGTGACTAGGCTTATCTCCACAGCTACATGGCAAGATATTTTTTATATTTCACTTTTATATACATAATTACTGCCTTATTTTGAATAAGTATAATTGGATCTAGTTTATCTACAATCTCCAGCACGTTAGTTAAATCACCCATGAAGCCTGTCTATGCAATCCCTATTTCTTAAGCAACAGGACATTTGCAGTGTTTCTGAAGGAATGTAACATGCCTTCAAAGTGATGGCCTAAAGCTAGGTTAGCAATAGTCTAAAAAGTGCCATAATTAGTCCCAAATGCATTTTCCAGGCTACTTTGCTGGTATAAGAGAATCTCCACAGATTCACAGGTTCCAGCTGTGACAGCATTTGCCCAACATAATTTTTATGAGTGCCACCACCAAATCAGATATAGTTTTAGAATTCCTGATTTCTTCAAATTTACATCTTCAAGGCACTTACTTTCAATTAGGCACACAGGATTTAAAACTGCAACTTACTGCTGCACTCTGAGATGCAGGACAATGGATGAATCTCAGAAGCACAAATCACTCGGGACTGCCACAACCAATTGTAATACAAATTAATGCACAGAGAGATCAGATCAATTACTGCTCCACTGCAGTGCCTTTGCAAATCAACTCATTGAAATGGAACCCCTGTCGCAGGTTCATACACTTCCCATTCAGCATGAAAGGACTTAAGATACTTTAAACTTACTAAATGCAAATTGCCTGTGCCAAGATTATGCATTTTTTCTTACAAGGGTGAAAATATTTTCCCCACTTTTAACTTTGACATGCAAATATGTACTTGCTAAAACCTTGTTCTTATGCAAACAACGCAGGTGGGAAATATTTTTACATGTCAAGAATATGTTCCGACTTGGTTTCTCACATTCCCAGAGTTACTTAAAGCTTCCTACTGTGCTCAAATTAACTGTACCTGTTCTCTGCTTACATTTATTTATATGGTATATTTTTTCAAGATTACACAGAATACTCTAATTCATGCTTTAGACTAGAATTAGCCCAAATTACAGTTTACAATTTCTGTCTCCTGGGGTGGTGCTCAGGTTGATTCAGGCTGGTTCATGCATGAGCAATTTCTTAAATACAAACTGCAGAAAAAATAAACTCTTGTGGTTGCTTAGGAACCACCACAGATACCCAGGTGACAGTAGTTTGTACTCCCAGATTAAAGGCCTAAGACTCTTTCACACCCTTGAAATACCAGTGCCCCACAAGCCTACCAAGGCTGTCCTGTGCCAAAGGCAGCCAAGAGGAGGAATAAAAGCCCAAACAAAGCACCAAGAGCAACAAGAGGAAGCTCGAGCACCAAGACCCCCACCCAACAAGCTGCTACAGAAAGGGCTCCTGAGAGAAGGAAGGGACCTTCCAAGGGCTGGAGGCAGCAATCCCTACAAACTGATGTCAAACAAGCTCATGTCCACAGCAAAGGGTCTCTGCCATCCACCAACACCCCTCAGTTAATGTGCCTTCACTTGGAGCTGTTCTATCACCAGACTGTCTGGCAACTGTCCTCGTGCCGTGATGTCAGATGAGCTTCCAGAAAAAGGAGCGCGTACCCCGATCTGCTCAAAATCAGACTGAACAGGAACTTGTGCCCGAGTATTACAGGGGAAAAAAAGCCAGTGTTTCTCCTCCTGAACATTTATTCTTCCTCCATCCACTGTCTCTTCACACAGCAACTGTCTGAGGTAGCTCTGGTATGCTTAAATAACACCATTGCCTCCACCTAATTCCTAGGGAACATGCCAGGAGTCAGCCAGTGAGAGCACTCAGTGACATCTTCAGCTGCCACCTGGAACAGGAGAATATGCCTTATTCCCTCGTGCTTCAGGGGAGTTTGTTCCCTGGAACAAACCTGGAACAGTTTCACTGTGTTTGCCTGCCTTTTTCAAGCTCCCTCCCCCAAACAAACCCTCTAGACAGTCTCTCCCTTTTTATTAATTCCCCACATCATGAAATGTTGCTTTATTCCTTGTCCAGTTTGTGCAGTAGAGAAGAAAACCTAATTCTGTATCTGTAAGGGAATGCACTGTACAAGCTCATCATAATCTTTGATTTCTCTCTTCCTAACTCATGGGGCAGACTCAGATCAGGGCAAGAGCCTGTACAGCCAAGCCAAGCACAGGTCACCTTTCTCCCCAGTTCTGTCACTTAAACAGAAACACACTGAACCTCAGCACAGGAAAAATGCGTTACCAGTTCACTTTGAAGAACACACTTTTCGAAAGAAAAATTGTTTTCCAAAGACAGTCTTTCCCTCCCCATTAACATTTGTGAATAAAATGCTTAATTGTCTTGGGGTAGAAAAAGGATTTTTCCTTTCCTCCTTCTGCATTCACAGTTATTTTAAAATTGTACGTGCACACAAATAACATTCTTTTCCCAATTCACAACAGGTAGGAAACCTCAGACTTGGTATCCTGAGAAGGGCTCTTCAGTGAATGCAAAAATTGGTCCCATGTCTGCCTTTTAGGGGAGATCCACCCAGCTGACCTGAGTGATCTAGAAAGCTGGGTAATCAATGAATTGTCTTGTCTGCTCTAGACTGAAGGCAGGGAAAAAAAAGAAGGGAGAAGGGCATATGATTCATCTTATTCATAACAAGCAACACGAACCCCTGAGTGGAGAGGCCTCCTCGTCACTCAATGGTGAAGGAATTTAATGATATTTTAATTCCAAGCCCAACTTTTAGAAGGTGAAAGGTAAATACTACTGTGTCTTACTGTTTCTGAATTTAAAAATTAGCATTTTCTGGAAAGGAAAACCTGTGCAGGAGGTGCTCCCTTCCTCCAGGGTACCTGGGGTCCCAACTGCTGGCAGCACTGAGACACGAGCACTTCTGTGGAGCTCCTGGTCACAGCTCTTAAGGCAGCAATGTCCAGAAATTCCAGGTATACACTTTTCCACTCAGTACAGACCAATTTAAGCATGTACTGCTGAGTCTGCCAGACCAGTCTCTACTCCTTAGAGCCTCTATGGGCCCTGTGCATCCTTCTCACATGCATGGCTTTCCAGGTAAAGCATCCCCAGCTGACCACAGCGCACAGCTGAGCTGAGGACGTGCCCGAAGGCTCCAGAGGGGTACACACAGGAGGCAGGGCTGAAGTTGGGACCTTCTGAGACTCAGGACACTGCTTAAGGAGCAATCCCTTCCCTGGCTGCAGCAACCCTCCAGAGCCCTTTCCCTGGACGTGGCTCACCTGTGCCCAGCCTCTCCGGTGTGTACGACTGCACAGCTAATTCAGAAGGGCTCTGGAATGAACATGATACATGCACAAATTGGGCCAACCTGCTTCTAGAGGGTCGTGGTTTGTGCCAGACATTCCTGCTAGTGCTGTTTGTAAGTATATTGATTAAATTAGGAGGCATACATATTCAGTGACATTCATACATATTCATTGGCTCAAACAAGGGTACTGCATGTAATGTGGTATTTAAAGCAACATGATATCTGATCACAAACTGAATTAACACAGAATGATTTTACTATATAATATTCTAATCTTCCTGCATTTTCAGCTTCATTACCTAAATAATTTGCTCTGTCATGTACCCTAAGTAATTTGAGCTGGCTGCAAATTACTCTCCGAACACCTGCAGCTTCCAAACGCTGCAGTTCCACTGAAGCGAGCACTGGTGGCAGCACAGCTCTGCCCACCCCATCCATGTACGCTGTGAAGTGCCTATCTCCACTCATACCTGGAACACAGAAACCCCGTGAGCTGCGGATGGTGGGTGCTTGGGAGACACCGGAGGCGATTTTAGAACACACAGAAGTGTCTGATCAAGAGCCTGCTCACTCCTCGTGTGAAGGTGTGTTTATTCCATACAAAATCCTTACCATGAACACATTCTGAGCAGACCCCTCTGGTGACTGCAGTGACAGACCTGGCAACAAATAGCTCCAGAGAAGAGCTAACAGAAGAGATTTGCGTCTCATGGATGTTTTGGGATCTGCTAAGGTTGAAATTCCAGCAGAAGCCTTCCCAGCACATGGGACATCTCTGCATCTTCCTCTGTGTTACAGATTCTCCTCCCTACAGCTGAGCTCAGCTGCACGTTGTCCCTCGGGGGGCATCAGACGGGGAACTTGCTCAGATTTTCAATTTTCACATCTTTGGAACTGCTGATGCTCTCAAGCTTGGCTGAAATGTTTTGGAAATGGGAAGGATTGGGGTGATGGGCAGAAAACCAAACACAAACAACATGTCCAAGCCTTGTTTCCTTAGGAAATCACACTGGTAATAAAATAAATACTGAGGTTGTACTGGTACAAATCCTTTGAAGTCTGTGGGTGTGATGGGTGGAGTAGAAATGAACATGGCCACCAAAGTATTAATTAAAAGTAAAGTATGAGCAACACCTCAAACACACAAAGCAGAAATGCTGCAATGCCAAGAGGAGCTCTGTGGGCCTGGGCACATCTGGATCCCTCAGCAGGTCACTGACACTGCACAGCATTCCCAAATGCTGGAAACAGCCATATTAAAGGAGATACAGGATAAACAGCATGGCACCACCTGAGCGCTTCTGGGGCTTGCAGGACTGACTTTGAGGAATCAGCATAAATTCCTTCAACATCTGTTTGATTTGGGCACATGGAAGGGTACAGTGCAGTAAGAGCTCATATTCCCATGCCAGGATCGCTGATGTTTAGGGTTATTGTTTTCCTTTAAGCCACAAAATTTCAATTTAAAGAACTAGAGCTTTGCTATTACATGAAGCACTGGCTTCAACAAAGACACCTGAATGTCTAATGAAAGAAGGCAAGATGGAAAATAGTTTGAGTTTTCTAAAGGGCAAAACTGTTCCAGTGAAGTTGTTGTGGTAAGGTCTCTATATTTAATGTTCTATTCAAACAGAAAATCACTGTCAACCCTTAATATCATAATAATTTTCTAAATTCCTATAAAGAAAAATCAAAATGATGTCCCAACACAAACAATCTAGGACTTCTGTAAGTGTTCAGGAACACAAGCTAAAAACTGATCTAGTGTTTTTAGAGGAAACTCAGATTATGTTTGCTCCCTCTTGTTCATGTGTATAACACTACATGATTCTAATTTTCTTCTGTATAACACTCATATCTCTCCACTGTCTTGTCTTCATCCATCCAGAAATATTTTCACTCTTTCCTGACTGAGCAATGAATGAAGCTGAAAGCAAGATGATTTGCTTTTCCTTGGTGAAGGAATGACAGGTAGAGACAACTGCAGCTTGGGACTCTGGCCACATTATCAAACCACACCACAGACCAAACTAACATCACACCACTGAAGTCCAAGCCTGGGGTCAACCAAAATAGCCAGGCCTGCCACATTCAAAGGTGTTCTGTTACCCATGAGCACAGATGGAAAGTTCTTGGGACATTCAATCCCTTGGTATATCAGGGGCACGCAATTAACATCTCCCACTCCTCAAAATCTACGGAGTTCCCCAAGCTCCATCTTTGTTACTGCTTTCATGAACTTACACACAAATAATGAAGATGGCAGAAATACACACCAAGAGATGTACAGCTGCAACAACTTCTTCTGGGGGGTCCCCTTTTGTCCCTCACCAGGCACAACAGACAGACACAACACCACACAGCAGCCAAACTTCGAAGACTGATGATTTCTACATGGTCAGAATAGACTTCCAAATTTCATAAAACACCAGTTTGTTTCTGCCATATTTTGGCTTCTCACTTTCTTGGTGGCTCAGGTGCTCATGAATAAACATTTAATTATTTCATTTGCCTCTTCTTCTCTGGTTGAAAATTAGCAGAAGTTACACTAGCTACAATGAACACAGCTTGGGGCATAATTAATTTCACCAGGCTAAATGGAATTCTTGTTAAATAATGCCATTCAGACAAAGTTTTCATAAGAAAAGAAAACACAGTGACACTGAAATAATGTGATCTTCTAATGAAATATAATATAGTTTTAATCAAAGCTCTGAACTGCATGCCAAGAAATAGGTGCTGCAGAGACTGTAATCTCACTAGTGCTGCTATGCTGTGAGCATGGGGATGCTAGTTGGTTTTTTATTTCCTCTATCTATGTAAGCAGCATAACAATCCTTTATCTCTACTTCCAGCTACCTCAGATGACTGGTACTTACTGTCAGATCTTGAGTTTTGGTCTTATGATCCTAGGGACTAGTGAGCAGAGCTCCAGCCCCACAAATCTGCAGCATCCTGTATTTCTGAGAGAGAAGCTGCCACAGAGCTGTACAAGAGCAGTGCTGGTGGTCTGAATGTCTATTACCTTCCTTTTTCACTTTCAAAAGCAAAGCTTAGAGATCTAATGACACAGATACAAAACATTATTCTTGATAAAATGACACAAAATGCAAGTTTTGGGAGTAACACAGGTGTGAGCTATTACCACAAAAACTGCCAAGCAATGACTTTTGCTGCTCTAATTTGCTACTACTTCTATCCAGTAAGTAGCAAGCTGGAGTTTGTGTGAATCCATTGTGTTCGTTTTTACAGGATACCGGAGTTCACTTATGTTTTCACATTCTTAATTTCTTCCTACACATGATTACTAACCTGGAGCATTTGTCAAGACAAACACCTGCAGCAGGGCACAAACACAGTCCTGCTGTGATCCAGCCACTGGGCTGCCCAAACCAGCCAGTGCATATGGTCTGTCAAATGAAAAATAACACTGAGAATGGAGCTGGGGGCCAACACGTGTGTGCACCTTGAGGCAGTAAAACTGGCCTTGAATGCTCAATCACACTGAGGTCTCTTGTAGTCTCTGCCACTATGTTCTCTTGCATTGGGAAAAGCAAATCTATACCAATTTCTCCATCCTGGTGTCTGTATGCTGGTCTTTCACTATCTACCACTAATGGAGAAGAAAACAAAAAGTGAAAGCTGCAGGAGAATAGGATTAATTTATTTGCTGGAGTTAGCTAGACAATATGAAATGAATTCTCTCCCCCTTTCCTTCAAACATAAACCTGTACTGAAAAGCTTAAATGTATTTGCACTTCTGCCCCATTTCCTAAATCTCTGGAAGAAACAAATAAAAACTGCCTTAAATAAAGAAACTCTTGAAGAAGCACAGCATTTTACAGTGAAAAGTCCAAATTATCCCAACATTTTTTCACCGATTAATGCACAGAGCCCCCATCCGATGTAACTTCCTACTCTCAAGTGTTGGACCTTGTCTTCTGAAAACTGGAACTTGTTAACTCCAATACTGTGCTCCCACTTTCTCTTCCCTAATTAACTGCACTGGCTTAGGGGAAAATCTGGCATTTCTGTTTATTCGCTTGTGGTAGGAAACCAAAGAACTTATCAACCACTCACCAATGTAAAGCAGCACTTCAGCAAGGCAGCTACAACACAGCTGTAACAGCTCAACAACCTTTCCCTGAATTAGTTTTCCTAGGCTGCAAGCAGCCTTTCATGACCAGTTCTCAGAAGGCAATCATTCTGGCCCCTGTGTCCAAGTGGCAAGTTACCATATGCAGGAGTACCTGAATTACAGCAGCGTTCATTAAGGAAAGGTCTTTTAGAACAGCAGTAAAGAGTCTCTGACCTCCTTTTATACAATATGAAACTTCCATCACTGGATTTGTTAAGAAGCTACGTACACTTGTGCTATCCACTTGCAAAATTGCATCTCAGTTCAGTGATCTTATTAGGCTGTCTACCAGAACAGACCATACCTGATTAAAAAAAATCAACAAGGAAATAACAAAACCCAACCAACCACACAGACCTGACAAAACCCAATCATTTGCAACATAACGTCAAAATTATTTACAATTTCAACTACACCTTTCTTTAGCAAGGTGACAGGACCAGAACCTGAGGGAACTACAATGATCCTACAGCACCAACTGACTGTGGGTAGGTACCACTGCAGCCTCATCACCTGAGCAAATGTGCACCGAGCTGTCAGACCAAGCACTAACAATTCCACACAGCTCCTTAGAAGGCTGTCTTTGATTAGCAACCCATCCCCACCACACGTTCTCCATCACAATGCTTTCCTTGGTACTTTCCATTTGGCCAAGTCAAGTTCCACTTCAACAGTTTGAAAAGAGGAATATGGAACTAACTCAGAACGGCTGACAAAGCAGTGGGAAACCAAAAAGTGTCCTTTCACAGTGTTTCCCATGATTCTGCCCTGTCCTGCTGTTTTGCTGGGCTGCATGGATTCTACAAAGGGCTTGGCCTCTGCACAAATTGCAGGATCTGTCACTGTGCAAGGAGAAAGGGGACTCTGTGCAATTAAGTTAAAGCCAGAAAAATGCAGCTGGTGCAGAAACCACATCCCTACAAGAGAGCTGCACTTTGATGCAAAACCACTCCATACCTGAATTTAATTCTAGAAGAAAAAGTTGCAGGGGAAAAAAAAAGTATTTCACCCAGACTAGAAACTCTATAATTCTGATGTGACTGCATCTGCATTTTTAAAATATTTTCTTTTTGGCTGTAAATGAATTTGATGTCAATAAAAAGGCTTCCTTTGATGTTGTATGCCAAGTAGAGTCATTAGTTTCTCACAAAGGTGCACTCTAAATGTCTAGTTTAAATTTTCAGTTTCAGATGATTCATCTAAGAGATGAACAATAACAACCAAAACCAACTCCAAAAGTCTAAACAGTAAAAAGCCTTTTAGCTGTTTTTACTCAGTCATTTATTAACTCCCTCCAACACCTCCTTCTGGATTCATCACCCAGCAGCCAATACAGAGTGTGAAATCTTCAACACCATCTGTGATTAATGGCTCCTGTAAGCAAATCACAACCAGATCCCCTCAAACTTCACACAAGAAGTTCTCAAGAACTTCTTCTTCTCAAGTATGGACAAGAAGTCCATACTCTGCATCTTTCTAGCCTGACACAGGGTCACTCATTTTTAATAAAAAGATGTTTACCATTATTTCCAGTGTATGAGTGTGGTTTTGTCACAGCTCCTCTTTGTGAGTCCTCTGCAGAGGTCAGAGGATGAGTGAAACGGAAGGACACCAGAAGAAGCCACATCCTCAGCTACTCCTCCAGGTTTTGAAGGAGGAGCACAAAACAGATGAATATACCCATGTTTCCTCCATTTCAAAGAAAATATTACTGAAGTTCAAAACCAAGCAGTGGTTTACAGCTGATAAATGTTTCCTGATACATATTAAGACACTAGCAAATACAGACATTAGAGAAAGCCTTTTTTATGACAGGTCAAATCTCTGCTGAACAAATACACCTCATTTTCTCTCCAAGAAAGACACCTCATTCAGCCCCTGCTCCACCTCAGAGGGAGCAATATTAATATGTATGTGGGATCAGAAGGATTCCTCAGATGTTCTCCTGGAAAAGGGCACAGGAAGGGAACACTATGACCCATCCCTAAAAACGGAACCACAGGAACATAAAAGATGCCATCACAGAAGACAATAGGGCTTATTATTATTAAATCTTATGAGCTCTGGCTTACAACAAAATAAATGCACCATCAGTCTATCAAACAGCTTCAAAAACATTTCTGTCACAGCTAAAGCTTTATTCCCAAACATTTTCTTCAAACCATACATTACAGTGATGTCCCCCATCAACCATGCTCACACTACCTCCCCGGACTTAATTCTGTTTCTGAGCCTCTTGGTGTCTATATATGATATATTCAATGTTTGAAAACCATCTTCATTTCATTACAAGCATCATGAAAGAAAAAAAACAAAAGTAGCTGCCCACAAAACTGTTTTAGAAAATGACAAGCCTGTGGAAAGAAAAGGCCTAGCAAAAGCTCTTCCTTGGCCACAATCAGATTAGGTGCTACGACCTTCATTAAAACCTTTTCTGCCTTCTCATTTCATAGCATTTAATTTCCTGCCTCTTGATGATTAAACCAACTGAAAGGTAGTAGATAAAGCAAGTTTGCTCGCTGTTCGAAACAGATATATTAATGCTTTACACTTAAAAAGCTTTCAAAGCATCTTCAGAGGCTGATTAACAAACATTGTACATAAACCCACGTCTGAGGTCAGACTGTGGCAGCAGATATGTGACTGAAACTTACTCCAACAGCTCTATTCAAGGCACAGAATACCTCCACCGCATACATCAAGGAAGCTTAAAGTTAAGCTTCACATATTTAAACACTAACGAAGTCTACTTAATGGCTGTCTTCAAAATGACAGTGGCCTCCTAATCTGCTGCAGATAAAGAAGTGCCAAGATTAATGATTACATAAGTGCATCGCAGAGCCCAGAAACAATAATCAGCTCTTCTGTTGTTATTTGTGTACAAAGGCTATTAGAGTCATCTGACATTCCAAAATCCAATTTAAAGTTGTCAAACCCCTTTCACGTACTTATTTGAGGTTGGAAAACCAAGAGGTTCAAAAAGGGAAAGGAAGGGTTTGATTTCCTAATTCTTTTCCCCTTACTGATTTCGCTCTAAGCCAAATCTCTCTTTAGGAATTGCAAAAAAACCCAATAAAATAAGCTTTTAAACAATGCCTGGAGTAACCAATATTGCCGTTGAAGGAATAATACCAATAAAACCTTAACATGCTTAGATTGCAAAATTTAAAATAATGACTAGAAGCAAACTAAGTAACTATTTCACAGAAAAAGACCCCATTGACTTGAGGATGCTGCTAACGTTGTCTGTGTAACTCTGACAATCTTCAGCAAATCAGGGTGAGCAAAGGAAGGTGCTCAGGCACCAAACACCCATCTTGGTCTATTAGAGGACTCGGTGAGAATTCCCTGTTGGGTTAACACAGGCACGGCAGTGTCCGACAGAGACCAGCCTGCTCTCTGCACAGCACGGCACAGACAGGTCTGACTGCAGCCTCTCTAATCGCCAATCAACTGCTTCCCCACAAAATTCCTTCAAAATTCAAAACAACCTTCTTTGTTTCTGACAGGTTAGAAACAAAACGACAAACCGCGTTGTCCTGGTTGCCGCATCTCCCCGCTCTGGGGCCGGGGAGAAGCGGCCGCGCTGAGCCGGGAGCGGCGTGTGCCGCAGAGCAGCCCGGAGCGCCGGTCGGGAGCGTTCCCCGGGGCACACGGCAGAACCGCGGTCCGGAGCGTTCCCCGGGGCACACGGCAGAACCGCGGCCCGGAGCGTTCCCCGGGGCACACGGCAGAACCGCGGTCCGGAGCGTTCCCCGGGGCACACGGCAGAACCGCGGTCCGGAGCGTTCCCCGGGGCACACGGCAGAACCGCGGTCCGGAGCGTTCCCCGGGGCACACGGCAGAACCGCGGTCCGGAGCGTTCCCCGGGGCACACGGCAGAACCGCGGTCCGGAGCGTTCCCCCGGGCACACGGCAGAACCGCGGTCCGGAGCGTTCCCCCGGGCACACGGCAGAACCGCGGTCCGGAGCGCCGCAGCCCCCAGCGCACCGCTGTGCCGCCCCCAAAACCCGCAGGAAGGGACGCAGAGGCAGGCCCCATCTCACACGGGGTGCGAGCGGCAGGCACAGCCAGGAGCAGCTGCAGTGGCTGGGCCCGGTGCTAAAGGCACAGCAGCAGCCTCAGCCTGATCCCAGACCTGCTCCCTCTCCCCCTGTAGCTCACACCAGGCGTGGAACAGCCGGAGCGTCCGAGCAGACAGCAGAAGAGAACCGTTGTGGAGTACTTCCAGAGGTTCCTTCTGTACAGCTACAAAGTGCTTTTCTAGTGTAAAGGCAATTAAGTGATAACTGCATCTGTGCAGAGGGTATTCAAAATGCTAATACCCCCACCCAGATAAGTCGTCAACTTTGCCTATTTATCTCCAGCTCTTAGAAATTACTGCCATGAATGCTCCACTGCCTTCTTCCATTATCTTTGCAATCCTGCTTCTTCCTCACAAAAAGGCAAAAAGCAGAGCACCTAAGAGCTGCACCACTCTGACCACACTGGGGAGTAAAGTGGCACAAGCGAAGAAGTATTAGCTGATCTACTGCAGAAAAGCTACGGCCATATTCTGCAGTTCTCAAAGTTCGTTCAGCTTTCCATCTGACCTAGAGAGTTAAGAAAAGCTGCTCTGCCATCAGAGGCTCATATACTCGAGAAATAACAGCAGTTTGCATCATGAATTCTCTAACACGATTTACCGCTTGAGGAAAAGAAAATCCTGTTTGGTGTTGTGCCATTTGGCCACCAGAATCTCAAATTTTAATGTGTTACCTTTGCAATGGAGATAACACAACACTGGTCTCGGATATCTAGCTCGAAAATGGTTCCCTTACCTCAACACAAGACATCTTGTGTTATATAAGTCTCTGGTCACATGCATTACATGTTTTCCAAGGGGAAAAAAAAAACACAAAAAACCTGGAAGACTCACTACTGAAAACAAAGGAGCTTGGTGGAACTTACCATCAACACCTATATGAATGCCCTAGCACTTGTGTTTATAAAATTCACAAAATTGCAAAATGGCCACCAAAAGAAATTCTCCCAAACAGGAAACCCTGGAACACTTTTCAAACAAGTCTGACAGTTCAATAAGGAGAACACAATCTCATGACCCACAGAACTGGGAAAAATATAAGTATGAACATGACAATACAGAATAAGATTCTTGATTCAAGTGCTGCTAAGTGCTTTTGAGAGATTAAAGTGAAAAATCCAACTTGCTTTCACATGGCTAATACTATGTTTCAAAGGCCAAATCACTCAAAAAAGGTACAGGCTGGCAACTGGTGACTGTCAATTTGTGTTCCCCCAAAACAGGATACTTGATAAAAGTATGAAGAAAACAATAGAAACAGCACCTGTATTACTACAGTCATTTCATCCAAAGACAATCCAAACCAGTTAATGAACTAAGCTTCATCTTCATCAGGACAAGAAGACCACCCTGTAACCAGAGCTGAATGAAGCCATACAATAACTTACCAAGTGATGAACACAGTCTCTCAACCCTTGCAAGACAGTCTTTACCCATCATTCCTGCTGATGTTTCTTCCTATGTTTGTGTTCTGCACACATCAGAAAACAGACAGCAACGAACACCAGGCAACTCCAAATTTTAACACTGTACTATTTCAAAAAGCTCACAGTCAGTTACTGCACTGCCCTTGATGAAGACCCAAACCATTTAACCAGAACTCTCCCCATCATACTCTCTGAGGAGTACTTGCAGCGTAACTTTGATTATCCAAAGCTCCCAGGGGACAAATGGAAGCAAAAATAAGTGGGGGAGCAGCCAGAGGTCTTCTGAGAATAATGGAAGTGAAAGGAGAGGAAACGAACTCTCACAAAGAACTGCTGGCTCAGCTCAGCCCTAAAGCTTCCCTATTCCTGAATGGAGCATTCATGAAATAAAATAAGCTTCTTTAAGGAAGCATTCCAAATGATTGCAAAAACCATTTGACAAAGTGAAAAATTATTGTTCACTTTGGAAGTTGACTCTTCAGAGAGAGACAGGTGTTGTTCTTACTCTAGCTATTTCTTAACCAGTGGTACAGCTGTAGTAGCAATGATTCTAGTACTGCCTCAATGGTTAACAAGCATCCAAAGTCTTTCCAAATCTGTCCTTCCCTAAGTATTATTTGGAAAGCACTGCTAGAAGACATTCCAAACTGAGTAAAAAATACAGATTTATCACAAGCCTACAAGTGGGAAGAATATCCACACAGAAGAAATCTGTTTTGGGAGTTATGAGTGCTTCACACAGAAAGTACAAGTTTTTATTTATATTAACTGCAGCACAAGCTAATGCCAATTAAGTAGGAGAGTCACTTTGGATTTAGCACAGAACCTGGCCCAGGGCACTGGCACAGAGAATAGAAATAAATACTAATCATGCTTGCTCACACTGAGAGGATTAGATAACTACAGACGTAGGAAATTAAAACCACAACAAGTTGACCCCACGCTCATGATTTCCCTGTTGTAGCAGATCAGTCAATATGAATAATCGACAATGTAAATTGAAATCCTCAGATAAAAATAATGGTTTTACTGCTTTATTTCTCTTCACTTGCACATAAATTGAGTTGACTATCTCTGACAATGCCATGGTTTAATATTCTAAACACACTATCTCCTTTAACAATGCCTGGAATAGAAACAAGCTGCTGAGCCAGATCCTCAAGGGTAAAAATCAACATTGCTACACTGACTTCAGTGGAAGCACATCGATCTCCACCAGCTAAAGCTGTGGGCCCAAGTGGGCAATTAGGTTTCTGTTAAATGCTAATTTAAATAAAGTACCACAGAATATTTGCTGTACAATAAGGCAAGTCTACATTCTTCTGTGGAGAAGGGTAAGCATTTGCAGTGGCATGATGCTTATGGACTCTGGTTTCAAAGAGCAGGATGACGTTTCGGTATAAACCACTCCTCATAATAACATTTTTAAATCTGCAATTACTCATACTGTACTCCTTTAGGAAGCCTGTAATTATTTGGTAAGTTCTTACTGATGTCTACTCTAGACCATACTTGCTAACACTGCCTCCTTCAAAGGAACTAGTGACTGTGTTAAAATCGGGTTCTTGTTAGGTTCCTGCTACGCAAAGTGGTTGTGCTGTAAATGTTATGATCTGTATTCAGTTGAGGAAGAAAATTGAACAAATTTATGCCCCAGTCTTGAACCTTTGAACAAGGCCTGAACAATAAAAACCCAAAGATAACAATCCCACACACATTTTGAGGGTTCTGAGGTGGCTGGGTTGCAACAGGGACTGTGGCTGACACAGGCTCTCAGTTTTTTCACAACAGAAGTTTATGGCAGAAGATCATCTGCAACATCCTCTCACTCTCTTCAGCCAGGACTCACACTCCAACCACAAAATGAAAAAGCCGAATAGCTGGGGAACAGGGTTCAGCAACAAGAGAGGGCAAAAAAGATTTTCAGGGGTCATGGGGCAGTTCAAGTGAAAAGGTTAAAGATATTAACAGCAGTCATTAAAAGATGTTTTGCTCTCTTCTGAAGCAATATTTTAGGTAGAGAACTCCTTTCAGTCTCCTTTGAGATGTCATTGGCACCCTTCTTCCTGCCTTAGTCATCAACAACCAAGTTATTAGCATGCCAAAGGCCTTGCATAAATTTTTGTGGACTTTTGGTGTAGTCAGGAGGAGGGCATCATTCTGCAGTTACAGGTTCTCCTACACTGCAGTCCTTAAAATGAAGCAGCAGCATTTGGTACTTTGTTTTCAAAGCTGGACCTCCACCTCAGCACAGCAATTGGGAAGCCCTCTAAACACCTCTTCTGAGAGAGGGATCAGCAAAATAGGAGGATTCTCCCCATGTGTCTGACACATGTGAAAAGCCATGGCAGACAGGCTCCACCTAAAGACCAAAATCACACACACAATTCCAACTGGTCTTCTTTTCCATGAAACCACTCAGGGCAGAAGGGCAAAGGAATGTGGGCTCACACAGGGCAGTCTGCTGCAGGGTGAGATGAGGCATTAATGGTAAACGTGCTTCTTCCCTGCTTGCATTTGCAACTACTCAGAAATAGTTCAATTTCAAACAGAAAAAGGTTATACAGAATCAAGAATTTTAATGAAAGCAGCCACACACAGAAACTTGCCGTGCAGGGAAGACGTAAAATGTCCCCAGAGTAAGGACTGACAGAAAAACCTCCTCTGTGTTCTGGACATGGTTTGTCCCTATGCTTTGGGTGGGCTCCGCAAACACGGGGAAAACTCAAAGTATGTGATGTGCACTCCAGAGAAAGAAGAAACCAGAACTTACTTTGGTTAAAGTTTTCACAAACTTGACCCCACTAACTCCACAAGCATTTTTGCCAGGAGAAACCTCCAGTCACTGAGCAAAGCTGGCCTCCCCTCCCCACTCCAGCGGTGCCCCTACAGCTGCACTGCAAGAGCCAACCCAAGAAAGAAGAGCGACTCAGGCTGAAACTGCTCTTGGGGGATTAACTTTAACCTGAATCAGTTTCCTGACTTAATTCCCCACGTGACAGCAGAGATGATGCTTGTGCTCACACAAGGGAGGGGTGCATTTGTTTGGCAATGCCAGCTTATGGGAGGCTAAAATACACACAGGCCTAAACTCTTGGCCGGCTAAATTTGTCTGAGGAGATCTGGAGTAGCAGGCAGAAGAACAAGGAACACACGGCTGATTTTCCAAGAAACAGGATAGTCTATGGATAAGTCATTGGTTTCTATGGCCAGTATTGCTGTGAATCTACAAGCAAGCAATGTATTTCATGTGTCAATTCTTCAGCTGTGAAATGAGGACAACACTTCCTTACATCACCAAAGTGTCGTAAGTTGAAAATTAATGACTGAAGCACTTGGACACTCCAGTGCTGAAGGCCAAGTCAGTCTATAGCTACAAGAGCTGAGTGATTAGTGACAGGGAGGGGCTAAGGAATCAACGTATTATTTTTGGTGGACTATTTCCTTAGAGGATAAATGAGAGTAACTGCTACTTACTTTGATTGCAAGGAATTGAAAGAGCTCTCTGTAGCTCCCTCATGGGTGGACACCTAAACAATTAAACATCCATGACCTAATTTTAGTCAGAAACCTTATGTCACAAAGAATTTACAGGGAGGCGTCTTCTGTATGTGCAAAAGTAATTGCACTATGCCAATGTGCTAATTTAGCTGTACAACATTTAGGGATAGACTGTATCCCATTCTTCTTCTTCATATTCCCAATTCCAAAATTTCTGATAAGAAGAGATAAAACTGCATGATACAAAATATCATAGGATTAGGACTGAAAGAAATTCTGTGAACACATTGCTTCCAGCATCAGCACGATGGAATCAGTTCAAGGAAAATTTACATAAACAGAAACAATGAGGGTGGTAGATAACATTATAATCAAATTCATCTTTTGTGTGATAGAGATGAGGGAATTTCACTCAGCAGGTTTTGTATGATGCCCATACAGACCAGCTATACTAGAAGGCACTTCTTTTTCAAGTGCTGTAATTATGCACACAGAGCCATCAAGTGATAGAAAACACATCCTGATTCTCAAAAGTTGCTCCAACAGTTTGTTTTCCGCATAGTTACAACCTGTCCTTTACTTCTAGGCTGAATTTTCCTGCCTTCCTTCAGAAGCAAATGGGGAACACTTCTTCCTCTCTGGCTAGCTCAGGATTGAACAGGTGTGACTCCATGTCCCTGTGCTTTAACAAGGGCTGTGTGTGTGAGCCATGGAACTATCCCAGAGTCAGGCACACACTGAGCTCCTGTAAAATGTGCAGGACTTATGAACACACTATGAGTTCAATGACTGAAAAGCTTCATGAAGCTGGGCACATCTTTTTTGTAATTCAGTTCATACCTGTAGAACATTAGAATTAGAGGCTTCCTATCTGCGAGGATCTATTAAATACCATATTGTGCTTGGATAAATGAATAGGAATAGAAGCCATGTAAATACTTCAAGTGGTAAACAGTGTTTCAAGTCTTACTGAGCTTATTATGTCTCAAGAGCTCATTATGTCCTCGCTAGATTAGAAGCACATATTCAAAAACAAAAACAAACCAAAGGAAAATAAGAATTCTCAAAGACAGCTTTAAATTTAAATACCAGCCTCAGGATTTTTGCTTCTGCCTTATGATTTTGAGGCCTCAAAAATCCCTGGAAAGGGTTAACATTCAAATCCTGTTTCCTTAGTCCTTTGGGTGAGGGCATCAGCCATAAGTACCAATTATTATGAAGTAGTACCAGTGAATTAACAAAAGGCATCAATAGAAAGTGAAAATCCTGCTCTACCAAAATACAATGCAGACTACAATGTCTGCAGCCAGCCTGGCACCTTGCACTCAAACCAATAGGAATTTTGTTGGCCATGTACAGGGTGGGACCAAGTGCCCCATCAGCTGTGCAGAGCGGTCCAGCTTGGAGCTTCTGGCATTCAGGACCCAGACCTGCTGGAGCAGGGCCAGGAGGCCACGGAGATGCTGCAAGGGCTGGAACAGCTCTGCTATGGAGACAGACTGGAAGAGCTGGGGCTGTTCAGCCTGGACAGGAGAAGGCTCCAGGGAGACTCGGAGCACCTTCCAGTACCTAAAGGAGCTACAGGAGAACTGGAGAACTTTGGACAAGGGCATGAAGTGATAGCACAAGGGGGAATGGCTTCAAACTGAAAGAAGGTGGTTAGATCTGATATTTGGAAGAGGCCCTGGTGCGGGTTGCCTAGAGCAGCTGTGGCTGCCCCATCCCTGGAAGTGTCCAAGGCCAGGCTGGACAGGGCTCTGAGCAACCTGGGACAGTGGAAGGGGGTTGGAGTGAGCTGGCCTTCCAGCCCAGGCCACTCTACAATTGTAGAATTATTGGCCTCCCAAAGCAGATCCTTCTGGGTGTATGGGCAGAGTTCAGCATCCTGTAAATTGTACCCAAGACTCAAGTCCTCAGTGTTGTATCTGCTTTTCTTCAAATATTTCTTTTCTGAATTTGTGTGGCTAGGCAATGAAATGTGAATCTCGTGATTCCTGGCTATGACACAGGCTTCTTGTGTGGCCCAAGCCACGTCCCTTAAGCTATGTTTCAGTCCCCTACTTGTGAAACAGGTAAAACTCAGTGATGTTTTATGCATAAATTAACTCGTGGAAGCCGGTTTTTCAAAGAGTTCACTAATTAACATTATAGACAACCCTACAGATAAAGAGATTGTCAGATTGCTCTGTCTGGCAGCCCTGGCCCAGGGAAAAAGCTCATTCCAGAAGTGATGACAGAATCTGCATACAATTCCAGAAAACCAAGTTTACTGAATTCCACAAAGTAGGTTTTAAAAAAAAGACTGTGTACTTCTTACAGCAGTACACAGTCACACAGCATAAGGATTTCATACAATATAGGGCATTTCCCACATTTAGTTGTACTTGGAATGAAATGCCATCACTTTTCAGCACAATTTGTATGTGCCATCTTGACAAACTTTCACTGGAGAAATTCTAAAACATTTATAAAGCATTTACATTTGGAACAAAGACTTCAGTGGTGGAAGCTCTATTTTTCACAAATATACATTTACAAGTTGCTGGAGAATGTAAAGACAGTTCTACAAATGCCATGTTGATTATCCTACATTTCCAGATGTAAGCTCAAGAGGGAAGATAATGTATTTCTCTGGTTATACACTATCAAGGACCTTCTTTGTGATTAGGACAAAGTCCACAAGTAACTTTAGTTTCTAGTATTCATAAACCAGTACAATATCTAAGCGCAAAACAAATTAAATAAAATACAGTTTTCATCCTAGGATGACCAAAAACAGACTAGAAAGAGGACCAAGCGTTACTAATCCTTTTGCTTACACTGACTAAAGAGGGTAAAGTGAGAAGGGACTAAACCACAAATGTTAGCTGTTTCTTTCCTTTTCTTCAAACGGTACAGGATATAACTTGACAGATTTACAGCCTTCACTATCACGCAATTTATTCAACCTAGAAGTCTAAAACCCTTTAAAATCAGGTCATTTAAAACAACACTTCAATTCAAGCAGTCAATATTGAAAGACAAACAAGAAAAAGTTTTTACTTTCTCTGCAATTACAGTTTTCAGGAGCTAAAGTGGGAGCTGAAATATACTTTCAAACAACAACTGAATTTCTGTCATGAGCTATTACCTAGCCCACACAGCAAACACTTCTATTTTTCTTTGAAACATATGAGCTTACTGATTACAGGAACTAAATAACAATTACTGCATTGATTTTAAGAACATAATCCAGGATTGGAAAATGGATTTGTCACTGTTTCTGTGACCCAGCATATTCACTTGCTTCATTTCATACATAACAACCTGAGTGTCTCTCTGTAAGGCAAACACCTGAGCAGCAAGACCAGTTAATGACGATCCTCAGGACACAGATAAACTAAGTTTTTTAAGTTTCTCAGCCAGAGGTCCAGTGAACTTCATCTCTGTTTCTCTGGTGTTCGCTTACAAATGATCTAATTAATCCATCAAAAGCTCTGTTGCAACATAAAGTACATTCAAAATCACCATGCACAGATATTGTCATTAAGTTTATTTAAAAATAAATTGCCTATGATTTAATGACCAACTAACTAATCAACACCACCACTTTTCTAAAACACAGACTCAACTCCACGTTGTGCAGCATTACATAAGGGGGGGGAGGGCCTTTCTGTTCCTTCACACTTCTGGCCCAGAATGGACAACTTGGAGCTAAAACACAACCAGGGCTTCCCTTGTGGTTTCCCATAGTCCTACAGCTGGAAAGGGGCCAGCTCCAGGAGAGTTCCAGCTTGTCTATACCTCAGTCCCATCAAGGGCAGTTTATAATCTTTACACAAAAAAAGAACTGAAAGGCTACCGGAAGAAATACAGCCATTACAATACTGCAACTTTCAACTTTTTGGAATCACTTTTCTTTGTCGTGGAAGGGAGAAGTGCTCCTTGCCCTAACAAACTAGACTCATCACTGCTTAATTAAATTAAAACATCCATTTTGGAAATATTCACTAGTAGGGCACCAAAGAAGAATTTAGAAGCCCTGTATTCCCCCCAGTTAGGCAACAATACAAACTCTTCAACCCATTCACCTATTTCACACTAGTCTCACTGAGCTTAATAACAGGAAATTTTTGACCAACATGCTTTTACATTGCAAGTAGAGACAGCAGGAAAGAGCCAGGCAGAAACTACAGGCACAGTCCAGAGTAACAGTGCAGACACACCTCTTATGTATGTGGCTGCCTGAGTGAGAGGGTGATGCATTATCAACAGGGCTGCAATTTTCATCTCTGACCCTAAAATTTAAAATCTTCCCCAAAGTGAAGAGAGCAGTTTGAGCCCACACAAACAAAGGATTACTATGCCAGAGATCCTCTGAAATTAGGTGTTACTCAGGAAGAACAGAGGGAAGGTACAGGCCTTGCCACTCCTAGGTGGTACCTGTCTGAAATATATTCCCACGGCTTTTCACCTTGCCAGAGAGGGGAAAAAAAAAAAGCCCAAAGCCAGTGGTTCACTGAGAAAGCTGGGAAAAAGCAGCTGTGGCTCCCACCCTCTTGGTGCTGGGAGAACAACCCTCCCCTCACCCCAACACACAAAACCTGTGGTGGCCCTGCAATCTGGGGAGCCAGCCTGGGAGGGGAGGGCTGGCAGCAGCTCTCCAGAGAGGCAGGAACGATCAAGGAATAGGCAGTGACTCACTCTGTGTGATTTATTGCCAGGCACTGTTCCCAAATGTGTTAATAAAGTTGCAGCCAAATAAATGCATATCCCTTAGGTCTTGTCTTTGTTCCAACACGGCCAAGACAATTGAGTATTATTTTCAAGGAAAAGAAGAATGAGATTCTAGACAATATTTCTACCACAATTAATATTTATGCTTCACTGTTCTACTTCACAGCACTGCCAACCCTTGAGTATTTAATAAAATAAAAAAAGGCACAAAACAAGAAAGAAATAAGAATACACAGAGACACATAAAGCTATAAGATTTTTAACTAATATTGTTTAGCGGGTCTATTTGGGTTTCAGTTTATTTGGGATACACATTCAGGTTTCAAAGACAACAGAGAGAAGCATTCCATAATCACCACAATAAACTGAAGCAAGATGCCAGTACAAAACCAATTAACTCAAATAGTCCATGGCAAAGCTCTACATGAAGGTCTAGAAAGAGAGAAACAAAGGAGTATAAAGGAATGATGAGTTTGAAGAATGGGCTTTCCCTCTTATTACCCACAGGTAGATTCTAAGTTGAGTCTGGAGATTCCTTTGTTTGAAAAGCTAGATAAGCTGCATGTTAGATGCATAAAATCACAATATATACACAAGCTATATCCGTGATTAAAACCATTAGGAATATTTTCCAGCGACAGCTCAGAATCAGCTGTATCCATCTCTTTCCAAAAGCCAGAGCTGGACTAAATCAGAGGAGCAGAGCAGAAGATGGAAACACACTATGAAGCGTGCAACTGAAAAAGAAAAGCATTTTGCAATATTAATTTTGTTTCTTATGGACAACTGGAAAATATATGTTAACATAAGTCAGTAGTTTGTCAAGAAACTGCTAGAAGTTAATGAAAAATCATTGGATCTACTGGACTTTCTTAGATGTGGTGATTTTTTAATGATAGGGGCGCATGAGATTGAGGCCATTGTTCTAAGCCACCTGATAAATGAAGTCTCCTGGCAATCAGTGTCAGCAAACACGCCACCACTGGTTTTCCTCTTGAGGATAAAGTCAGCAGGAAGGACACTGGGAGAAGCTTGCTCACCACTGCTGCTTCAGTAGAGCTGAGGAAACAGTTCTGGATGAGGACCTCATACATAAAACATTATATGCCAAAAATGTAGACAAAAAGAGGGTCCCCATTCCAACAATCTTGAATGGAAGTTACAAAACTGTATTGTCTTTTGCATTTTCCTTGCCTCCTACTATTTAGTTCCAAAATTGCTGACCAGCTCACTGCACTGTAATTCTGGTTCTGTGTACCTCACATGTGATTTAAGTGATGTCCCCTGTGTTTTGTCAAAAAATTTAAGAGTAAGTCCAGACAGCTTTCTTGCTTCATGCTAGTTCATTTTAATAAACTCAAATTTACTGGGCATTCTATAAGCACAGCAGAGCTTTCATTGAGACTTTGCTAAAATCGAGCTTGTAGTTGATTTCTGGTTAATCATGCTGGTAACCACAGCAGTTTACATATGTTTAAGGAGCTCATGATGAACAATTAAATGTTTCAGATACTGAAGCAGCTTGGCAGGGTAATTCCATATCTCTTTCCTCCAAACCAACAAATCTGAGAGCATCTGTTTCTCCCTGAGTAAAACAACAAACAAGAACAATTTAAGTTTCCTGAGGGTGCCAACGATCATCTAGGGATGTCCCTGGCACAGAGTGCCACAAGGTGCTAATGAAGTCAGAAGTGTTTTGGGGGTGACAGGCAGGAAGCAGAGCTTTAAGAGACCAGACATGAACTTTGGTAGATGGAAAGACAATTAGAAGTCCAGATGGAGAGACAGTTTCTTCCAGCTGTTAGGAGTACTAAAGGACCCGAGAGCGCAGCGTTAGAAGGGCACAGCACAGAGGGCTCTGACTTTCACTCTTTCACCCTGATCTGAACCAGCTGGTTACAAAGGGCCTAAAATGCACAGTCGTGTTGCTACCCCTCAGTACACTCATAAAGAGATTAAATAAGGCACTGGCAGTTTGCTTTCAAAAGAGAGTTAAAGAAGAACACAAGAAAGTGAATTAGAGATGAAGAGTGTTAACATGAAGGAGAAGATATGAAAGTAATGAAATGAAAGGAAAAAGAAACTAGACAGCAAAGGAAAGAGGATCAGGCAATTGGACAGCACTTCACCAAGATGATAGTTCTGCATGCAGCCTATGTGATCCCAGGGAAATGTAAATTCCAAGCAGGAAAATTTTGCAGCCACCTAAATGGAACAGCCAAAATGGAAGGATAAAGATGGAAATTGTATTAAGTACCATGCTCCAGCCTAAAAATATATATGTACTATTTATTTCCCAATCTGTCTTTGGGAAAGTGCAATGAGCAATGCCCAAGTTTTTTTATGTCCTCTAACTCTTGGAAACACAAAATCTTAATAAAGTGTAATGAGCAGGCTCACACAAACTGCACTAAAACTGTTTTGGTTGCCATCTTGATTTCAGTTCTGATGACTAGCTAGCATTCTATCTTAAGTTTCACACTATATATACACATATGTACACACAACACACACTGTAAGAAATCAAAGCTGTAAGTTTTCTTTCTTACTTTGACTGCAACAAACCACTTTTTTCAGTTGAACATACATCAGAATAAATTTATCTTGAAAATTTACCAATCTGACAAAAGCTAATGGATTTACAATGAAGAAACAAGGAGTTTCTTGCTGCACAAACAAGTAGGGTCACAGCATAGCCAGATTTTATTGCAAAGACCTTAAAATGATAAAAGCAAAAAGCATTAACTATACTAATGTCTGTTCAAAATTGAATGTCTTTGCAGTATAGCAATGCATTATCTAGCTTCTGTTAACTTCTTTGTCTAAAACACCAACCAACCCAACAAACCACTCACTCTTTGTAGTTTAACAGGCCCAAAGCACCTTCACTAAACAATTCTGTTGTCACTATTATATATGGTTAGTTGATGCCTTCCCCCTCCTTTTTTTTTTCCAGTGAGCTAAATATAATTAATGACTTCAAAATGGAATTAGTTCTACAGCATTCATCTGAAAGCATTTATTTACAGGAATCCAGTTATAAACCATAACTCAAAGGCACATCGTAAAGAAATTTACTTCACTGAAAATTCAAAAAGCAGCCTTCTATATAAAAATGGTATTAAAGCTTACACATTAGTACAGTCAACATAAATTCTGATTTTAACAGGCTTGGATAAACATACAAATTTTGGCTCAGTGAGTCTGATTCGGCTGTCAATACTCTGAAATAGATACAAGCTTTAACCAACCTTTAATTCAAAAGCTCATTACTGTACCAACTGAAATAGAAAGACTTGAGTATCAAAGAGGAGCTCTTCCCCACTTTCATGGTATTACTTCTGTAAGACATCAATTGATCTACAGCCCTTGAAAGAAAACAACTAGCTTTCCTCTCCTGGATAAAAGTCAGTGCAGGTTTTTTTTCATCCATCACAGTGTAACAACATCAAAATACACCTTTTGCATATGCTTAAAACTAGGGAAAAAACACCCTGCAAATCACAAAGCCATTCCATGACATGTCAATTTACTTTTTCTGGCAGATTCACTACAGAAAAAAAAAATGTTTTCATTAAAACAACTTAAATGAAGATTTGTTTAAAGCAGTCAGTAAGAGAGAAATGAGGAAAAAGACAAGGAAGAACTTACACACATCTACATATTGCTAATGTTATTCTGAGGTGCTCTTCCACTTCATAAAGAAAACGTGGAAAGATTCCTGCATCCAATGTCCTGAGAATTAATAAACTTCCAGACTAACTGCTGGTTACTTAATGACTAATAACATCCACAACATTTAGCAGCATCTGCTAAATTGCACAACCAACTTAATTTACCCTCTCTTGACATTAAAACCAGTTACTGTTAATAAATATTGTCTTAAAACATTTGGGTGGGTTCTTTAATTCAAATGAGCAATGTATTTAGAACTACTGTAATGGCATTAATGGGCAGGTGACAAATAAGAGCTCATTTTCATTCCCCCAGCACTGTTGATATGGTCTCTTTTAGAACACAGTCCTTTGTTTTCCTGTATTCTGTTACTATGTGCTCTTTTCCCTGAAAAACACCATAGTATTTAAACTCTGCTTCTATTTTTTTTTTTTTTTTTGTACGGGAATGTTTTTCATTCTTTCAGGCCATGCTAAATCCCCTTTGATTAGCTTGTTCAATTATCTGATCTCATAAGGAAAATGGTATGATTTTACTGCCCAGCTGAAAGGAGGGAAGAGTTCTTCCCCAGGTATTGCACAGAGGCAGCTCAGCCTGCATTTTGTGACAGGGACCAGCTGCATGTTTGATGCACACAGGCAGTTCCACCCGTGTGAAGAGAAATACAAACAGGACCTGCCACACCAACCTTGGGGCTACTTGCTGTGAATCCAACCAAAGGACAACTTCCTCCAGACAGCCTCTGGGACAACAAAACACCTTTGAGAAGAAATGTAAATGCCTAAAAGAGAATAAGTTTGGAATAATTTCTCCTCTTCAATTAACATGATTTATGAGCATTCAAGTTGCTTGGGACATGGTATTATTTTCAAAAGGAAAAAATGAGTAGGTACTTTAAATGAATCTCAGGACTACTTTCTACTGATATTGCTTACAATGGGCTTACATATTTATGGGAAGAAACCATACCATTATATATCTGCCAGAATTTCTGAACAAGTAAAGGGAATAAAAATTAAAATCTTGTTTGCAAAGCACTGGATTAGCAGCAAGCAATCTGGGTTTTCTCTCCTCGGATAAATCTCCTAGATAGCTGGATCAAAGAAATCTTTTGTGAAATAGACACTTCACTGACATGTTTGGAGACTTGGAACATTTTCCAAAGTGATAACCATTTTGGTATCCAGCTTAAGACAACTTTGGAAGCATTTTCTGAAAACTGGAATGAATTATAATTAAATTAATTCTTCTCCCACATTATATTTGGTGATTACATTTGAAGTCGTGCTATGTAATTTCAATTATTAAGGTGTTTTTACACTAGAAACAGATAAAAGTTCTCAGAAACTCTAAAACTTCCACCAATGAAAAAACACTTGGCTAAAAAAACCTGACTGCAATTCAGAACTAATGCCTTCGCCAGCGCACAGCAGTGCCTTTCATGTGAGATACACGGATTTATGCCAGCTCTGGACATGCTCCTAGAGCTTTAACTTTAGGCCCCACAGAGACAAGTTGGACATCTGTGCACGTTGCTCATTCAAGATATTCATTCCCACATAAAGAGATCCCACCCCCTGCTAATACAAAATTTGAACTTAGCATAGCTACCCAATCGTTAATGCTCAGGCAACAGCCCAAGAAAAGAAGTTAAGCCACACAACCCCACAATATTTTTGCTGGCACCTCCCTTAGAATTTTTTCAATTCAATTCACTGAGGGAGAAGAGAAAAATATTGAAGGATTTCATTTTGGGATTTTGATTTTACGAGCTGCTGGCAACTGTCCCTGGGCAAACAAATACACATGCTCTGCAACATAAACTGTTAACTTGGCACTCAGGGTATTTTGAAGGTGGGAAGGAGCCTCAAAAAATTAATTGTGGGTATGTTTTGTTTTTTGTTGGATTTTTTTTTGATAATTCAAAAGTGAATTTTCCTTCAATTTAGCATATAAATTGAATTAATTTGATTAGCCTTTCTAAATTGAAAAGCTATTGTCTTGTCCAAACACAGCCTGTGCCAGCCAGCAGGTCAGGACTTGATACATTTGAATGAGGAAAGCTCCACCTTCTTTTAACAGCACAGTACAAACATGTCTGCAGTTCATTCCACAGAGCAAGGTACTTGCACAGCCACTACATTTACTTGTGGTCACTATTTAAAACCAATTATTATCATTTCCTGAGAAAAGGCTTGACTTCAGCATGCCAAGCATCCTCAACCCTCCTCTCCCCAGTGCCCCTGTGTACAGAACGAGCAGCCAGTGCTAACCAGAAGGACTCCAGGTCAAGCCAGGGAAGCCACTTAGTTGGTAAAGCTCTTCAAGCACAGCCCATTTCTCCCCATCAGCCACCCGGGGAAATGGGCCTCCTTAAAAATAGCTACATTGTACTTTTCTCTAAACAGGAAAAACATTAATTGATTGTCCCTGTAATGTCTTCCTCAAATTCCCAAAAATGTCCATTTCTGAAGGGCTGAAACCTCGTGGCAATAGCTCCTTCTTCCTCCTTGGCCACAGGACCTAGCCATGGTACATGGACTGTCCCAGAAGGGAATTCCTTCTCCAGGGGGCACTATTGCAGCGGGGTACGAATTGGTTTTAAACATATTTCTGGAAGAATAATTTGTTCATCACAGCCACCCTGATCTCTACATACACAACTGCTGCACCTCTTTACAGTGTTACAGAAGATGCTGACTTTTTCCAACGAGATAATTACAGACTGCTCGCTGACAATTACTTCCAGTCTCAAAGCAAACAAGACAAACAATGGCACAAATCGGTGATCCATGTCACATCTTAGGCAACAACTTAATTATCAGAATGAATGTATTTAAAGCACAGTATTAACAAAAGGAACATTCTAACAACACTTTACCTGACACTGGTTCACAAATACAACAATATAGTCTAGGGAGCTATCAGAACATCAGCTTGAAGGTAGTATAAAATACTGTGACCTATAGGAGCAAAGGTGTTTATTGGCAAAGGAAGTGCTAAGCACAAGCCTGAGCCTTCCTTCACAGATGCCCCCGCCCCGGCCTTTTGGAGTTTTCTGTCCTTCCACCAAATGCAAATGTTTGTCTCCCCTGAGGTGCTCACATTGCTATTTTCAAACCTTGATGTCTTAATATAATTCACAGCAGTTCTTCGCCTTTTACATTCTGACTTCTGTTTACTGATGCACTGCTTCTCCAAGTGTAGTAGCACATAAATTAATTATACAGTAGTCTGCCTAATCAGGTTTCCCCAGGGTTTTTAACAGAAACCCTTTGTATTTCTTAATGATTCCACAAGATTGTAACTATTTTTAGTTCTGCAGTAAAAGAAATTAGTCTGCTGACAATACTATCTCCTAAAAATGTGAAACTGCTATTAAAACCGTTGATCCAAGCACACTTGAACTTTGAAGAATTCAGATTTAGTCTGGGTCTTATGATTAACATTTCTGTGTATCAAATATGCAGTCACCACTTACAGAGATACAAATTAAGTAGAAAGACTAGAATTGAAGAATAGATGTGACCTACTAATAATTTTACTATTAAAACAGATACATTCCAGTTAATAGCAAAGTCTCCACTGCCTTCAATACAATTCACCAGTTGGTCAGCACCAGTCCAACAATTTCCTTGTCCAACTTCCCATGACCTGTCTTGCGCTGAAAGTGGAAATGCTCTACATATCCAAGGTCACTTTTATTTACTTCTAAGGCAGACATACACAAACTTTCTCTCTAATTCAAGGTAATTAAGAATTAATAAGAAAAAACAACAAAACCCCACCAAACGACAGAACCACAAACCACTAAAAGCACAAATCAGTAGAAATGCATGAAGCTGGTCACATATTTGGCTGAATTGTGTCTTGTACTAAGAGAGGCCATAATTAAAAATATTAAGTAGACAGCTCCCTTACTATAAAAGGGTTTTTCTCATGGATCATAGAAGAATAGATGTTGGAGGCGCCTTTGGAGACCACCTGACGCAGCCCCTGCTCAAAGCAGGGTCAAATAAGGCTCAGGGCTGTGTCTGGTTGAGGTGTGAGTATCTCCAAGTACGGAGACTCCACAACCTCCTTGGGCAACACAATACAGTACCTGACCATTGGCACAGCAACAAATAAATCAAAAAGTAGACCTTTCCCTTTCATTAGGGCATTTGAGAGCCCCGTTGGTCACCCTCCCCACCAGTGGAATGGCAGTGCTGCAGACACAGCTCTCATCTGTCACCCCAGCTGGTACACCTGAGTCACAGTGAGACACAAACTGCAGCTCTGACATCAATCATCTCCGACGCTCTTACCAAGTGCGTTGGCATCACCGGATTCTGAGACACTGCTTCGAATTCTTAGCCTTACCTATTCCCCAAATCAGAAATGAAGATGTGCCAGAGATCATTTCCACATTATGAAAACAGCTCTTTATAGCATTCCACGGGGACCTGTCTGCAAGGATGAACTGTATCTCTGTGCAGTTACTTTTGTCCTGTATTTGTTCTTTGATGTACAAATACACCGCAGACTAAGCGGTGATCTCTTTGATGTTGAACTTTTATACTTTATTACAACTAGCACACTTACAAGAGGAGCTGCCAGTCATTTTCTCTTCTAAACATTCAAATTTCATGAGGCACTTGCTTTATGAGTCAGATTTCTTAGTAACTTGTTTTAAGAATTTCCACAAGAACTGTGCTAAGGCTCTGGAAGGGTAACTTGATTAAAAATCAAGACCTGATCGAGTTTTTCAGGTATTATAAATTAATACAAGCATTGGCTCATATATCTGAGTATATTTATCATAAACAATAATTATGCAGACAAATATGTACTGCCTCACTCTCTTTTAGGTAATTCTGGATGGTGCCTGGAATCCAGCAGTGGCCAGGAGTAGCTGCACTGGGAAGGGGACAAACCAAGGCATACAGGCAGTGGTACTTTTCTGGCTACTCTGCCAGCCTCCAATGCTTTACAGTTCAGGGTCTGCCAGAGGCAGCCTCTGCAGTACAGTTTTTCATAATGCAGCATGTACACATTGAATTTTAGGCTGACAATACCACAGCAGATTAAATTACAAAGTTAGTTATTTCTGCAGCAAAACTGTAATCAACACTGGCAGAAATAACATGTTAGGAAGTGCAAATTTATCACCACTAAATGCTACAGCTTTCAGTGCGACATAAAAAAGCATTTCCGTTCTGAAGGGCTTCTGTGAGGGTTTTTAAATCAATCCTACAAGCTGAAATTCTTTGGAGTGAGATTTTGGCATTCACAAAGTCTCTGCTTTAGAGTGACCTTTATGTTTGGCTATTTTTCCCTTCTGTAAGTATAAACACTGTGGTTGAGAGGGAAAACATAAGAAGAAAATTCGAATATTTTGGAACAGTGACAGCAAGGAGGGAGCATTTCCCCATACTGATCTCTAGGTTTCCACAACAAAAATCAGTACTGCTACTGATGCTCCTCTCCAAGCCAAATAGTTTAAAGGTGCATTGTCAGTGCACTGGCCAGACAAATGCACCGTGACAGACATTTTAATCTTAAGTTATAATTTTTTAGTGAATAAACCATACAATAATTTTAGATAGTTTTAGTAAGCGAGAAAAAAATATTTAAAATGAAGCAAATCTGATAAAGATACTGATTCCTCTTTTTCCAAAACATTTCATAGCTCAGAAAGGAGAAGTGTTGTTAAGAGCTAGTGAGGTGTAGGCAAAGGAGGGAGCACTCCAGCACCTGCCATGTCAGGCAGCCAGGTGCTCTACTCCACGCTTCTGGCTGGGAAATGCGTAGTTAATCCCAGAAATACCAGCAGAGTTTTAAGAAATCTGAACAGAGCTAGCCATAGCAATGCTGGAAGCACCACATTTTCAGGGCCTTTTCCAGGTTCAGGCAGAAGCTAGTTCTCAGTGCTCATCTAGATCCTATCATGTGCAATAAAACAACCCACCAAGAAAATCACAAGGGTGAAATATTGCTTATGTTACTGAGAGGCTTCATACATAGTGTCCATGGAAGCATCCCATGCAGGAGGTAGGAGAGAGAATTTTGTTCCTCCTTGAAGAGAACAATAGGAAAATCAATTCCCTAATTTAGCTCCCTGAGCTGGCTCCACTCCAGCCCCCAAGGCCCTGGTGCCATCCCTGAGCCAGAGCTGTACCACAGGTGCTGCAGCCAGGACTGCTTCCCTGCTATCACCACAGAGCATCTGGGAGGCAGTGGTGCCCTGGGCCTGTATGCCTCAGCCATTTACAAGGCGCCTATGTATATGAGGTTTCTCAAATGAAACATCTCTTGCTCTTTAATTAACCTGTCTGACTTTTTTATTATCTGGTGATAGAAGAATCTGTCCACCAGTTACCAACACCTTTATGCGCTCATATTTTAAGCAAATACTTCTTTTAATTCAATAAGGCACCCATGGCACAAGAAAAACTCTCCCCAAAATTTATCACAATGCATCTCTGTCAATCTAGCAACTGCAGGGTGTGTCCCTTTGACAGAACACAACTCTGAGCGTGAGCTCTCTCTCCTCCAGAGGATCATAAACAATCCGCCCCTCCCCACATGACAGAGGGTGCCCCTGCAGCAACAGTGGCAAACACATCTCCCCAGTCCTGGAGGGCTCCAGCCTGACATCCCAAACCAGTACTGGACAGTGGTTTCACTTACGTTTATGTGTTCCAAAACTGGTACCATAAGGTCCATCATATGACCAATTCTACAGGACTCCAGAAGGAGGTAGTTGAAGGACTGGAAAAAGCAGGGCTACTCTATAACAAGCAGTTTTCTGCAGTGCACAAGATGGGTTAATTAATTCCAAAACTAAGCAAGAAATAACTACAAATTTACTAGAAAATGTGTGTTTTCCTCACAATAGCTATGCTGACAAATCAAAGATGAGGTAATTAATTCAGCTAAATGGGAAAAAGCACCCAATTATGAGAAGCATTCCAATTGTCACAGGAGGACAGTAGCTGCTGTAGTACTTGATGGGAGCAGCAGTAATTTATACGACTCAAATTCTCGCCAGAACTACAGTATGCGAATATCTACATACAAAAAGGAAACACCAAATGTTCTGATTACCAGACCAGGAATAATTTTTTACTGGCTTTCAACTCTCTACCTAGACTAGAGGCTCCAGGCAAAGAGCATCTGGGGCTCAGAAAGAATTTAGCTTATATAGATAAATGACCCTTTGAATCACGTCCCATTAGACACAGTGCAAAGCAGAGGAGGCTGGACAAGAGTGCTCCTCTCTTCAGAAGAAGGAGTGAGGCAAACAAGCTTATGTAAGTTTTAGGCACACTTGACCCATAGCACAGTACTACCTCCTAAGACTACTGGCAGTCTCACAAGAGGTGTGAATTAAGTGCCACATTAAATGGGAATTTGATTTCTAATTGGATTACGTAAATTGTACAAGGCATTAAACAGCAACCCATACTTGGAACAAGGAAGAAAATTGCTGAGCCAACCAAGTACTTGAGGTCTCAATATCTGCAAGAGCTGGAAGCAGAAGCCATGGCCATATTGCATTGCTCCCCATTTCATGCTGTTAACAACATCACAGCAAGAACAGCGAGGTCTTCAGGACTTCTAGAACACCAAGGAGTAGACTGCAGAAGACAGCATGTGCCAAAGCTGTCAGGACCTTTTCCCTTTTCTGGCTGAGAGTGCAGAAAGTATTCTGCACATAGCAGGAGTGAGCAGAGGTGGCAGGAGGTCCAAGCACACAGCAGTCGGCAGGGTGCCCGCAGTGCCTCTGACCAGCACCACCTAGGGCTGATGAAAAGGAAGACTGGCATGCAGGAACACGACCCCTGCTTCTTGAGAACCTCAACCGGTCAAAACTCCAGCTTGTGGTCCTTTCAGTTTGAAAGAACACTCTGACAAGCTGCCTAGGTAAAGATTTAATGTCACTTTTCCACCCCTTTGTTCGAGAACGATCAACTTCTTCTAAAAAACATAAACAGTCATGCAGTTGGTTTTATAAAGCACTTTATCCCAGGATTCAGTGCAAGAAATAGCACAGAATTTCAAAGAACACCAACAGTACACAATAATTACATGGCTGATACCCTGTAAGTATGCTGACTATTCTATTTGCATTGTTCAGAAGTGAAGAGGTTAGACTTATTTACATCCAAGCAGCTTTAATTAAGCTTTGAGATAAATGCTCTTAAAATGAAAGCTGGGATGATTATACCTCTCTCCACATTGATTTTAGCCTAGATGGCTACGTATGCAGCATGACAAAAGGCCCAAAGGCTAGAATCACACAAACAGGAGAGCCATGAGCAATGGGTCCTGCACCACTCACCGTCACACAGGGAAGAAAACAAAAAACACAGTGAAATCTGAAGTTGACTGCTTAGGTGTGCTGGAGCCAGGCCACAGGTGCAAGGGCAGCAGCAGTGGGAGCTGCTGACCCCTGCCAGTCCCCACTGAGATGAAGTGCCCCAGCTGCACTCACTAACAGCAGCAAGAACATGGGCTACACCTGACCCCAACAGTGCCGGCCAACCCTCAGACTTCTCTGGGGGGAACTGTGCACTTGTGAGAGCTTTAGATGTCAGAGGTTCACACGAAGCTGCAGCCAGAGTGAGAGGAGCATTCGCCATCGAAGGCATTGCAACAGCACGGACAGACCAGCTCCGAGCTCCTGAGTGACAGCACACGGGCACCAAGTGAGTGCTGGGAGAACCTGAGAGAGGATGGCCCAACTGGCACAACGCTGGACACAGATTTCCCTGCACAGCCGTTTGCTCCTTTCAACATGCCAGCTTCACCTTCCCCTAGCACTGAAAATGAAAAGGGAAGCAAACGCTAATTTAATTACATTTTTCAGGATAAGTGGGAATCAGTGGTAACCCGTGCAAGCAGACAAGCTCAGAGCAGAGTGAGGTACCTCAGGAGGCTTTTCTAAAGTGTGCTGATCTCCCCAAGGCTGCCAGCGAGCTGCCCGTGCAGCTAACCCCCACTGTGGAGAGGGGAACGGCACGACACCCCGTGAGTCACGGCCGCCCTGAATCACTCCCTCGTGTTCTCAGCAGAAGGTGCAGGCAGCTGGCAAACAGCCTGAAACTGCACCGAGCTTGCCAACCTGTATTTTTCAGAACTTCTCAGCCTAAATGCCTTTAGCAAGCAAAGTGGGGAAAAAACCCAAAACAAAACAACAACCAAAAAAACAAACCATCAAAAAAAAAAATGGGCAAGCTAAAGACTTTGCTCAGCACAGGCAGGTTACATGATGGAGCACAAAGAAAGTTCATCTTCCAGACTCCGGACCCCCTAAAAAGACTTTCTGCTTCAACTTTCCAGTCAGTGCCTTTTATTTCATTAAAGCAGCACAGGTCTGCATTGTAGACTCACCTTTTTTCACCTTAGTTATTCTTGGAGGACAGAACAGTCCTCTCCCCTGCTAATGTTTATTGCAAAAAGGAGAAACCCTGATCTTCAAAAAGGAAGAAGACAGCTTCTGTGCCATTAGTTATGTGCATATCCCTTAGATATTAGTCCTCAAGGAAGACAAACCACAAAAGGAAAGAACTACTGCTTGCTTGATCTCAGAAGTTACCAGCTGTAATTGCAAATTACAGCTCACAGATAAATACAAGAAAGGTGAATACTTTTTCCTTTCATTGTGAATAAAAAAAAACAGAAAAACATTCTAAAATATATCGAGTCTGACTGTAATAACATTCTTGTCATATGCAGTTATTTTGCACACTACAAAAACTTATCTCCTGGGAAAGAAAAGGAAAAAAAGAACATGCTGCATCTCAACTTCCTCCAATACTAGATAAAGAATTGCAATGTATCTACTCAGGAGAGACACAGATTTTCCAATTTTGATTTAGTACATATAGTTTAGAATAAAATATACCAATTTAGAACTCCGTTGTGTAGTCAAGACGAAATATTAACAACCCTGATAGTAATTACTACATGATAGAGATCATTTTTACACTGTCCTGTAGGCAAGAGAAGCAAAAAAAGAAAAAAAAATATTAAAACCTCTTAAGGTTAAAATTGAGTGATATATCATCCTAGAAGAAACCTTCCAAACATGCTAGGTTCTCTATAAAGGGGAATGAGTAAAGAAATCAGTTTTTTTCACACACAGTGGGGAAGTACTTGATATAAAGAGGACTCAGTTCTTCACTAAGGTCTCTAGACACTACTCCCCAAACTAAAAATGCCAATACAAACATTCAGCTTCTCACTGCAGAGCCAGGCTGCAGAGCTGCAGGCCCTTCCCTGCACCAAGTGATCCAGCTGCCATCTCCCCCTGACACCCCACACCAGCTCACTGAATAAAGCATGAGGACATTTCATACCTGTGCACAGCCTGCACCCCGAACACCAGCCTATTCTAGGACCTCATCCCCCCCAGGGATTCATTTTGTTTTGTTTCATAAAAAAAAGGTACAGAAGTCCTTGAGTTGTGTCTGTAGACTGCTTGAGTTTTGCCCCAGTTATTCAGAATTATCCTGGAAGAATTATTTTTAAGACTGCGCTAAGAGCCGTTGGGAACAGGCTCACCGTTTTAGCTAGGCACAAGCTGTATGTAAGTTTAAAGAGTCTGATCTAGTGAGATCTTCAGCACCCACAGTTTTTGCTGACCTAAACAGGACAGAATCTCCTTACTTGAAAGGAGCATCCCCAACTGAGACTTGTACAGAGCATGCAACAGCCTTTGATTTTCGCAGAGCGAGACATAAAGACAGATTTCCTTTTTTACTTTTAAATCTCGAGAGTCTTTCAAAAAGCCTGAAAAGTACATTTCAGCAACAAACCTCAAACCAATCTTATCCTGTGAATATAACACAACAAATGTCTTAGATACAAACAAGTCATTCAGATCAGTCACACGAAATTAAAGCAGCAAGAAAACAGCCTGTCAGCTAGCAATTCCAAAGGCCAGATTCTGTTAATATTTAGTCAACAGAAGTTCTGTACTGAAGTATTTGCTAAATTGGATTTAACTTTCAATAGTGCCAGAGAGAAGGCAAATTTAAACACACTTCAATTTGCAAAGCTACCTTTTTTTAAAACCTATGGCAAGATATTTTTCCATAGGCACTTGTTTACTAGTGAAAAACACTGAGCAATTACCAGCGTGCTGGGAGGCTGGTGCCAGGATACATGACAAAAAAACACGTCAAAAGGTCAGCCTTGACAGAATGGGAAAAGCTCACCCAAATGAAGCAGCAGTGCGTGAATCCCTGTCTGGCCCCAAAGCAGCCCAGCTCTGCCTGCTCCGGAGCATGGGGTTCTCTCAAGGAAAGCACCTGGGGCAATGGCACAGTGGCAGCAAGAAATGCTGCCTTCTGCCCAGGTGCAGTTCGGGTTCTCCGGGAAAACGCAGCAGATTCCAAAAATCCTGTGCACGGATAAGGAAACCAGTGGAGTCTCTCTCCTTAAACAAGTATTTGTTAATGACTGAATTTTCATTTGGAGACACTGTCAGTAGAGAAGCTAGTTATATGTGATCCAGTGATCCAAGCACAGAGCCCCGAAGCAAAACAATTTCCCTTACAGCCTAGGAACAAGATTGTAGCCATCTTGTCCATCTTCCACGAAACAGCAAGAGACTGAACTTTACATTCACACAGCAGTAGTCAGGATTAGTACCTCAAACACCACCTTAACAGTAAATACACCTTGGTCGAAACAGCTTGGCAAATTTACGTCAGCCTTCCTGCCAATCTCTATTTTAGGACTTTCCATAAGAAAGATAATGCAACTATTGCCAGGTTCCTGCCCATAGTTTATAACTCATCAGTGGACTGAACCCTTCTGTCCAGGCCTGATGATAGTACAAAACAAGTACCTGAGCTCTCTCCAGCACTGGGCCTGACTGACACATCTCTACAAAGCAGGTACCAGAACATGGTACAATCCCCCACCGAGGAAACGATCTCCCTCGATCTTGGGCTCACCTCTGGTTCTGTGCTGGTCTGAAACAAATCCCTGGTTCTGCTCCAGCGCAGCGTGTTTGCTCATCAATTCAGCACTTAGCACTATTCACCTCAAAGTGACCCCGATGCTCCTGCCAGGGAAGACTCTCTCTGGAATAAGATCGGCACCAGTGACTGCACGGGCAGAATGACCGGGTTTCTTTGCAAACTTCACTGGTGAGCACGTAAAGCTGCTGTCTCCCTTAACAGTGTCAGCTGGCTAGCTGACTTGCCTGTGCTACAAACTAAAAACGCAAGGCTTCCTGAATACTCTTCAGACTCGCAGCACTTGATAAATAGTTTCCAAAGCCCATCAGTCTAGAAAATACTTATTCAGTCATTCAAAAGTTTGATGCTTCATCTCTGCCCGTTTTCTTAGAAATCAGTTGGAAAAAAAAAAAAATCTTCTTTCTGCTCTGCCTGAAATGAGAAAGTTTCATTTCCTAACACACAGCCTGTCCCAAAGACATGCCCAGGCTCTTCCCTGGACTGGTCTGTTCCCAGCACTCTTTAAGTGTATGAGTGCAGCTCTTGATGTGTGACAGCTGGCCCCTCTTTATTCACCCAAACCCAGAGGCAGGCTCCGGACTTTACAGAATTAAAGAGAACATGTTTGTCAGAACATTGTGTTACAAGAAAAATAAAACAACTCACAAATTAACTTCACATGGTATCAGTTTGGGCTATCTAAACAGCAATAGGAAAGGCATTTAATACTCCCCCTTTTCACCTAAAAAAGAAAATTAAACCCAGTATGAAAATCCCACATTCTCCTGAGAACCATAATTTTCTGCACTTCAGAACAGTAAAAGATTAGAAGATGCCACCACAGAACAGAGAACAAACAAGATACTCAATTCACCTACAGATTTTCCCTTTTTCTCTTGTACTTTCAAGCTTAAACAAACTGCACTCCCTATTCTATTGGTCTACTTCTCTCAAATCATAATATTGGCCTGTGGATCTATTATTTCATAGCAGTCAGAGGGCCCTTTTAAGACAAATGACAACACATTTCCTCCAGCTGAACCCTCTCCAGCAAATTAGACAAAGGATAAGGAACCAAGGAAGTTTTTCAATGCACTAGAAAACTAAATATTATGAAACATGAATTAAATGTACCATAGAAGTAGTCTGTAAAAAGTACAAAGACCTAAGCATTTCCATAATAAAGCCAGTAGGAACTACACTTTAAAATCCAAAAGCTAGGCTCTGCCAAGACTTTACGTCAGTGCGGAAACTGGTACAAATGAAACTCCCAACAGTATAAAAATATATTTCCAAGCTGAATTGCTATAAATCATCGCCATGCTCTTTTTCACACCTTAAATCGCTGTCCAGAAGCACACAACGTAATCACGCCCTCCAATTTTTTTTGTGTGTGTACTTTCCTACGTTTTTTTTAAAAAAATTGTTTATTTAATTTCATGATTCTCACAGTCTTATAAGGGATATGCTGAAAAACTGTTATCAGAATATACAGAATTCCAAATGACTGCTAAAATATCCATGTAGTTTGCACTTTAAAAAAATGCACTTCCTTTTGTTACAAATGCAAGTATCTGAATCAACCCAATTACATTTTCTTGCCAAATACATTCAGCATGGCTAATGATTAGTGAATATAGTACTTTTCTTTTTATTCACATAGGCTTCTCTCCAAGAAGAAAAGGAAGCTGAGTAATTGAAAATTACCGTCCTTAAACACTATGCTGCTACTGGTGTGCATTGCCTAGTGCCTTGCAAAGTGGGAAAAAAAGTCTCCAACTGAAGCAAGATTCAATATTCTTTTTCCAAGCAGTTAAATTTTCTAAAGAGAAGTTCCGCCTAAAATTCATTGTAGGCATCACACACATTTAGTATTTTAGTGGAGGCATTAAACGCAAATGCCAACAGTTAAGTCTTTAGGTTACTGCGAAAGAATATTGCACGTAAGTAAGACAGTTATTTGGTTTAGATTTTTTTTTCTATAAATAAAAAAACCCCAAACTTATGACTTTAAAAATACTGCAGTGCAAAGCCCTACTGTGGGCTTAATTTTATTAGAAAACAGGGCTGAACTACAAACGTACCTCTAAACTTTTGGTATCTCATCAAGAACTTCGTTTGACTGTCCTTAGTCTGCTACCGCCCTTCATTAAGGACCCGGATCCGCAAAAAGAGAAAACTTCAGGTTTAGAAAAAATATATCACTAAGTAACTCTGGTCTTTCCTTTTATTCCAAATCCTTTGAAAGACGAGCAGCTGCCTGAAGACGGCATTTTAGCCCTATCAGCTACCCAGAAGATGCTGCACGTCCTTTCCTCTTTGCTAGTCAGGTTTTACAGAACGCGTTTTCTCTTCACGGGTTTGCAGGAAGCCCAAGAACGTCTCGTCTCCGCTCCGAGCGACTCCAGCTGCGGCACCCGCGGTCTCCGCCCGCCCAGCGCCGCGCCGGCACACGGCTCTCCCCCTCTAACTTGCAGGCACCGCTGTATAAGCGCCGCGCTCCCGCCGGCACCGACCCAGGACTGAGCCGCCCGTCCCCCCGAGCTCTCCCGAGAGCCTCCCGCCGCTCGGGGTCCGCCGCCCGGGCCCAGCGAACGAGCGGGGCCGGACCGCGAGCGGCGGCCCCGGCGCGGGGAGCGCGGAGGTGCCGGAGAGCCGCGCTCACTGCCCGGGCCGGGCTCGCCCGCGGACGCGCCTACCTTTCATCGCGGCGAGCACAACGCACATCATTTGTCAGAGGCGAACGGAGGGGAGCGGAGCGCGGCGGGCAGGAGGCGGGGAGAGGCGGGCCGGGCCCTCGGCTTCAAGCAGCAGCAGCAGCAGCAACACCAGCGCCGCCGCCGCCGCCTCAGCAGCAGCAGCCGCCGCCGCCTGCCAGCGGAGAGCCGCGCCGTGCCGCCCTCCCCCGGCCCATATGAGGCTCCATGTGACCCGCCGACACGGAGCCAGCCCCGGCCCCCCGCCTTGTTTACACCGCTCGCCTCGTCCCCTCCCCTGCCGGCGCCGAGGGGCGTTCAACAGGGCGCGCCCGGCGCGCAGCACCGCCCCCGCCGCCGGGGCTGCTCGGCCCGGCCCGGCTCGGCTCGGCCCGGCCCGGCTCGGCCCGGCTCGGCTCGGCTCGGCTCGGCTCGGCCCGGCCCGGCTCGGCTCGGCTCGGCTCGGCCCGGCCCGGCTCGGCCCGGCTCGGCTCGGCCCGGCTCGGCTCGGCTCGGCCCGGCCCGGCAGGTGCTGCGCGGCCCGGGGCCCGGGGGCGGCACCGCTGGCGGGGCGGGGAGAGCGGGCCCGGAGCGGGGCCGGGGCCGGCGGCAGAACGGGGCGGTGGCAGCCCGAGCGCTCCCGCAGTGCGCCAGAACAGCTCCGGTCCCTCGAGTCCCGGCCCGCAGCTCGAGTGCGCGTTTGTCCCCCCACAGCCCCCCCGCCGCGGTGTTTTCAGTAAAAAATAACCACATACCGCCGCCACGTCTTGGCACTACGCTTTGCGCTTAAATAGTCTTTGACTTGATCAAGCAGAGCAACGTTTACGTTTTAAATCTGTCTGGTGATGGGTTCATGCTTTCTTAGGATTTACTTGGAACGTCTGAAGCATTGATACCACTGCTGGAGTTTTCATGTATTCTATAGCATCAGATGTCACTGTACTGACAGTTTGTGACATGAAGTTTTGTGTTCGTGGATATGCGCACATCAACACTACAGGAGGGATAGCACATGACTGAACACACGTACAGACACAAAAATAATCCAACCTATTAAAAAACCCCACACTTTGCTGAAAATTGCATTAACAAAGCCAGTATTTTTTCAAATTCCTGTCTTAGCCACTGGAATAAACTGTCACAAAATATAAAATCACACACAAAAAAACGGATGCGTTACAAGCCCTTTAAGAGGGGACATAATATACCATTTAATCTACTTGAATCAGAAGTATTTAATGAAAACAAGGGAAAACAGTTGCAAACAGAAGCCAGAGGAACCATCTTAATATTTGAAACAAAGCCCTATATTTAGAAAGCCTTTATGAGATGAGGACACTGAAACAATCTACTACTAAATGGCTCTTAATGGCTAAATCTTACCTATTTCTTTAACGAGTTCTTAATACAGTATGATATTATTTAAATGTGATTTGATCTAAGAGTACTTACCATTTATCAGTCTAGTCATTCAAGCCCCATTAATGCAAAAAATGTTTTAAATTTTCCTTATTTAAAAAAAAACCCCAAACATTAAAACATTAAAAATTCCAAGAGCTAATCTGCTGCAGTAGTATAAATTTAGCAGATATCTTTGTCATAAAATTTTTCATCTGTATTTGCTATCCTTACATTAAGCCATTCCTATCAATAGCACATGTATAGTGAGATACTGCTCAGAAAATTTACAGTGGCAGACCTGGTCCCAGATGGGTTTGTGCTCATGGAGTTTTATCTGCAGCACAAGCTGTAAAGTCGCAATGTACTGAACAGAAACCTTATAGGGCATTCTGGACTGAATCAAATCCCACTAACAGTGGTGCTCAGAGCTCTTCAGAGCCTCGAAGATGCTGCTTTTACACATGGGCCAGCTGTGGAATTTAGATGCAGCCAGAAAGCTTGGAGCATTCACAAGATAAAAGAATGATGTCTTAATGTATTATAATGTGGAGTTAGATCTTTGTAAACATTTTACTCTGACACAGCAAGTAATGTCAGACCGATGGCCTGAAAAATGTCACAGTCCATTAGCACTAGTTGTCTTGTCAGACATTTAACCTTAAGGTACACAGCATTACATTATTACTGATCTGGATTTATTTCCAGTCCAGCTGAAATGAAACCAGTAATCTGGAATGACATCCGATGTGCTAAATGGCTTCAACAATAAGCAGATGACACAGATTTGCATTCTTACAAATGCCTTACAAAGGCTGCTTCATAAAATTATAGATTTGTCATTGGAAATTCTAAGTGAGAAGAGCATACCTAAAACAGTTTGTTATTTGTTATCAATGTCCCATCTAAAGCCACATGCTGACTTTTGAATATGTAAGGACATCCATTTGCACTTCTGTCTCAGATGTTTTCTGTCTCAGATGGACCTCATTATGAAAACTCCATCCAAAATCCATTTCCTTCTCCATTTACCCAAGTACTGTAACAGTGAAAGTCTCACTGGAGTTCAGACACCGTATCAGTGACAACACAATGTACCAGTCAAATAATACTGAGTGTACTGTATTACAGTACACTTGACTGGCAATTGCTCTCACTGTTTGTGCAGCAGGGTTTCATTTGACTGATAGGAATGCTTCCCAGTTCCCAGAAGCTTGTTGTCTGCTTGCTCCTTAAACTTTTGATAGATACCCATGAAATACTGCAAGACTGCAAACTCTTCACAGGAGTGAGAAAATACACCTCAGGATACGCTCAATTCTTGCCTTGATTTCTGCATTCAAAGACCTCCTGAACATGTCAAATGTATTTATTAATGGTCCAGACTGAGCAGTGGCCTGCAAACAGACCCTAACCACAGCACGTGCTCATCCTTTGAGCCATATGGCACAGCCTAAGCACACCAAATATCCGAAACCTACAAATGTTAGATTGCTGCTTTAGGGATGGGAACAGACTGGGGAACCTTATCAAGTACTGTTCTGTACTGTACTGATATAAAAGGTGTTCAGCTTGTCAGCCTAACCATAAGACTCTGCAACAATCTGAGGGAAACAACTGTTTCTAGAAATCTTTTCAACCCTACTGCAAAACAGAGAAGCATTAAATTGCTAACAGAGAAAGGGGAAACACCTACGATAGCTATTAGCCCTAGTAATGCAAGAGACAGTATTAACTGAGTATTCTAAGCACAGGACAGAAAACACTGAGAAGCTCTCCCCCTCTACATCTTTTTAAACTTACTGAGCAAAGTAATAAATTCAGCTTCCAAAATGAACCAACAACTACTCCTAACTATTTGTTCAAGAACATCCTCAAACAGAAGTAGTTTAAATACAACTAATTAAACAAAGATGTTTTTGTTGTTCTGACTTGAAATGTGAGTGAGGAGCATTTCTGTAGACTGTTGGGTCATGTTTTGCATTCTTGCCTAAGTAAAACTGCATGGTTAGGCTTAATTTAGGAATAATTTTGAGACCTCCTTATCACTAAAATGTAAGATTTGAATAATAAATACGGGGCACAACCACCACCCTTCTTCCCTACCTAGCATAGAGGAAGAAAGCCTTCTCAGAAAAAAAGATGTGTCATGTAATCACCCCCTGTCTGGAGGAGGTTTAGCCATACAGGGTTCTTAGGAAGCTGAAGCTGTCAAACCACTCTGTGGTACAGCATTTACCAACTGCTCTATCACTGCTACAAACACAACTGCATGCAAACCTCTCGCAAGGCAAGGGCTGCATGCTGCATTCTCCCATGGAGATGAATACCTACTTACTGGGAAGGAAATGGGATATAACAACACTTCAATAAATCACCCAGAACCTCCACGTTTTCAGCTTTAGCAAAGACAGCTTCTTCACTTTTTGTTTTTAATGACCTAGAGCTAGTTTTGCATATATGTGTTCACTTATTTAATGGGTTTAGACTGGCAGTATAAATCCACATAATCATGCATATTTTTAATTATTTTTCTGAAGTCTTCATAAGCTTGCAATGAAACACGTTCTTTCAAATGTTTAGGAAATTTTATATTGATTCAAATACGCAGCAGTAACATTTAGAAATGCTCATGTGCTTTCTCCTTTTTGAAGGACTTCAAACACCTATAGAAAATGTTGAAAATTTCATTTCAACATTTAAAGAGCTCCTCTGAGGAGTTAAACTCTGCCCAGAGATGGTGACAATAGCTGCTGGTGAATGGGAAGAAAGCAAAGCCTTTCTCCAATTGCAACCCAATCATGGGTCCTACTATCAGGCAAAGCATTCAGCTCCCAGCTCATATTAATGTTGCAGGTCTAGATGTGACCAGAGTTTAGAACATACAACAAATTCCACGCATCAGGACACTCCACCTTTGCCCTTTTGGCTTCTTACTCAACAATAGCCATACGTGAAACCATGCAGGTACAGTGATCACAACATTCTTGTTTACCAAATACACCCAAAACCAAGTGTAGGGAAACTGCAGCTCTAGATAGTCCTTAAAAACACAATTCACAGTCCTGTCCACCCTGCTGGCAATCAATTTTTAAGTGGCTTCCAACTGATATATACAACACTCCCAAAAAGAAAATGATTGCTCCCTAACACAGAGCCCCTCTAGATTTAGTGGTATTTAGTCTTTGTTTATGTCTAGCCATCCAAGTAGCACACTGTCAAAGATGAATCTGAGGCTGTCCTCGTTAAGCTGCTTCTTTTTCATCTATTTAAAACTGCTACTATGCTGACTCTGCAATCATTCCATTTGCTTCAGCCAAAATCCCTGCCTCAGTTCCTGCTGAGGAGGTGTGCTTCTGTGCCGTGTGGGCCCACAGCTCTATGTCTTAATCAAGTCATTTTAGAGACTACTCCACAACTCCCAGTTAAGTCCATTGCTATCCCCAACTGCTGAATGGCTTGCTGTGCTTTGCCAAACAACTGCTGCAGTTCTGCACCTGGTGAAATGAAGTACGAGTTGACAAAATGTTTTGGGGTTCCTCTGGATGAAAAGAAAGTCCAAAGTCATTATTATAGCTAGGCATGCTGTTGGTACAAAAGATTTTAAGGATCTAGTCAACTGAATATTCACCCAGCTTCCTCTCACCTTGAAATCCCTTGAAAGGCTATCATATTTGCTGCTTTTCAGGCTGTAAGGTAACAGCAGTACACTTTAGAAATAAAGTGATTAGAAAGATGAGATTATCACCAATTCATCATCAACCACCAACTGCAAATGGGGCCGTGGAAAGAATTCAAAATTATCAAGAAAGACAAAATTTGCCTTGGTAGCCTCCCCATTTTGTCTACACCTAGAAGGACATTATGAAGTGATTGATATTGGATTATTGATTATGCTGCCACTGCAGACGCCCTGTTTGATCTCAGAAAGATTCTCATTTATACAGTTTTGAAGGATCAAATCTTCCTACAACATGCTGACATTAATGTTGCCAAAAAGCAGGAATTGTTTGAAAGCTGTTTGAGCTCACTTCTTAATGCATAATCTTACCAGGGTATTTGGCCAGTGTTGCTTACCAAAAAAAACTGCAGCTATGTATTGTTCTGTATATCCCTTTAGGTGGGGAAAACTCAACAGACAGTGTATAAACCAATTGCTGATTGGCAGCAGCACAAAGAACAGCAAGATACTAATTATCCTCAAAGAAGTAATTATTAGACCCTTGTTTAACTATCCTTGCCATATAATAATTTTTCAGAATAAACAGGCTCTCCAAAGAACCATCTTTTCCTGTCAATCAACTGAGAGAGAATCATGCTGGTTGTAGTGGAAGATCTTCAGTGTATTTTAGAATGTTCAGGAGTCCTTTTGTTCCTTATCACCTTGGTGTCGGCGTCTGTAGCACAGAGAGAGAGTGGGCAAAGCTGCCCAGTTACCAGCTGAGCATCCTGCTGGTGACAGGTGAGAGCAGATGCCTGGCTGCAGAGATCCTGTCAGCTGGACAGGGGCTGGGGTCTTCTGGAGGCCTGCTGAGAGTAGAACAGAACTCTCTAAGTGCTTTGGTCCCTTTCTGGTAAACACCTTAGCAGTATTAGGAAAGTTCTCATTTCCCTAAAAAGCCTTTGGTCTATAGCATTTTTATTCCATTTTATGGGTAACAAGTGGGTTTCATGAAAGTGTTAGGTCTGTTTCCCAAACTTCTGTGCATACAGCCATTCATGGAAGAATTGCAATGCTCACAGAGATGCCCAAGACCAGCCTGGAGCACTTGCTACCCCCAGCAAATTTATGACTGACCTGACTGTTGGCTTTAGATCTTTAGCCAGTTATATACCAGGGATAAGTAAGAGGGGTTTTTTTTTTTTTTTTCATTTTTTTAATCTCTGGGCTTCCCTTTCTGTGTTCTTTTGCATCATCAGGGATAGCCAAGGCAGGAGCAGTGGTAGTAGTGAGCAGAGCATGAGATTAAGTGAGACAGGTTTCCTGCTCAGAATTTTCCTCACAAATGTGTCTGGCCAGATGCAGCACCAAGAAGGAACCCTGGAGTTTTCTGGCCTTTTCCTGATTAACAGTTTAACAGTCAAGATTATGTGTGCATGTCCCAGTGGATCCTCTGCCACTTGATGTGCCAAGGGCATTCACAGCACTTCAGCCTCTTCACTTCCTTGCTGTTTATGGCAATGCTCTCATCTGTTGTACAAATTGAATGCTTCAGCTATGCTTAAGAATAACCAGAGAAATGTAAGTCTACAGCCAGCCAAAGCTGTGCCTTCTGCCCATAAGCTCTGGAAATGATAGGTCAAAGCTGAGTTGCCAGAGAACAACTGAAACAGTCTTACATAGGGGATGAGGATGTTCCACAGAAGGAATTTGTGTTGCACCCATTCCCAGATTGAGCAAAGGTAACCCGACTGCAGCTGTAAATATGCCAACGTTTAAATTGCTTCATGTCATACCCAGTGACAGCCAAACCTCCCTCTTATACTATATGAGACCAGCAAACAAATTTTGCCCATTTTCAACAATGTGATTAGGAATGTGAGCATCAGTGGGACAGATAAACTGTGCTGGACACTCAGAGAACTAATATAGAAATTAGTTTTCTTTCGTGGAAAGTAGAAGCATCTGTCCAGTCAAGCAAACCAAGCAATGATTCTGCAAAATGAAATACTCCTTTTATAACTGTTCATGTTTCAGCTGGTAGTGCCACATGTCAGTAGTGGGTTTACTGCTCACATTTAAAGTACTGCTTTCAGGACAGGATCCATCTAAGTTGACATTGTCTGATCAGCAGCATATTTCCTGCTCCTGTGAGCATATACATTATTTATACAGCTTTGCACTATAGACTATTTGTGATATTATAACAAAAAATTTAAGACCTTGTACGTTTTCTACGTCTCAATGCAAAATACAAGCTTAGAACCAGATGTACTTTCTAGGACAATTAAAATTCCATGTTGGGACTATCTCCAGAATTAAGTCTTCAGGCCACAGTTATATGGGTTTCTAAGCCTGCCTGACCCCCTCTTTTCCAGCACAGTGCTTAATGGGGAGTGGGGTGGGTAAATACTGTGCTTTAGCACTTTCTTCAGTTCCTCCTCAGATTAATACTAAGCTCCAGAACAGAAACATTGGCAAGTCCAACATATTCTCTGATCATGTACTAGTAGATCACTGCTAATTTCTCTCATTTCTCACTTCTTCAAACTTTAGAGCCACTTCAGCAGCCTTCACTCCTGATGTCTTCCTCCACAGCACCATTACATTATTGAAATTACCAGAGAAAATTCATTACTTCTGATTCCATTAGTAAAAAATAAATGGTAGTTGATTATGGCTTTTAAGGCTTCAATTTTAAAGAAAACATAAACTTTAATGATCTATTTTCAAAAGTCATTACATATTCAACTACTGTACTTCAAACAAACACAACACTGCATACCTACTTAGAGTGGTAAACAAATGATGATACAGTTCCTGGGCATGAAATCCATACAGATAATTCCTTTGCATAATTCTGATTATTAGACATGATAACGTGACAGTGTTGAAGGATACTAGACTTTAATAGAAGCAAAATAATAAGATGATTCACTTACAAATGAAGGTAATTGTTTGAGAGCACTGTTTTGCTAATAATCACCAAGTTCAGAGAACACCTGCACAGTATTCTAAGCTGATAAATTTGATTACAAAGCAGAGCAGAACACCTAGAGAGAATCATCTATTGCTTCATCTAAAATAGAGTTTTATAATCTGCATTTGTATTAATTTAACTCATGACAGTACTTTTTTCCTATTTAGAAAGCAAAAAAGGGGAAGGATTTAGAAACCTCATTTTCTGTTTTAGTAATTTGATCTCAGCTTCTAGCATTTGCTTGATAAGAATAATTTTTAACTCATAATTTAAACCTTATTAAATCTCTTACAGAAAAGAAAGAGCCAAGCATTTTCCACATAGGCACATCATTCCTGATTATTTCAATTCCATTTTAAAGGATCTTTGACAGGGCCACTGAAAGGCTTGTTGAAGAACAGGGAGACATTATGATACTCTTTCCCATATCCCTTTCCAGAGCATGAAATATTAGAGACATTTCTAATGGACTTAAGGCTAATTTAAGAGCTGTTAATCTTTACTTTTAGGCTGCTGTAGCTGGGGAGGTTACCTCTGGCACAGGGCAGCTGTTCTTCACACTTCTCTAGTCAGGTTCTAAGACATACACCTGTGTTCTTAAAACAGAAAGTTCTTCATTCCAAAGCCCATGTATTGCAAGCATGTACTCTACAACCTACAGTTAGCAGAGACACTTGAATTTCAGTACAGGATTGTTTGGATTTTTAAGTCTCCAATAATTTAACAATGCTTTTAATAATCTTATTCATTTTTAGCAAAAGAAGAAAACATTTGGGTTTTTTTTCTAACTGACTTCTGAAATTAATTTTAGAAGTATTTACTGACCCTTTTTTGGTTCTGTTTCTAAAAACCAGTGCTTTTGCTATTTTAAGAGTCATTTATCTGCTCTCTAGCATGAACTACTAAAACTGACCTGCATTTTCAGTTCAAGTCAGTCATCAGAGCTGTTAAACATTACATTTGTTCAACAAACGACCACGGTTACACGATCCACAAGAAGTTGCTGCAGGTAAGGTACAGCCTGCTGCACCATCTGAGCTGTCCTGCTAAAACCCATGGGGCCACTCTCACACTTCTGGGATGAAGTGTTGGTTCCAGTATGTTGGGGCACTGTTCTTCTACAGACTCCATAAAAAAGAACCAGGTGTTCTGCAATATCTGCCAACAGGTGAGGAGGTGTCAAGTGAAACTGAGAAGTGTATGATCCAGGGTATCAAAGAGTGGAAAATGAAATACCTGCCAAAGAATGAAAAACTGAAGAAAATAACTACTCACAGAAGTAGGAAGAAAATAATAACACAAAAAAAACCAAACACGTGAAAGACAAAAAAAGGATGTACAAGATCAAGGCATGCTACGTTTCTCAGAATTACAGCAGAAGAAGCAGAGAAGCACCTCTCCAGTTCACTGATCACAGTGCCAGCCTGCCCACTGCTGAGGACAAGCCAGATGAGGGCTGGAAAGGAGCTCCTGTGCACATGGGCTGCAAAATGGCTGCAATGTGCTCAGTGAATGGATGGCACTGGATTTTAACAAATTAGAGATAAGTGGAAGCCAAATCACTTCTAACAGAAGAGCACTTCAAAAACAGGTGAAAAAGAATTGAAGTTCCGAGATATTGATGAGATCTGCACCAAAATGCAGAGGGAGGAAGATTCTGAAGCACTGCTGAAGGTAGTTAATATGAAACAAAATGAACAGAAATTAATATCAGGAGGAGAACTAGCAATGTGAAATAGATAAGGTATGGCAAACTACCTCAATGTGAAAAATTGAGAGGACTTATGCTATGGTTACCCAGAAATCATCTTCATTTTTTCTTCACAACCTTCTGCTTAATAACTTTGAAAAATCACAGAGGAGAGGCATATGATAAAAATCAAAGGATATTCTGATAGAAGCAATTACTTAGGGATTACATTTTCCTGTAGCATGTTTCTGAACAACATGAAACAGTAGACAACTCTTTCTGAGCCTCAGTTTTGAGGGAAGGAGAAAATACAGTATTCCCTGTGCTAGCTTCTTGACTCTCCTCAGTATCTGTGCTGCATCTGCTGCATTTCATTCAGTACAGAAGGGAAATAGGGACAAGAAACAAACGGGAGCTAACAGAACCTGAAAGCTCTGACTCCAATTCAATTGCATTAAAGAAGTGTTCAGGAGTGCTCAGCAATGCCCAGGACAGAAGAGACACAGGCAGCAAGTGTGGGCAGCTGCCTGCATAGCTGGCAAGGCATGGGTGCCTGTGGTGGGTCTGCCAACACCCCACAGTATGCTCTAGATCCAACAGCAAGGGTCACCAAACCTTGCTGGCAGCACCACTCTACTCAGTGAAAGTAGCTATATTTGATTCTGGAACTGGGATTTTTTCTTCAACACAAGGAAGGAAAAACTGAGGTAATTCTGGATCCTCAATATCCTTGCACATTTACACAGTCAGGGTCTCGGAGTCCCCTGTAAAAAGGAGAGAAATTGCACAATGCCCTATCCCTAGAGACCCCTAAGGATGTCTGAGGAGGATGTTAAAAGAAGGGAGGAGTAACCACTCATGGGGACTCCGTGCCTCGTTTTCCTCAGGGCTCCACACCACCTTGTCCAGAAGGCAGGATCAGCTGGGAGCAGTCTCTGAGCGGGGGGCATGGACCCTCCCAACCCACAGGGAGCTTTCAGATGTGCATTGACCTGGGACAGGGAAAATACACCATTCCAAAGCTCTGGACACTTTACTTCCTTCTTCCCAATCTTGTCTTCCTTGCTTCATCTGTAAAAATGTTGGTCTTGCCATACGGCATTCAAAACTACACAAAAGCATTTATTTCATGATAGACTTTTCCATCCAGGGCTAGTACTCTTCAAAGAGCAATATGTGCAGTTTCATAAGGGGGAATAAGTGCATTATTTTCACCTTCACAGACTTTAGCCCTTACTTTTTAGCTGTCTAGTGATCCCAAACTGAAAACACGCCATGGCACTGCAATATAAATGCTTCATTGGTTTTGTCAACCAAGTAAGAAAACAAATGTATTCAGGCAATCATTACATTTAAATTAAGCCTGCAAAACATTTAACCGTGCTAAGATGGAAAAAAAAAAACCACTGAATTTTTATATGATGAAATGGAAAAGAAAGATTTATAAAGCCTATTTAAGTAAAAAACCAAAAATTACCTAGTTTCCCTGACACAAGAACTAATTCTCGTATCTGCCCCCAAAATCCCATGTGGGATCAGTGGTCTGTATAAAGGAGAAGGCTGTTGGGGCTTACATGGGGATTGCAGCCAGCATGGTAATCATAGACAGGCCTGCCCTTTTCCTAAGTGAAAAAGGCCCTCTCTTTGTCAGGAGAAAATCAGATTATGTTTCATACTGATATACCAAAACCTATAACTTTAGAGGTGCATCACCAATAGTTCGTGAGCGCTGACCACCACATCATTACATATTGTCACAGATATTTCTCCTTTAAGGCTCAGACACTTGTTTCCACTACTTGCACTGCTGATTCAGCTCATTTCCCAGCCAGCCATTTAGCCACTTGTTTTCTCATGAAAACAGAAAGACAACTTAAGAAAGCATGACCTTGGCATTAGTTGGTCCCACCAATATTACGGTAGTTTCTTGGTAATTTTATCATGTGCCATGATACTGAGTAAGATACAATCATCCAAAATTGTGAAATAATGTTCTGCCACACTTTGTATGCTTGTTGCTGGAGATGTGACAGATTACTGATGTAATTCAAAATCCAGCAAAGGCATAAAAACAAACTTAAAAGACACTGGTAGCATGAGTAGCAGAATGCCTGTATGCTTCTCACTCTGCTAAGTCAGGTGAAAAAATCTCACTAGAAATAGGCCTAATTATTCTCCTACCTGATGAAAATAAAGAAATCAATAGGCAAGGATTGGCAAAGGCAGCACAATAAGAACTGCTGGAGTACAGAGGGTTTACAGGAGTGAGGATTAGGATACAGCAACACTGCAGTATCTCGGTGCTCACGGTGCTGTTATAAAAACCCAAGCCAAACACAACTAGGTTACATCTGAAAGCAGTATCTTGCCTTTTTAAAGGCTATTATTAGTTTATTTCCGGGTTATTATTTTTCCCTTCTCACTAGGACAAATCAATATTAGCATGAATATTGTTATTCCTTTATGGTGATCCTGAGTTTTGCCAAAGGGGATTAGTGGGAGCACTGTGCTGTGGTTTCCCCACTGGCAGTAGGCAGTGCTGCAGGATGTGATTCCACACTGTGCACAGCACTCCTGCACATGCATGTCAGCTGCACCCCTCTAAGAGCTGCATTTGTAGCTAGGGCTTGCAGGGAAGTGATGCTCAAGACCACTGCTCAAAAGGCACCTGCAAAAATGGGGCAGGACTGTCACCAACTGCCTGACTTCATCAGGTCTCTTGCTGAGTTACTGTTTCTAAACTAGAATTGCTGGATTAGGGGAGTTTTCCTCCATATCTATGAAACCAATCCTGAGCTGTCAGTGTCATAGTTTGTGTTCAGGTTTGGCAGACAGGTACAAAGGGCTCCCTGAATAACTGTGGTGCACCATCTTCCCCTCTCTAAATCTCATAGCAAACATGGTGGTGTCTTCCTAAAACAAGATTCAAAGAGGCAACACAGAATAAAAAAGCTTCCCATCACATCAGTCTAGGAAGTTTGGAAAGCATTAATTTTGTGAACTGTAAATACTAACCAATCCTTTCTCCTGGTTTCTGCATGGCTAAATATGGATCCTCATTTGCTGTCTCAGCATATTTTTTTCAAATGCAAGTATAATACAATAGTTTGAGGACTAAGACTTAAGATCAGAGACTTAGTAATGGAGCCTATGTGTTTCATGAGGTGTCAGATGGCCCGTATTGGAACATTTGGAGTAGAATTCAAACAGATCTGAGGTAGTAAGAGTTATTCAACAGTGAGCTAATGAGAGCACTCCTTTATAAAATGAAGAACTGCAGAGTACTTTTATTGAACCATACATTCTTTGAAAAGCATTTACTATGGGAACCAAGTTCTATGAAAAGATCCAGAATACAAGGGAAACCACAGGTATGGCATCTGAACCAGCTTTCTGACCAAAGAAAAAAGAATTTTAAAGCCTGGTGGTAGGGGGTGATTGGATAGGAAGATAAAAAATCCCAGTTTAAAAAATGCAATGTTGAAACATGCAGTTTTTAGTGATGAAGAGCACGCTGTTGCACTCCTCTATATGTACTTCCCTGGCTTGAGAATATTTCATTATAGAGGATTTTTAACAAGACTGAGCCATTTAGAGTGGTTTTTTCACTCATCATAGGGAATTGTAAGCTCTCCTGGTCATTTGCCTAGCTGACCCCTCTATAGAGAAGTGCTGGCAACAACATTACAGAAAGGCAAAGAAATGAGCTTCACCAGGAATAGCTGGATGAGCCAGTGGAGGTACAAAGTAGAAACTCTGCTGTGGAGTGATACAGACCTGGTGCAGACTCACAAAATCATCACAAAGCAAGAGCCTTTCATCTCTGGGAGCCCCAAACCTACACACTAAACTGCCATGTACTAATAATTAATAAAACCCATCAGAATATGGATAAATAGGCTCTCACTGAGTAAGCACTCTACTCCTCAGCTAACAACACTGAATATACACCTGAAATGTGCTTTCATGCACACACCTGGAAGATGGTAATTTCCTTTGTTCTCTGCATCTGCAAAAACAGCTTCATGCAAAAGGCTTAGTAGTTACAAGGTCACAAAGGTGCACTACCCGTAAGTACAGTGTCAAAATATGCATTTTATGAAGAAGGAGGAGGAAAAAAAGCCCACTTAAGGAAAACATTCCACTGGGTTTGTACATCAGATCGAGATGGAAAACAAAAGAAAATCGATGCTGCTTTGCAACTTCTTTTTAACCAGGTGAACTGAAAATGTGCTGAGCTACATATTTCAATATTACATGCCCACACCCAAACGGTGCACAAGGAGTGGAGAGGAACAGGACTGCGTGTTCTTTTTTTCACATTGCACCTACTATCTAATACAGCAGCAGAAACATTTCCCACAATAATGATATGCATATGCCTCAAAAGCTGTTTATTTGGCAACCTTGATGTATACTTCATTAAAGCATTGCCTGGTATATCACCTTGCTAGCTTATTGCAATAATTTAGGCAAAAAACCCAGAGCCATCTTCTGCCCACATTGTAAGCACAGCAAAAACCAAGCATGGATTGTCATTTTCTGGATGAATTTATGTAGCTTTAGAATCACAGACTGTTTACATGGATGACACAGACTAAAATGTTTGTCCTGCATCACAATACTCTTAAGTGAAGACAGCTGGATTCTATCCTACCAGGAACATCAATCAACACAGCTGCCAACTAAATTCAAATGAGGAAAGCAGTTATCATTGAAAAAAGTCAAAGAAGAGGCAGAACTGGATGCAACTAGATCACAGATTGTGTTTAAAAAATTGAAAAAAAATTCCAGAACTACTTGCAAATTGAACAAATTAGATGTGAAAGAGAAACAAAAATGTTGCGCTTGGAGTTGCCAAAGAGACAAATGGCTCCATCAGTAACATCAGCAATTCTCCTCCACCTCCACTAGGCTGGGAGGAAGCCAACGGTACCTTTTGGGTGCTGTGTTGTTCCTGGTGTTTTTGCAGACCAGCCCAGCAAGCTTTCCATGGAGTTAAGAAAACACTTCCTCTTGCAGATGATTTGCAGAAGACTTCATTGTGCACTCGGGAGCATTTATTCTGGATTACAACCAAAAAGCATCAGCACAGCCCTACAATTCTGGGTGTTCAGTTCTTCACCTGGATATCCTGCAGGATGGGTCTCAAACACCTTTGGCAAGTGGCACTGATAATGATGTGCTGGTTTCACTCCTCTAACAGAGAACTGCCCCAAACACTTAGGGACCTAACTGTTTTGAAAAGACCCATTTTGTGGGAGCAGTTAAAGTATTATGTAAGACAAAATACTCCATTCAGCTTACAGCTTAAGCAGAAACTAAAACAGAAAATACATTTCAATACACAAAAAAGCTGGTAGGGACCTTCATATATTTATCTCCTGTGGCTTCTCTTTGGGACAGAAATGACCACAGTGCCAAATGCACAGCACATAAGTGATTACCCAGTCCTATTTATAATTCCCATGTGCCAAACAACTCTGACAGAAGGCTCACCATAAACTCCCTCGTTTTCCATTTATGAATAATACACAGTTTGCTGAAAGGAGCACTACGCATCTGCAGTAACATAGGAAACTCGGCAAATGTGCATTATTGGCAAGTTTTTAAAATACCTATAGGCAAGTTTGTGGTTTGTCTATGGCTGCATTTAGTGCAGCCTGCATGATCCAATCTGTGCATATTTACTGGGTGTAATGTTACTACATTTACATTACTACCATATCCAAATATATTTTTGGGAGGGTAAAAAAATGAGGGAGTGGTGACTGAGTCAAGATTCCACATATTAGATTTCCATTTGGAATAGGCTTCCCAAGGCATCTAATTTCACTTGCAGCATTGTATGTCTGGGACTCCTCAACATCTAATTGATGGAAAATATGATGTCTGTGTTTTTATCCAATTCCTAAAAGACATTCCCTTTATATAGTTGTAAGTACTTTAGTCAGGTATGCCAGCAGACTTTTGGTATTGCCATACCAAAGAAAGCATGCTGGATTTTCCATAATGGGCATAAATTCCTGCAGCTGCTGGGTCTTGGCTTTTTAAACTATAAGCAGTATGTCCAGCAATATACCCTTAAGCGTCAAAAAGTATTTGGAACATCAAGTATTTGAAATTAATTTCCTAAAGGTCTGTACGGATCTAAAGAAATTCTTGAGTTAAGACTGAGTCCTGCAGGAACGAGAGAAAAGAAAAACAAAATATCAGGAAATCTATTGCCAACTTTGACACGATAAGAAGGAATGAGAAATATCTACAGAGAAGCTGCATTTGTTAACATTGAGTCCCTGGCTGGGAAGGTATGTCAGAAAGAAGGATTTTGCTAGGAGAAGTAGGGGTCTTTTTAATTTAAGTTCACAAGGATCACATTTGCTCCTGATTTATCTCCATCCAAATCGCACTTTACGCTAGGAATTACTTTGTCTCTGAACCATCAGACTGAAATCTGATTCTGCAGGAGCATGATCAGAAGCCCAGGGATGGGCACCTGCTTCATTATCATCTTCTTTCCAAATTAGCAGAACGGACGCAAGGGAGATAAACTGCTATGCAGAACTAGAATACAGCTGGCATGCCTCTGCTCTACAAAAAGAATCACTTCATCTGGACCTGGATAGCAAGAAAGATCAACAAGAAAAACTGTTGATGAATTTAAAGGAAGCGGAAAACCAATGTCAACAGAAGATGTGACCAGGAAAAGAATTTGATAGATCCACAGCATCAGTTTCAGTTGCCAAATCATCTCTTCGGGGTCTACTTTGCTCCAGCTATTGGCAGGCCAGCACACACTTCAGAAGGGCTTGTGACATTTAGCTTCTTAGCAGGCTATTCAGCAGCTCAGTGATCCATCCAGAGCTGCTCCTCTGATCAAGGCCCACCCCTGCTAAAGCAGATGAAAGAACATGCCAGCCAAGGTGTTCCAATTGCTGTTCAACTCCAGAGCAACAACCAACAGCTTACTCATAAATTACAGATCCAAAACCCAACCAACTTTTTGCATAAGAGGGAAATAAATTACATATGTGATTTCTGAAAACAAAATTAGCAATTCTGGCTTTGTATTTACTTTGCTTCAGGAATGCACAATTCAAAAGCTGAGACTATCAGAAGCTTGAGCCTAATGCTAAAATAAATATGGTTTATAGACATTGTTTGTAAGCTAGCAATTCAGACATCCGTATTTGTAAACTAAGGACAGTATTGATCACATTAAGACAAGGGTTTAAGATCCTGCCATCACTACAAATAACTCCTATTAACTGAGTGTATAATGGCAGGACAGATTTTCCCTCTTTTCAGTATTTATGGCATTGAAAGCACTGAAGAATTACTGCTCAGGGAATGTCAGGATTTATTAACAAAGCAAGATTGCAAACAACTGGTATTCCAGGAATAAAGAACTATATGAAACTGCCATCTCCCACTTGCTGTACTATGTAGACAAAAGTAAATTAAACCCATGTAAACAAACTTTCTGACCCAAGAACAAAACCAAAGATGCTTTTACACAAAAAGAACAGCTCCTTTGGGAAAAGATGAAATCAATATACTTAACTGCGGGGGCTGGAGAACCGGCCAAGGAAAACCCTACTGCATGCTCCTGCAGGACCAACCTCTAAGCCATAACCCTTGTGGTTATGGAGAGCAAAGAGATTGGCCCCCAGAACCCTTTGCTGCTTTATGTTGATTTCTTGCACCCCAATTGGTCCTTCCCCTTTGCTCCACCCCTGCACCTACATCCCATTGGTCCCAGTGTTCTGTCCCACCCCTCACTATTCCTATATAAACCCCTGTTTCCCCTATCTCTTTGGTCTTTTCTCCCTGTATCCCTTTGAAGCTGAAGCAATAAATGCTCTTCTTGGAATGGCCACACAAGGATCCCATCCTCTTTGCCTGTGTCCCCAGGACATCCTGCTAAGGACACTTCTTGGGGAAGGCTGCAGCACTCCTACCAATGCCCCATGCGATACATTCCAGAGGCCTGCCAAATCTCATTTAGGCAAGGATTCTCAGGTAAACAATCACCAATTAAATTAAAAACCTGGGAGAAAAATCTCGTTACGTTCCTCCTGGGAATGACTTTTGTGGATATAAGTCAAACACCAGTGGAGCATAAGAACACAACAGCAATTCCTATAAATACAAGGCTTATAGCTTCCAACCATCTTAAGTCCATGCAGACCCTAAAAGCCAGTATCCTGTAGGAATATTCAAGCAAGCTCCAAACATGCTGATACATGGAATACAAACAGCATCTCTAGCTCACTTATCAGCAAGGTTTCAGCTGGAACATGAAGAAAACAGTCAAGGATGCTGTGACACACTGAGTGGGAGAAGCCTGGATAATACACTCCACAGGAGACCAGGCTTACTGTAAGGAGCTTTAAAATAGCTTTAATTAATAATTATCACTGTGGACTGCACTTGGATTTTCACCAAATATAGTTCTATGGCCTGCAACATTGAATCTGGATGTGCTGACTGCTGGTGGAGATTTGCTGGAGACGAAACAAAGGTTCTAAAGTTTATCTTAAAATCTATCAGCAGAGGGCATGAGAAGGAAGGGGGGTTAGAGTTCAAAAGCAGGAGAGGAAGTTTTCCCCACTCGGGGTGTTCTTGAGTAACAGCTCCTGATTTGGCTCCCTGTCTTCATGGGAAAAGGCCTGAGAGATCATAAGTCTGGAGAGCACCAGGAGAGATGTGTGCTTTTCCTAGATCCTTGGAGAGATAAAGTTAACTTCTATTCCAGAGAATGCTATGCAAGAAAAGAAGGCTTCTAGTTTGGGATGAGCAGGGCCATGAACACTGTGGAGTGCAGCCTTTGACACGTTCACTGTTTGGAGGGTGGGGGTGTGATCCATTTCTCCACATCTCCCTGGACTATTACAGAAGAGGTAACACTTGCATTCAGTTTTTCTCCTTCAAACATGCTCTGAATGGAACATACAAAGTGTTTCCTCATCAGCCCATCACACATGTGGTGAGCTCTTGGCACACACAAACCTGTTTGCCCAAGAAAAACATACAGACACCTATGCAAATACAGCCCATGGCAGGTTTCTTCAATTACCATGTCTCAGTCTCTCATTGCAAACCCTCAAGAAATCCTAATTTATTCTGGCACTGTTGCTTTGATACCTTCATTTTGCAGCTAGTGGACATGAGACAACTGGAATTAGATATGCCCTTGCCCAAGTCAGACGAAAGTTTATGGCCAACTATGTTCTCATTAGATTTCTGGCAGAGATTCTGGAACTATTGCTGGCTTGTACGTGCCTGTATTAGCAAATGGTGTGCATAATGTTCCTACCACATATCTAGCTGGAAGCTGTTCTGGCTATGGCTTCTACCATTTTGAGTATTAAACATGCCTTTGACAGGTTTAGGTGAAATTTTAAAAACAGTCTCAGGAAGACATGCTCAGATAAATTCTACCTCAACAAATTTTGGTTCCAGTTTAAACAGGACATTATAAAAAGTCAAGTCATGTTTGGAATATCAGAAACCACATTACTAAACTAAATTTTGCAATTTCTAAGCAATTAATACTTTGGTTAACAAGTCAGAGACCTTCAGACCCCATTTCCTTTCTGTGCGTGTCAGCCAGGTTAACAAAACCCAGAGCAGAAAGAACAAATTGCCTGGCTCTGTGTTCATCTTCAATATCCCTGCCACGGAGTCATTTACCTCTGGTGCCGACTTCACAGAACACCAGTCTCATCGTGAGCTAGTGCTGGCTTAAAAACACAGATGCACTGTGACTCAAAGTGCAGTTCTGGAAAGGCTGTCAGGCACAGGCAATACTTATCTGTATTATACATTGATCCTCATCATCTGGACAGCAGTGTTACCTTCCTGTGTCTGCATATGGGCCATTAAACTCCCTTGGGAGAGATTCATATTCCTGAGATACACTGTAAAACTTGGCTACAAAGTGCAGCTGTGCAGTACAGGTGGCAAGACCTGCAGTGGTAGGGCAAGGACAATTCTTTTTCTCTCAGCACTAACATCACAAATTGATGTATCAAGAATTAATCCTGTCTTCTCCTCCAAAAGTTAGATTTGGTACAGTCTTGTTAAGGAAGAAAGGGACAAGTCTTTCAGAGAGATAATAAAACCTGCAAAGCAGTGGTTATTCTGCCTGCATAATTAGCCTCTTTTGGGAAGGTGCAGGATAGGACATAAGAAAATAAGTATATTTAGGATGGGTCAGAGAGAGAGAGAGAGAAAGAGAGAGAGGGGATCCTCTTCTGTCTTAATCTCTGCTGAGGAAACCTCTTTTTCCTTTGTAACCACCTTCCTCTTGTCACTTAACAAGTAGAATGACTGACTGAGGAAGAGCAGTAACAACGCAGGAGCTTTCTGAACAGGAGGCAAGGGTGATATTTAGACAAGCCACAAGTTCTCATGTTCATTATCTTCTCACCAAATGAAGTCTTTTTACCCACCTGTGCATTGTTCTCATCCAGTTGCCCTACTTCTGTTCATTATGTAGCATTCATTAACTGGTCCTAGGGATAGCAATTGAGAATGAGTAATTATCTCCCTAGCACAAAGAATAAGGGTCAGATTCTTAAAGGTGACTGCTGGAGGTTTAAAAAAATAGAAATGAAAAAAACAATCAGGCCTATTTTGTCACTTGGTGGTGAAAAAGACAGCCTGGATTTAAAGAAATATTTTGATTTTAATCTAAAACTTCTGCATTACCAAAGCAGACTTTGATGAGACACTTGGAGATTTCAGAGGCTCTATAGTGTCAGCTGTCCTTCCCACCTAGATAATCTATGGCCACTCTATGTGCCTTTTATTCAGGTCAATTCAGGTATCAGTGGTAAATCAGTTTCTACATCTGTCTCAGTAAAACCTTTGTGATTTAAAGCAGCAGCACAGCTGTGGTAGCACAGTTTGCCAGTGACTGAAGGGCAGAGCTAAGGCCACTGAAAGATTATTCATTTGGAACATACCAAGATTGTGTTGTGAGGTGGCTGCTGTTGTTACTTATGCTAGTTGTTCCTTATTGTAATACAAACTTTCCTGGCTAAAAATACTGTCATTTTAATACTTTATTTTAGTATTCCTAGAGTAGTCTCCTCACTAGTAATTACAGCATGCAGTGGTGAATCACAGTGGTCCACTGTAGCCTACCCGGGACAATTCCAGTCCAGAAAGTTTTGAGCGCCACCACAAAGGTCTCTTTGCAGCAGTTAATGTTTCAGATATTTGATTTCTTCCTTCATCACAAACCACAGTCGTACTTTCTCTCAAGACTTCTTCCAAAATACCAAAGAGTACTTTTGGCAAGTGGCAGGGCCTGGCCTTCTGCACAGAAAATAATTTTCCTAATAATATATATATAACTATGTTCTGTATAAACAGTAATGTAAGAGGCTTTCTACTGAGGAAGGAAGGGAAGAAAGGCTTTCCAAAGTAATTTGTTATGTTTCATGAAGCAGCTATTAGTAAGGACAAGCCTGGGTTTCATGACAGGAAAATGGACAGAAGGGAAAAGATCACATTTATGAAGTATCTGACTAAGTTCTGTAGTACAGGGGAAAGAAACAAATTTGCAAAGTGTGAGCAACACAGTAGAAAAACATATTCTGACTGGAAACTGTTAGCATTAACACAGAAAGAATGTTAAGCAGCACCATCAATCAACATTGCTTGTTCCCTCCTAAAACAGTCTGAATTAAATCTCTATCTAAAAGCAGTACATTTCTTAGAGCCTAGATATCTACACAACAAAAAGTTGCCAATAGAAAGCAAAGCAGTTAAACTGAAGAGTCAGGAGGGGCTACTTTGTCCCACAGAGACTTCAATTAGCTGACAGTGCCAAATGTTTCCCTATTTGCAGACGTTGCCAGCAGCTAAAAAGAAAAATAAGGAGCATACTAGGGAAAGAAGAAGGACCCGGCTGGTGGGCGTGTGAAACAATTGGAAAGTTTTCTCCGAGGGGAGGGATGCCCAGCACAGGGGACTCTCGCAGGACAGGAGAACACACTGGGCTCGAACTGGGGTCACGGGGACCGCGAGGAGTTTGAAGCAGGAGGAAAAGGCCCAGAGCTCTGCCGGGGCCTGTGGCGGGCTGTGCAGCAGGAAAGGCTCCCGTCCCTCGGCCAGACGTGCTGGGGCAGCAGGCAGGCTTCGCTCCACGGCCAGAGCCAGAGCCAGAGCCAGAGCCAGAGCCAGAACCAGAACCAGAGCCAGAGCCAGAGCCAGAGCCAGAGCCAGAGCCAGAGCCAGAACCAGAGCCAGAGCCAGAGCCAGAGCCAGAACCAGGGCCAGGGCCAGAGCCAGAGCCAGAGCCAGAGCCAGAGCCAGAACCAGGGCCAGGGTCAGAGCCAGAACCAGAACCAGAGCCAGAGCCAGAGCCAGAGCCAGAGCCAGAGCCAGAGCCAGAGCCAGAACCAGAGCCAGAACCAGGGCCAGGGCCAGAGCCAGAGCCAGAGCCAGAGCCAGAACCAGGGCCAGGGCCAGAGCCAGAGCCAGAGCCAGAGCCAGAGCCAGAACCAGAGCCAGAGCCAGAGCCAGAACCAGAGCCAGAACCAGAACCAGGGCCAGAGCCAGAGCCAGGGCCAGAGCCAGGGCCAGAACCAAGGCCAGGGCCAGGGCCAGAGCCAGAGCCAGAGCCAGAGCCAGAACCAGAACCAGAACCAGAGCCATAACCAGAACCAGAGCCAGAGCCAGAGCCAGAACCAGAGCCAGGGCCAGAGCCAGAGACAGAGGCAGAGCCAGAGCCAGAGCCAGGGCCAGAGCCAGAGCCTGAGCCAGAGCCAGAGCCAGGGCCAGAGCCAGGGCCAGAACCAAGGCCAGGGCCAGGGCCAGAACCAGAGCCAGAGCCAGAGCCAGAGCCAGAGCCAGAACCAGAGCCATAACCAGAACCAGAGCCAGAGCCAGAGCCAGAACCAGAGCCAGGGCCAGAGCCAGAGACAGAGGCAGAGCCAGAGCCAGAGCCAGGGCCAGAGCCAGAGCCTGAGCCAGAGCCAGAGCCAGGGCCAGAGCCAGAGCCAGAGCCAGGGCCAGAACCAGAGCCAGAACCAGAACCAGAGCCAGAGCCAGAGCCAGAGCCAGGGCCAGAGCCAGAGCCAGAGCCTGAGCCAGAGCCAGAACCAAGGCCAGAGCCAGAGCCAGAGCCAGAGCCAGAACCAGAACCAGAGCCAGAGCCAGAGCCAGAGCCAGAGCCAGAGCCAGAGCCAGAGCCAGAACCAGAACCAGAGCCAGAGCCAGAGCCAGAACCAGGGCCAGGGCCAGAGCCAGAGCCAGAGCCAGAGCCAGAGCCAGAGCCAGGGCCAGAGCCAGAGCCAGAGCCAGAGCCTGAGCCAGAGCCAGAGCCAGGGCCAGAGCCAGAGACAGAGCAAGAGCCAGAGCCAGGGCCAGAGCCAGAGCCAGGGCCAGAACCAGAGCCAGAGCCAGAGCCAGAGCCAGAGCCAGAGACAGAGCCAGAGCCAGAGCCAGAGCCAGAGCCAGAGCCAGGGCCAGAGCCAGAGACAGAGCCAGAGCCAGAGCCAGAGCCAGAGCCAGGGCCAGAACCAGAGCCAGAACCAGAACCAGAGCCAGAGCCAGAGACAGAACCAGGGCCAGGGCCAGAGCCAGAGCCTGAGCCAGAGCCAGAGCCAGAGCCAGGGCCAGAGCCAGAGCCAGAGCCAGAGCCTGAGCCAGAGCCAGAGCCAGAGCCCACCCCGAGCAGCGGCGCCGCCGGAGCCCGGCCCAGCACCGCTGCTGGGGACGGGGACGGGGACGACTCAGAAACCCCCCCGAAGCACAGCGGGGAAACCCAAAGCGCTCCCAGCTGCTGAGCAGGGCTTTCAGACCGATTGTGCCGAAGGCTGCGGGACACGGTCCCACAACACCGCAGCTGAGAGCCGGGAAAGGACTTGCGTGCCTTCAGTTTCTGTCCTGGGTCTCCTTCTAGGGATGAGAGTGCCTCTGTGCCTTGCTCGGATTCTGAGCTGCCAAAATCTGCGCAGTGCTTGCCACTGGCAGTAGACAACCCTCAATATGATTATGCAGATGGACAAATTTGCTCAAAATTTAGCATTTGCCATTTTTCACACAGTTTGTGCAACCAACACACTCCCAAAGGACAGGCTAATTCTTACTGACAGGTATGACCCCCTTGAGACACTGATTCTTGAAGGTTTTTTTTCCTTCCTACTTGGTAAAGCTCATCATCAGGTAGCTTGGCTTAGCTACAAATAAGAGCAGCCAAGCTTATGCCAAGTCTCTTCAAGTTACTACAAAATACCTTTTCGTTTATACGTAATTTGACTACTTTTCTTTTTTCTTACTCGTAGTCACTATTGAGTCTTATAAATTAATCCTTGGAACATTCAATGTGAAGCATGAGAAAGAATTCAAACACTAATTGGATCCTACATGAACCTCTTCACAATAAGTACTCAGCTAAGCTATGGCTCCTGTATTGGAAGCCCACCAAACCAGTCCTGAAAGGGGCCAAACTCCATGTGCTGATCAGGAATGAAATAAAATATTAATGAAAGTTTCAGAGCACTGTGTAAAGTCTTGGCTACAACCTTTAATTATTAGTGCCCCAGAGATTCACTCTATCTTGAGTATTTTTCCATTTGCCTATAACAACAATTTTTTTTAGGTTTTTTTTTTTTTTAAAGATTGAATTTGGAAAGTACAGTACTGGAATCAGCGGTTATCCAATAAAGAGCTGAAAAGCTCATAAGGCAGTCCCAGGTTCTTGCTTTTCTGTAATGTCTCTGTTTTACACCCCTATAATGGGAGTGGAGCCCTTTTCTAGAAATCCTTTTGCTGATGGATGAAAAACAATTCCATATGTGTTCCAGTACAGATAATTAATTTCGAGAAGCAGATACACTAATCCTCCTCCTCAAAGCAAAACCAGGTTTTATGTAGCATGGGTTTCATCACAGTGTTTTTCAGGGGAAAAAAAAATCCTGTCCAGGCTCCCTGTGGAAATGGCACTTGTTTCCAAGCAGAACTACAGGTTTGCACTGTCATCCAGAAAGACTTCCAGCGATCTGAGCTGACAAATCCAAGCTTATTAGTAAGCAAACCAGACTGTTTTTAGGAAGCAAAGTCGAGATTCCTTTCCCCAGAAATAAATTCATCTGCAGCAGCTAATTGTCTATGTCATCCGAGTGCTTTTGGAATCACTAATCCTCTAGAGCCAAAACTACCCCATTGCCTAAGTGTTACTCAGCCTGCTAGCTGGGAACCAGGGGGAGGTACAGGACTGGGACCGAGCAAAACATTACAGAAAAGAGTACTGACACTAAAAGTAACATGAATATTCCCTTCACAGGAACTTGGCTATGTGCCACTACCACAGCATAGATGGAAACGTGATTTGCAATCACTGGCAGGAATTTTTTTGTGGCTGACATTTTTAACTAAAACCTTTGTAGTTATAGCAATAAGACTTTGCAATGTGGTGGTTTACCTAAATGCTTTAAACTTCATTTATCACCTCCCCCTTCAACTGCCAAATTATATGAAAAGCAAAGGAATTAGAATTTGTTTTTTCCCTGAGGATTACATGGTAGCTGGCTAAGAGAGATTCATAAACACTGCACTAAGGAGTTAAAAAGCTCAAGAATGCAATGGCAAAAATTCTCTAAGATGAAAAATGTTACTACTTCTGATGCACTTGAGTCAGGAAGGATGTACAGGGGACAACTGGAGTATTCCCTGGCTTACAGCCAGCTCATAATTCACAGAGAGGCATTATCAGCCAAAGTTAATATTTGTATTTTTTTGTAAATTATCATTTGCCAGAGCTTGAGAGTTTGTGGCTAATTGTTCCATTCTTGACTACAGAATGAATTAGAGAACATTGTGCAGTCCTAAGCCAGGGAGGGAAAACATAAAGCAACCCCCTGAGCACATAATGAATAGTTCAGATGAGTTGGGTACTTTGGTCCTCTGTTCATAAAGATGTGTTGAAAATCTACTGCTCCAAGGAATGGCAGGCAAAAGTGATAGATGTTCAGTCCTCCACCTGTGTGTGCTCACAGGTTACTGAGCTCATGTTGGACTGCTTGGTTTATGGAATAATCGGTTTAAGCAAGGAAGAAAGGAGAACAGGATTACATTAGAAGGTTAACTCAGATTTAAGAAATAACTGACTGAGGGAGCAGGTGTCCAAGGAATAATGAATGGGCAGCAACATAGAACATACACCTTTCATTACAGGTGGATGAAAAATATCATTTAAAAGGATATTACAGGGCAGTTCTTGTGGCTATTTCTCTGTGCTGGCAACGTAAATTAAAGGTCTCTCAGTACCAGCTTATGTAAGTGAAGGACTGAAAACCAAAATTCTCAGGTGTACCAACCACCACTGTTTGTGCCTTCCCAGCCAAATCATCACATTTCCAGTGTAAGATTTAATTTCTTTTTAAATTCTTTAAAATGTATTCTTTTCAAACAAAAAAGGAATGTAGCATTTAAAATGAAAATGTAAAGAAAAATACATTAACACATAAGCTATAAAATGCAGTCATTGTCCATGACTCTGCTCTTTCACCTCAATAACAGTGCATCTGCAAAAGGTCACAGAGAAAGAAGATGAAAGACAGATAAATATATTGGAATTCTGGGGGGGGGGGGGGGCGGGGAGAAGACACATTCTCTGCTTGGGCTTCCTGTTTCCGTTGAAAATGAAGAAGGGAAACACACACTTTTCACTGCCAACAAACACAACTAAGAAAGTAATGACCAAAAAGGGGAGCAATGTTTAGATTAAACTTTCCATAGGAACACCATAAGGTATGATGACCTAAACATAAACAAACACTCCCTAATACTATTAAATGCTTTTGGGGTGAAGAAACCAAGTTGAGTGACATTAGAGAATGAACCTGAGTGCTGATGCAGAACAGAAACAGTGACTCAGGAAAATATGCTTTCCCAGAATCTGAGGAGATCCTGCAGCCCCATTCCTATGTAACAATATAAAAAAGGATGGGTAGGAACACGTGTAGTTAGCTCATCATAGGCATGCAAATGGAGGCACCAGAGACTGCTGAGCAGTTCAATGGACCCAAAAGTCAATGTGAGGAACTACTGACACACTTATGCAGAGCCTGGCAGCAAATGACAATCCATATATTCAAATATGAAAGAAAATGTGAACTTGTAGAAGCTAATTATTGCAGTCTTTTTTTACAAGTTACTCAGCCAAGCAACACATTGTCAGCACTGTACAAATCACACCAAGTTAATTTTTACTAAGGCTAATTTTAAGTGAGAAAGACAAGGCAGCAAAAGCTTTACTGCAGTACGTTACACTGTCAAAAAAATTTCTGAATCAGAGGCTCTGTATGCGTAGATAATGACAAGAAAAAGGTCACACATGTACACCTGCAAAAGAATTGGGTTCTGTGTGGAAAGCCATTCTTTATGGTGCACCTCCTTGTTTTCCTCTTTTTCCTGGATATCTTCATTGCTTTGAGCGCTAGAAGCAATAAATTCCAAAATGAGCAACGTAGATTTTGGGCCTGAATCCATACAAGAACAATAGAGAAAAGCATTAAAAGTTGCATTTCACTGATCATTTCTATATTGTGCAGGGGACACAAAACAGCCTTCCTCCCTTTCACCCTATTAAAGGTTTTCTCTGTATGTGGTAATTTATATAATAATAATAATACAAATAATAACAATAACAACAATAATAATGATAATAATAATAATAATAATAATAATAATAACAACTACTACTGCTGATACTGAATTCCAGCCCTTCTTTAAATGGTGGAATGAACTTCAGGTTCTTATACTGGATATGCTACACCAAAGAAATCAGAACAAAAAAAACAGAAAATCAATCTGACTTGCCTTTACAAATGGAAGAACAAAATAAAGAGCATTCTCCAACCACCAGTTAATTCTTGCTAAAAGTATGATATGATTAACTTTCAGTAAGGAATGAACACCTTGTCCTTTCCCAAAGCTCACGGGTGCCTCTGGAGCAGCAGAGGAGTCATCTGCTTCCACCATGTGACTGACATGGGCAGCAGCCATGGGGACCATTCTGAGAGAACATAAAGGCTAGAGGCAAACAAGGACACTTGCCAAAGGTGGTTTAGCAGAGCTGGTACAGCAAACAGCACTTTGGCTAGGAGATTTTTCATCCCATACACAAATTGCCCTCGCATCTTTTGAGCGTGTGTCTCCCAGAGCATTCCCACTGGAACTGGGAAGGTGCTTTGTAGCAGCTGTCCCCATCACTTGCCCTGCTTTGGTCTGCATCAGTGGCCCGAGGGCACATGAACAGGCTGTCTTTGTGAAGAAACTGCACTGAAAGATGCCCTCCCAGACAGTATGGAATGCACTGCAAGAGGCTTCCTGCCACCACACCCAGTGTACTCCAAAGTCAACAAACAACCCCAAACTGTGGATGTCAGGTCCTCTGGGGCAAGTGCTGTGTGCTGTTAGATCCATTCCCCTTCATCTGCATGACCTGGCAAAGCACACACGGCTTTAGGGTTCTGGATCTTTACACCTTACCTCAAGGTCAAATACAAGTAAGCTGTAAACATGTACAGAGAACTTTGCACAGTGTATCAACATTAATAAAAACAGATCTTGATACATCCCCAGTAAATCTCCTTCTGGCTCATGGGTGAGGCTAAGAAATCATAATTTCCTTTAGTAACACTGTTAGCATAAGAGATACCACAGAGAGAAAAGCTATTCTGGGGAAAAATCAGAAAATTATTCTGTCACCATATGGAGAAAAAAAATCACACTACAGAGTCTAGGCAGCACAAAGTTTATGACGTTATGGCTCAGAACCATTCAAATATATAGTTTCATCCTTCCTTCAAAATTAAATGACAGCTTCATACCAACACATCTGATGTATTCTGATATACAGTACAAGATCCATGACACTTGCACACATAGGTCAACATTAAAAAAAAAATACTGGCAAATGCAGCAGAATATAACCAGGCTCAAGAATCCACTGTGTCCATCAGCAAGGTGAAATGAAAAATGGCTCTTAGGCAAATCTCTGCAAACATTCACCTCCTCTTTCAGATAGTAAAACACCTATTTCAGTCACAGAAATTGGAAAGTGATAAATTCCCTATGTGCTTCCTGTCTGTGTGTAACAGTAAATAAGCAGCACGTGCCCCAGCACTGGGATTTCGTGGGTCACTGAGCTTGTCACCAGGTGGGTGTTTGTCATTAGCCACAGGCAGAGCTGCTGGGACACACACACACAAAGGGACAGCTCTGAGGGAGTCACAGGTGGGCGATGGTCGTGGCAGTGTCGGGTTCTGTGATCTGAGCTGTGAAGGGAAGAGCCATCACTTCACATCACATCACATCACATCACATCACATCACATCACATCACATCACATCACAGATCTTGGCCAGATCTCAGCCACAAAGGGCTGACCAAGAATGGGGCTTTGTCACAGCTCCTGGTGGGACTCCACACAGGTGCAGGTGTAGACCCCAGAGAGAGTTTGAGATGAACAGCTGTTAGACAAGCTCTGAGTAAGGAACTTAGAGCATCTCTATTACTTTAAAGTCAATTTCTAACAATGAGAAATCGTCTTTGGTTTTGATGCATGGAACAGAGTCAAAAGAATATTGAAAGAAATTTCCTGCGTGATGTGAAAAACTGGATTTAAATCCCATCCACTGGAGTGCAAAACAAACCATTTAGCTGTGGTTACACAGCTGTGGTTCACAATTCCACTGTGAAATTTAAAATTCATGGTAAAGAAATATATTAAAAGCTTTTTCACAATCACAAGAAGGTGAAATATAGTTGAAACATGCATGTAAAATGTGTACATTTTCCCTACAGAGAGAATAAATAAGCTAAATGGCTATTTTCTTCCTAATTGTTTGCCTAATGTGATTGGATAATGTATGTAACTAAACTTAAAAATTCAATATGAACTCATAAATTCAGTTCTCAATAATCCTGAAGATTTTTGCATGTGAGCTATTTCTGAGTAGAGTCATATTGAATTCAACCCTAAAATCAACACCAGTTCATTCTATAAAATATAGCACAGCATGATAAATGCAAATTTATTTTTACTGCCTGTTAACCCACATATATTGGAAATGTCAAACAGGAAGCCTCCAATGTCAAGCTTAGTGGGACACTGGAGCTGTGGGTAGTGTTTGAAGTGTAAGGATGATGGGGGCTGGAGAGCTGAAAGGGATTTTCTTGTACCAGTATTTACTATCTTAGAGAAGATAAGTTTTTTTCTACTGTGACCTGTGCATTTTGTTCCAGATGCATCAAATGCTTCCTTCATCTTTTATTTAACAGCCTGATTCCCACCTCACCTGGCAGTAGAGCAGTGACACACTGGGATGTGAGTGCAGTGTCCATAAAACAGGTTCACCTCCCGATCAACCACAGCTCATCCAACATTCCCTTCCTCGCTGACACCAGGACTGGGCCATAAACTCACACGGGAGGCTCCTCTCTCCTCCAGGAGCCAGTCTTGCTTTCAAAGGAATTTTTCAGCCTGTTACAATGTGACCCTCAGTTATAATTACAAAATGGGTGAGCAGCACTCAAACCCTCACTACACAGCCCCAAGGATCCCCCAGCTCCAGAGGCACAGGGTAAGTACAGCCATGAGTGCAGTTCCTCCCAGCTCCACTGCTTTCTAAAGCAATTTCTGCAATGCATGAGCTGAGTGATAAAGTTAAATGTGCAAAGACACTTCAAGCTCCACCAGCAGCCCTGATATTTATAGTCAGCCCTTAGTAAGCACAAATGACTCTGACTTCAACATTGATGCCACCTCTTTATCAGTTTAAATAGTTGAGGATATTCAGACTGGAGAGTTTCTATCTATTAACTTAATTCAAACCTCAACCAAACGTGCCTAAATTATCACCACCTGCTCATTGACAAGAGCCTAATTCCTCCTCCCCCATGTGTGAGACTTCAGACCTTTTAATGTCTGAACATTGACAATGTGACAGTGTTAAACTTACATCATAGAACCCTGACACAGTGAATGAGCCAATTGCAAGAAGACTGCCAGGAAAACAAACTGTTTGACATTTAATAAGCTTGTGTTTTCATAGAAATACAATGTGTTCTAGATGGTTTGTTTCCGTGAAAACACATGGTTAGAAATGAAATGAAAAAATGTTTTCTCAGCACTAAGCATCAAAAATTAAATTTAAAAAATCATCTGACAAAAATGCACTAAAAATCAAGTATCTTAGGATTCACATTTATATTAAATAATCAATGAAGTGTTAAATAGAATAGCTCATGGAATTATCGTGACTTCTTTTAAAATGAAGAATATAGATAATTTTTTTGAAGTTCATTTTGAAGTACTAAGAGTGCTGCATTTGATAACTCAAAATAGAGAGAACTAACACACAGAGAGGGCAGTTTGGCAGAACTCTATTACCCCAACTTAACTGGCAAATTGTCTGATACAATCCTGATTTCTTTCCTTATCAAGATTAATACTTTTATAATAGAGTGAAAAGCAATGAAATAAAGTATGCTGTAGCACTGTGGGAATAAAGGAGAAACTACAGCACTTGACAGTGAACAAAGTGGCTCTGAAGTGGCTCTTCTGGCTCTACAGCCAAGGGCAGCTTTTCTACTGATTCCAAAAGATACACAACTTCTCCATTTTTTAAATGTCACTGCACCTGCCTTTGGTCATGTCTTTGAGGGGAAAAGTTTTGTGAGGAAAATGAAGAGTGCAACAATTAAGAAGTGAAGGCTACCAGTGAAAAGAAAAAGGTTGTTTTTATTAATACGATATGTTCAGAGCACAGACAGTGTCAGATTTCAGCTGGTAGCTGCTGTTGCACAGAAATTCTTGGACTGTTCTAGAAATGCTCTTTTGAAAGAGGCTAAGAACTCATATTCTGATTTTATAATCTGGGCACGCTTATCTGGATGCGTGGATGTAGAAGTGTGAGTGTTGCAATCTCACTGGAAGCAAACAGAAATTTCAGAGATTTAATAGTTCAAACAGGAAAACTGCCATCATTCAGCTCCTGGGGTCTTTAAACGCAGTTTGACCCCCTACTTCAGCTTCTGTTTTCTTCTTCCTACCTCCTTTTGGTTGGCAAAATGAGCACTACCAAGTCTGATTTGGAGAGAAGTGTCATGGAGGCTCCTACGCCAGTGTCATGAAGTCATTTGGAACATGCAAGCCAAATCTGACACAACACAAAAGACAGGATTTACTTGACAACCTATACCCACAACAGATATGCAGTCTTTTCCACTTACACAGGACAGTAAAAGATCCATCACACTGAAATGCTCAGCTTTGTGATGTCAGGATCATGAGGAAAGGAAACAAGCAGTCACATGTAAACCTTCCCAGTGTGCACTTATCAGAACACAACACCACTTGCTAGGCTGGACCCCAGGTTCATCTGCTGATTTAATCGGGTGAGGAAAGCAGTTTATTTATAAAGCAGGTGCTGGGTTCCCACCTGCAATGCTGTCATATAACCTCCCCTCCAATACCAGTGAAAAGCAGCAAATGAACCCACAGCAAAGGGAATTTCTTCTGTAAACTAGGGTTGCCAGGTGTTAGTTTCATAAAGAATAATAATAACAACTTCCTAAATTACTTGTTCTCAAGTTGAGGTTCTCTGTCTCTCTCTTTTGAAAGGTTCCCTGTTGGAACAGGCATTTTTTGGTGTCAACAGTGCTCGCTTCTCAAAGACAAAATGTTCTGGAGAAATTTACATTACTGCTTCTAAGGACAGGATTTCGTGCTAAAATGTACTCTCAAAACAGCTGACAGTGAGGTGGTGAAGTCCTGTTGACAGGACGTGGAAATTTAAGGTTGAAGTACCTGAACTGCCTCATTTCTAGGTCAGCTCTTAAAGTCATGCCACCACCATCCCATATGAAGGATAACTCTGAGTTAACAAGGGCTTTTTGTACCTCCCTTCTGAAACGTGCAGGAAAAAATTGAGACTTTCAGTGAAATACTTTTTGAAATATCTAAAGCTCTGTTTAACAGGAATATTATTTTCAGCCAGCCTTAACTACCCTTATATCCCCAAACAGCATGTAAAATTGCATTTTTGAGTGACCTCTTTACATCCACCTTTACTTCAAGGACCATAACTCTGGACTAAGCCAGCAATACAGGCAGGGAAAAGGAAAAAAAGGGTCAGAGTGAAAGAAATGTGAAGACTTCAAACAGGAAATTTGCCTCATCTGTAGAAGTTGCCTTTACAGCCAGCAAGTATCACACCTCCATATCAGTTAGGTAACATAACAAAGATAACGAAACAGTTCTTCAGACAAACATTGGTGGGAAGGATGGTGGTTATCAACTGATGGCTTTATCTAAGAGGAAATCACTAAATGCCTTTGGTCATGTAGTGGCTTTCTGAAACTAGAGGTTTCCCTACCTCTGTTGCATAAAGATTAAATAAAAGCTTGTTTGAATTTCCAGAAAACTGCAAGAACACCACTACTCTTGTGAACTAGCTTTTGAAGTTGGTGGTAAACACCTCAAAAAAAGAAAAAAAAAAAAAAGAAGAGAGAGAGAGAGAGAGGAAATTGCTTTGCTTTGAGGGAGTGCCTAGTTTGTTGTACAGCAAGTGACAGTGCTGCACCTCACAACTGATAGTTTGTGCTTACTTTAAACAAAAGTCTCTGATACACACAGGGGAAGCTAAGCCAGATAACAAAAATGCCTCACAAGTTTCAGTTTTTCTAGGCAATACATCATCCTCTTGGTAAAGGCTTCCTATTTAATTCACTTCTTATGTTTTTTACAATAACTTGTTGAAGGTTCAGTACTAGTTCAACTTGAGAATATAACCATTAATGGTAGTAAGGTTAAGAAAGGAAACTTCCCAAAGTCCCAGATGCAATCCCTTAAAGCAGTAACTTCTATTTAGGTGAGATCTATTGCTTTGATCAAGTGAACTGTGAATCCAAACCCAGACAATAAAGTAATTTAAGGCAAGGTGACTGCAGTGGGCTTAAAGATCAAATCAAGGTTCTTACTACCATGTGTTTTAAAAGTGAGAGATAAACGGATATTTACACACAATCCAAAGCTTCTCACACTGGAGGATGCAATTTTGTTACTGACATAGACTTTGTCTCCTCTCCTGAATAAAACATATTTAGAAAAAAGGTTATTTCACTACTGTGATGCTCATTGCAATGTGCACTAATCAGCACATGCCAAAGCATACATATTTTAGCTCTTCTTTTGTAGTGAATGTACAGTTAATCCAAAGTAAGTAATTTTGGCATTACAGAAAAATGGTGTCATTTTGTGTTATTGGGAATGCACTGTATTTTTTCTCATGTTTTCAGCTGAAACACAACTACTGAGACACAAGAGAACATTTAACTATTCCTCTATACCAAACTAACACCAGACAATGTTTCTCCTGAGTCTTTCAGTTTATTTAAGAATTTTGCAGGAGGAATTTGTGTGTGGGCATAGTTTGGGTAAGCAGATGATTATCTTCCCAACCCTCATGCAAATTACAAAAGCAGCTGACATTTAAGAACTCAAACTCAAACCAAAGTATCTGTCACTATGGCTTGATCCATGTAAACCTCAAAAATTGCCTGTACTCCTAACTGTAGCTCGTATCTGGCAGGATTTCTGAAATGCTGTCTGCACAGCTCTCCCTCCTTGCCCTCCCACTCCCTGCAGATAAGCAATATAAAAAAAGACAAAGACATAGAATTTTGGCAATATAGCTCAAAATTGTTCAAGTGTTCTGAAAACAAAAAGGAAAAAAGTTGAAAAGTTGGATTTTAAGAAGTCTGTATCCCAAATTTCCTCAGGATTCTATTTGATTTTGGATTGATTGGTTTCTATTCCTTTTCAGCTGCAAGTTTTAGCTCTTTCGATAGACCCACATTACCCTTTAAAACTTTTTGTCCTTTCTACTTCATCATGTTAGGAGACTTATAAGGAGAAAAACCTGACCAGCAAAACTATATTTAAATTAGGAGCTTTACAAATATCATCATCATTTGGTGATAACATTAAGAACAAGCTCCTCATTAGGAGCTGAAGTGATTACCTGATCTGCCACCAGGAGCTATCTTGGTTACTGTCTGCATCAGATTGTGCTCCCAGCTGGGTCAACATTTAAATAATTCTAGCTTGGTGTGCTTAGAGAAAGGCTGCAAAACTTCAAATATTTTCACAGTCCTTATTAAGCTTAGCTATCAACATACATTAAAGAGCCCTTTTCAGGTTCAATTGTTGTGTCAGGATGGCAAGTGCTCAAGTCTGGCAATATACTGTCAAATAAATGAGTCTATTAGTAATGATGGAATCAGTCCCTGGTTTCAAAATTAAGATAATAAAATGTGCTTTTTTTGGTTCAGATACCAACTTTGGAGAAGTCCCTATGACTGCACTTGCTTTAGAATCATTAGAATTCAGCCTTTCTACAAAAAATGCAGCATTGTGTTATAAACAACACCATGAAGTGAAATGAATGTAAGCAGAAAACTCCACAGATTCTTCTCAAAGTGTGAAAAAAAGGTAGCAGCAGTGCATCCACAGAAAAAAAAAATCCACTTGGACTTCTGATGTTTGAACAAATGGTATGAAGATCATGTTTGAATCCTAATTTTAACCCAAATTTAACCCCAACGCTTTGCTGTATCTGGTGGCAATCCATTCACAAAGGTTCACCTTTCCATAAATATTGAGGTGACTTCAAGGAACTGTTCAAATCAAACCAAATGAGCCTTGCATAAGTCTTGTTTAGAAAGTACAGTTGTTTCTTAGAGAGCTATTGCAAAGGATGTATTCAAAAGTACTTCCCTGTAAGCACAGTTAGATCTGGCTAGACTTAGACTATTATTCTTAGAGCCAAAATATGCAACCCATACATTAAAGAAGAAAGTCATGAGCAGCAACACTTCATATTTGCTTTCACATTGTTTGCATTAAAAAAATATGCAGAATACAAAAGCAGATTTGGAGAAGTCTCATCTGCCAATTTTCTGGTGCCCAAGACACTCAAAAATGGAAAAAAACCCCAAAAACTTAATGACTTTGCAAAGAACAATTTGTACTACTCTCATAGTTGGATTAAAGTCTTAAAATGTGAAAATATAAGGTATTTTAAAGCTTAGATTCAGCCCATAGCATAGTTCTCTTCTATAACCAAAATTGTGGACAGCTGTTCTTACCAAGCTGGAAATATTAACTTCATGTAACAGCTGCAAGACTTCTAAAGACAGGAGATTTTAAAAACAACAAAAAAATAGGCAATGCCAAGAGGGCTGATGAAAGCACGTTTCAGCCAGCAGGATTCACTGAAGCAGCTGCAGTAGGAATCAGAGCAGTCCTACACCTCCCCTGCTGAAGTGCATTGTACCACAGGACGTGTTCACGACTTCATTATTTCCTACATTGGATAGATGGCCGGAGGAATTAAAAAAGAAGGGTACAAAACATGCAAGAGCAACTTCTATGAAATTATAAAGCAAGACTTTGGTACAAGAGAACACTACAGACATTTCCCATGTATTTACTGCCTGCATCCACAAACAGTTCAAATTTATTTTTGAGTCACGTCCACAATCTTTTAATGACCATCAATCACACTAACAGAATTTAGATCTCTAATGTCAGAAACCCCTTAATGATCTCCTAACTCTTCATAATTCCTTTAAACATGGGCCTCCATATATTTTTTAAACGTTAAAGAGAATGTCTCTGCCCATCTTATCTGCTTCCACAAGAGCGACCAGAGAAAGAAATGAAGTGTGAACAGAACTGGAATGTATTGATTTGAAATTTAGAAGTATTTTATATATAATCCAACATACACTGACACAAATTTTCATACTGGATTACTAGCATTTTGCAAATACTTTTCAGTCTTCTTTTGTTTAAATTGCTTTTCAACTCATTTGCAGTTTTTCTCTTGCTCTGGTTTGCATACTACTTCATTATTAAAGGCATCAAAAACATTATCTGATGGTATTTACCAAAAAACTCCCAGTAAAGTAAGCCCATAAATAATGGCTAGAGCCCAAAATCCCAAACAGATAGAAGGTGCTCCATATACTCAGAACAGAATCAGAGAAGAGACCTGATATTATCTTCTAGTGCAGCTAATAGACAGAGTTCCCCATGGGACTTCCAGGGCAGTGCATTTAATTGCCTGCTCTATTAGCCTTAGGGAAAATAAGATGTTCATTCCAAGTGTGCCAAAGGGTTTGAGCCCAGGCACATGCCAAGCTTTTGGGCAACCAAGAGATGATTAGAGGCAACAGGTTTGTCTCAGCTCCGACCTGTTATTCTGTGAGGACACAAAACATATAGTAATAAAAATTCTTTTGATACTTTACCCATGGCTGTTTCCACATGGGTAAAGGGACTGGTCTCTCTCACAATGTTGGAGTTTTTACAGAGAAAATATTTCACTGGTGCAGAACTGCCAGGAAGAACCAGATCATCCACAGATTTCACCTACAGCCATGTCACGCACATCACACATCCCCACCCACTGCCACTCTATGCCACTGCATTTCCTCTTTCTCACAAGCCAGCCAGAAACACTTTCTGACTTTAAAAATATTCCCTCCTCTCCTCATTATTTGACAATGCCTTCATCTTTGCCCCTGTACTCCATAATTTGGCCACACAAAAAAAGGCAACATTTATTCTCTCTCAGGCGACAAAAAAGCTACTGACACCGTGTTTTTTGTGGCAACCAAACCAAACTTTCCACAGGGATGGCCTCAAAGGGGAATTAAAGGCACAAAGCTGAGTTGCTGATGAAGAGACTTCCTTTGGCTCACAGCAGTGAAGGTTAAAAAAAAAAAGAAGAAAAAAAAAGAAAAAAAAAAAAGTGTAGCAGTAGTTCAGTAAAAGTTCTGAACAAGAAAACAGCCCTAGATAGCTGTCTTCAGATTCTTCATCAGGGCAAACAGTGCTTCAAGGACAAGCAGGAAAGTAGCAGCTATTTGAGGCAACTTCATTATAAAATCATTTTTAATAAGCAGTCTGAACAAAGGGAAGGAATGCTCTTGCAGAGAAGCCCCCAAGGGATCTTAAAGCTGCCCAGTAAATTTATTAGGAGGTTACACACAGGGGACCAAACAGCTATTTTATTGGCCTCAGGGGACAGGGTTTAGTTTTCACCTGTTCTCTTTAGGCCTCGGTGCTAACAGCAGTTCCTGTTAACCATCACTTTTCTGAAGGCTCCTGTTTTGTGAAGGAAAAGTATCGTGTACTTATTTCAGTCTGCACATGAAACACATGAGGTGAAGTTGACAATACAATGCACAGTAGATAAGTAATTATAAATCAGACCACAAGAAAATAATCACAGTGGCTTTCCCCTTAGTGCAATTAAACAAATAACTAGCAAATGTTGAGAAATCTCCAACAGTTGCAGCAAATACAATATTGAAAGTAAAATCGGAGAAGAGAAATCTGGGTCTTGGGTTCCATTAAGCTGCAAACATTAATATATGCTTGTAGAACTTTGGTGGAAAACAGTTCCAGAATAGTAGGATATCTGAGAAGCTGAAGACCTGTCTTCTGCCCCAAATCTACTTCATTTTTAACAAGCAGTGTGCTCTTCTTAGTAACTGCTTAGAGTCAAAGATAGGAAGGATGATGCAGGAATGGATCTCTGCCCAGGACAGTGTTAAAGCCACGCCTTTGACTTCACAAACAAGACATTCCCTTTTTTTGGCTCACTGTGCTGTAGCAGCAATACAGGCACAGCACTCCAAGGTCCAGGCAAAGGCTCTGGGGCTTGTCAGGACAATGGGCAGCTGTGGAGACACCTGAACCCTGACACTCCCACTTCCCAGCTCTTGTCACACGCAGTGGACAGTGGGCAGTCAAGCTGACCTCCCTATGCTACATCAAGACTTCCCACCTGCAGTTCAAACTAGAAACGTGAATTGCTCCCTTAATCCAGAGCTCCTGTGTACTTATCAAAGAACACCGAGTCAAGACACACCCCTAGACCAACACCTACAGCCAGGTGAGTGCAGGAAAGTTCCAGAGCCTGACGTGGGAATGAGGAAAGGGGTTGGGATCTCTGATATGGGACAGGTTTACTCCTACCCTTTGCCAACAAAGTTGCCAGTTCTTCATGCAAATGGTTTTATTCAGGGCTAAAAATTAAAAGCACAGTTTCCACTTAATTTTCCAGCAGGAGTTCACGTCATTAAAATCAGCATCCAGCTTTGGAAACATTTCTTATCTGCCAGAAATTAACTGAAAGGATAATTTCAGTTTAAGTAAGGAACAGTTCACCTAAAATTAAGGAATTAATATAGAGATGTCTACTGACACAGTTGTTTAAGAAAAAATACTCTAATTTAAATATCTTGATAAATCACAAGAAACATGCTCTTTTTCTCCAAATGATGATAACTCAGTCTAAATAAATGAAGCAGTTGTCACTTCTGGCCTCAGCTCAGAAAAGCCATGATCCACACTGTGGTGACAAGGAACTGTAGTTGCACTACCACTACAAAGTCGAACCCAGCAAGCAGCCCCTCGTTCAAAGCAGCACCTGGTTAATGCAAGCCAGGTAAGAGCACCCTGCAGGTCCCCACCTCTGCTCTGACACGTGTGTGACACTCAGAGCCAGGGCTCCTGGTTCTTTTCTGCTGTGAAACAACATTCCAAAGGAGCTCTGGACAGAAAATTGTGAGGGAGGCTTGTAAAATCTATGCATGTTTTACTATCTTATGAATGCAAGGAAAGCAAATGACTGAATGTGTCTGGCCATCAGTGCAGATATGAACTCCAGCTATGCAACCAAACTCCTTCAAAACTTCTGACTGTGGCTCATTACAACTCAAACAGTGAGAGAAAGAAGGTTCCATTGCATCCTGGATTCAGTACAATACTCGCCTTCCGGGTGCATCTGCAGGAAGCCCCTTACTTAGAGAGTCAGACAAGTTCAAATCCATTTAAGAAAGTCAGCACCCGAGATAAAACAGGGATCTGAAGCAAAATAAGGTGATTGATTTGTGTGATAGCTCTGAGTCACAAGTGGTCTGGTAGAGGCCATGAAACTAATTATATGAAGTGTGGCAAGATTTAGATTTAAAATGCCAGAAACAAAATACTATATACTTCAGGACACCCTAAAGCCCAGTGGGTTACTATTAAATGCCAGGTCCTTTGTAGCCTTCTGTTTCCCAGAATGTCAGACTTTTATCATCATTGGTACAGTGATGCCTTTCTGAATTTGCAAAAAGGGTGAAGTTGTGCAAAGTTACAATTCACTTGGCGTACTTTTCTATTCAGAGCATGACATGGCAGGAAGAGGGTTGTTTTACAAATATTTCTGCCAATGAAATGATCAGTAAAGAATCTAAATGTCAGTCATGTCTTTCTCGAGTCAGAAAAGAACTGAAAGATCAGAAGTTCCACTTTGTACGGAAGATGAGACAGGACATGTCCTCTACCATCTGACAACTTAACTAAAGTGATGGTTAACCTGACAAATAGCCATGTGAGCTCAAGAGAATAATTCTACAGAGAGAAGGCATGCATTTTTTCCTCAAAAGCCTGTTTTAATCTTAAACTTGAACTGAGGCAAGAAGGGCATTTTGGGGTGGACAGCATTTATTCTCTTAGTGCTCCTTGGAAGACTACTGCACTCCCTGTTTAAAAGTGTTGGATTTTGAAACATTTTAACTGTGACAAAGAGAAAATGTGGAGAAGCACCAATGAAATAAAATACTTGCATAAAATTAGTTGCTTCAAAAAGGATAAAAATCTCTCAGGTTTTATTTAGATATTTACATTATGAAAGACCTGCATTTCTTCAGCACCACTATTTTGCCTGTACATGTACAAATATTAAGCTATTGTTAAATTCAGAACTACCTGAGCACTTGCCATCAGCACAGGAGTTCAGTTTCAGCAGACTGGACACTTACCACAGATTGATGCCAAGAAGGAGATAAAATGTACCCAGACCCTCAAGCAATAAACCCAGGAAAAATTAAGTAATGGAGACAGACCCCCAGCAATTTCAAAACCTGCACAATTAAAACAGCTCTTAGGGTGAAGTCTGAAAAGGGTTAATCTGATGTTTGAAATGCATCATGTATCAAACTTTCTGGCATTTTGTTATTTTTTTTCCCTCCATTAATTTCTTTCCTCTTTTCCACTCATTTTCTCCACTCCATTTCTTTCTCCCTAATTAAATCAAAGGTCATTAGAAATGTTGTAGTTTACAGTCAGTCAACACCCTCACATGCCACACATCGTAAATTTGGAATAAGACAATTTCATCCATATTTCTAAAAATCAGAGCAGGCAATATATATACACTACACAAAGTGCTTGCAAGAATGTTTTTTTTTTTTAAATTTTTTTGCAGAAGTCCTACTCTCTGTAACTTCATTTGGATACATTATTTATACTTAGGCAAAATGATAGGCAAACTCTAGAGCATATGTTGGTGCACAAACCCTTTCTCTGTAATTTGTAGTTGCTAACCACTCAGAGTTTGTAATTCTTGTATTTAAAACTGTGAGTTTTATTGGCTACTTTTTCTATTCAATTAAAAAACCTAATTCTAGGCAACAAGGGTTAAAAAAAGCTTATTGTGCATGATGTTGAAACACCAAAGATGCACAATTTACATCCATTCCTACTCTATAAGAATTTGTCATAACAGGAATGAATTCTAAAAGAACTTCAACCAAAACAGAATGAAACCTCATACATATTTGCTAGCAAACATAGCTTACATTTTCATCATGCCAATTACAGCCTATTGCTCCTTCTATTTTAATCTCTTCTTAATGGACAAGCTTATCTTCCCATTATTCAGGCAACTTTTCTGTTCATGCTTCAGCAATTGCATGACAACTGATTAACAAATCGGGGAACTACTCTTTGACAGTTCTCTTAGAAAAGCACAGAGTTCTCAACATGAAAGACACTGGGACCCTAATTTCTGTTTGAACTAGATGAAAGGCCTTGTATGGTGAGCAGTACTAATCATCTCTCACAGCTGAGAAACACATCTTTTTTTTCATCACAGGCCTGAAACGGCTTCAGCTGAGATACATGGTGACAACATTGCACCAGTCTGGCATGGCTGAGGATCCTGTTTCCTGCGCTCTTTATGTCTGTGGTCACTTCTTCATCATCCCTACAAAATTCCCAGTACTGCAGCTGGAGCCGTGCTTCTGTGGGTCAGTTCATGGCACTGCTGTACAAAACCCAGGGTGGTTTTTGCTGATTCCCAGGGGGTGTTACAAACCAACATTCACCTCTCCACAAGAGAGCCCGGGACTGAGCTGGCAGAAGCATCCAGCTACTCACAACCTTGAGAGAGGGGTGGCCCCATGCCAGGGCTGCCCCCGTGGGCAAGGCTGTGCAAGGAAGCTGGACACTGCCTGGCCTGTAGATATATGGAATATGTCAGTGTCCTCTGCTGTCAATCCCAGTCAGCACGAGCTCAAATATTCACCAAAAACACCGGGGTCAAATTCTGCCCTCAGCTGCCTGCCTGTAGCTCTCATTAAGTCCAACAAAACCATCATTCAGCCAAAGAGGGTCTAGCCTTCAGAATGCATTAAGCAGCAAGCCCACCTGAGGAAAGGAGGACCATCGTGCTCTGAAAATTTGAGACATTTAAAATTTGTTTCAAAACTCACAAAAATCAGCTTCTCATTTGAGATTCTCAAATCTGCTTTTTATCTCTACATAGTGAGAATTCACCATCTCAAGTCAGATTTTTCACTCCATGAGTATTACAAAACCAGAAATGAAATACGAATGAAAGCCATTTAAGACACTTTATGACATCCTAGCAGCTGGGGTGAAAATACTTCAAAATGCATAAAATGCATATATATTTGTAAATTTTGAGCAGCCTAGCACCTGTTTTGTAAGAGAGTTTTCATGAGAGTAACAGCCTCAGCTTTAGCCTACTCCTCTTTCAGATCCTGGCCAAGTACAATTCTTGCCAGATTTCCAAACCTCCACAGTATCTGAAGAATCTCAACCTACTCCTTCAGCTACAAATCCCAGTATTTTCTCAGAATTGTGCTTTGAGCTCCCTGCAAGGTAGATAAGCATTGATCCCCAGAAATGACATCTTTGACGAGGATTTGGAATAAATTTATATGTAAGTAAATGCACACATCCAGAGCCATTTCCAAGGTCACCACTTATGGCAGCTGCTTGCTTAGATGGTTGAGAGCAAAACGAGAACCTCCACTTTCCATCGAGTTCCTTAAGCACAAGCAGAGAATGATTTCTCTTATAGGTTAGTGCATAGGAAGGGACAGAAGGTGTACAACTAAATTATTTTGACCTGAATCATACTGCATCTATAACAGACATAAAAATAGCCATTCTCCCCGCCTGTATTTTCTGGATATGTTAATTGTCAGCCAGGTGTACGGTACATCTAGTAGATATAGCATAGAATTCTGCCTTTCCTCACAACTTTCTTTTTCTGCCCTCTGACTTAACAGTGTGTTAATATGTCATGAACATATAAACTTAATATGTGGGTACCATATATGCACACACACATTGTACATCCAGCAACACTTTGGGCGAGGACTGAAACCCCTAAGGCAGAAAAAAAATCACAATTTTTAAAACTGAGCTTTCTCAGGCCAGACTAACACCGATAAGTGTGAGCACCACAGTAGGGCCTAACAGAAATTCCATTTGTGAGAGAATGACAAATCAAAAGATGTTACTTACATGTATGAGTCTTCTTTGTTACAGAAATACCTGTAGGGAAGAAATGACACCAGTGTTAGCAAAGCAACCACTGAGTAAATTCTTTTGACATATAATTCATCATTAATATATTTTATCAGACACACAGCAGCCACTCCAAAAGAGGAATGAAAATTGCCATGATTTGTACGTTAAAGGTGGAAGGATCTCCCCTCTGTGTGAAGATTTTAATGGTATATTCTCTCCTTACACCTCCCCACTAAATGTTTTAACATGCCTTGCTTCAACTTTGTTGCTGCAATGCATATCTCCACTCTGCTGGTTTAAAACTGGAGCTGATACAAAAAGAAGATACCAGTAATGCTATGGAAGCCCCCTTTATTTTCCATGGCTAAAAATTTTCTCACATTCCTATTAACCAGTGCCCATTAAACCACCCAGACAGAACGGATTTGAGCAGCACAAGTCATTTGCTGTGTTATCAAGTTCAAGCAGTTCCTTGATGGTAAGCTGTAGCTTATGCTCATTAAAACCAAACAAACAGCTCTCTCAATATGAATATGGCTTGCCATAATTCCAAGCCAGATACAAATATCTCCAAGCCATTAAAGATAGACTGTCTGAAGTAATAAAGATGTTTTCATGCTAGACAGGCATGTGGCAGCAATCACCAATGATGGTCCAGTGCCAGGGTAATTTGAGAGGCATTTCAAAGAAAGCAACAGAGTGAACAGAATGAGGCAAAATTTGTAATACCAAATAAAGATAAAATTAACTCTGTTAAATGTCATTGGAATTCATGCTTGAATACAAACAATATTGTCTCCACTTTAGTAGATAACTGGTGACATACTCAGACCCATCAGTATTTAAGCTTCACTCTCCTTGGGGGTAATTTTATGAGATGGTAAGAAAGAGGTTACTGGAAGCAGTACAAGTATTTGAAGCATTTAATTTGTGACTGAGGTCTGAGACAAAATTTTGGAATTGTGATTAATATTCCTGAAAGAGAGGGAGACCTGAATCTCCTTTGCTACCCTCCAACTCCTTCAACCATGTCTTCCAAAACAAATTATATGGAAATAAATAGACTTTTATTTCAGACTTCTTGGTTGTGCAGCATCTAAGAAAGGCAGTAAATTACAGTAACTCAGAAAAATGAGGACACTTTATTTGCAAATACAGAGCTAACTTCCAAAGCAGTTTTCAAATTATTCGTGTTTTTGATAGATACATAAAACCCTCGTGCCAATCCCAAATATTGAGCTATCAAATTTGACATAATTGTCATGAGTACTTTTTTTAAAATCACACTTACATTGCTACTGCCATTTTGGTTTTGAACTACCAAGCACTAACAGATGTTAGCACTGAGGCCTTTGTTTTCCCTGAAAAGCTAAGAGGCTTCAGGCTTTGGGAAGTGAAGTTCTGAGTATTTCCTTTGGGCAGTTTTGTAAATGTGAGGCACTGGTAAGCAATTTATGGAAATCATAACACTAGAACTTGATTACGTATGTGTATTAATTTAAATCGAAATGCCCAAGCCAAACATGCACATGCCTCACACAAGGAATCAGGGTTATAGCCATAAACTGTAGAGCCAATGTAAGTGATAAAAACAAACAAAAAACCCCCAAGCATAACAAAAAGAAACCCCTTCAGATATTAAGTGTCTACTACAGGGGCCAAATTCATCCTTTGAATTCATGATTTGTAAGAGCAAAACTACTTGGGTTTTCATTCCAGTCCAACCATTACTGGATGGCTCAGAATAGGGGTCAGGACAGGACAGGAGAATGTGACAAGGAGGTAAGTTTTGTTATAGGAACAATAGCTTAGGGCAAGAAGAGGGCCCAAGTGAGAAGAAGCAGAGAGATCTGAAGCACCTACATCCAAATGTATCAATGGTATTCATGTAGTTTTTTGTATGAGTGCAAACCCCTCTCTCTAGGTTTTTCCAAGGGTCTGCCTCACCCTTTGCACCAGAAATTAGAGCTGCTTTTGACCCATGGGCTCTTCCACCTAGAAAGAGCATCTGTGCTGCTGTTTGACTTCTTGAGTGACCCCTTAGCAGCAGGTACAGCTCCTGACAGCATCCTCATCTTCACAAACTGTCCAAATATCCCCTAGAAAGACACTCTTGCCTTGCCCTCACCTATCTGGTTCCTACGATTTTAAGGCTGTTTTATGGAATGGAAATGCAGAGGAAAAGGCCTTAAATGTGAACACCATTTGCAAAACCTCCTCTCCCAACACTAGTGCTAATAAATGGATACAGCATTGCTCTTTCAGCATTATGGGAGCCATATGTGTACTTTTCTCAGCAAATAATGCTTCCTGTAAAATCACTTTGAACAGAAAGTGCTTATGCTGTCACTTCTTATTACTCACAGCCTCTTCACAATGGGATTTGCCACAGCACAAAACAGACTTAGCTGTATTCGCTGACTGAGGACCCACTTTCCCTGATATATGAAACACTGCACTGATGGAAATACTAGTGCTTATATTTTTCTACTTTTTTTTTTTTTCATGTGAGATGTGTAATGGGTTTTTCCAAATCAGATGTTTCCATAATAATTACCGATTATAATCTGGTAAAATCTTTTAGCTGGTTTATGCAGATATTTTTAGATAACCTTTTAAAGCAACAGCTTAGAGGTAGATATTTTTGCATCTTCTTCATTATTCCACTGGTGGTTGCATTGAAAACAAAATATTTTGCTTTGAGCTGTGGTTTTAAAGTAGCGGCAATCTGGTGGAACAAGGATGAATGTTGCCAGTGAGTTCAACAGGATTAGCTTTAAATTAATCAGCAATCTTCACCAATGTAAAATAAATTATGAAATTTTAAGTAACGTTCCTTTTCACCCAGACAACTCTAAGCAACTAAAAAAAAAACTGAGCAAAAAAGGTACCAGCATATTGAACTTAGATAAATTATAACTAGTGATATAAATATAAACATTGAAGATGCAACACTGTAATCAGATTTCCTTGCATTGAAGGAAGCCAATGACTGCTATTCAGAACATTCAATGTAGGTAATAATAACCTAGAAATTGGTGTATTGTGGGAAAAAAAACAGTCAGAAAACCAGTTAATGTATAAAGGGGGAGTTACAAGAGCTCTGGCTCTCTCTGACCAGTGCTATATCCCACTTGCATCTACATGTGAATGTCTTTCCTGTGCAGTCACCGCATCACTTCTCTTAAAATCAACAGGGTCTCTTGAGAAACTAATTCTGCAAGTCCAACACACATCAGTAATTTTCTTCACAAGATCAGGCACGATTACCAAGGATTGCTCATTCCTAAGTATTTCTGTGGCAGGACCATCAGTCTATGTAGCTTTGAGAATAAACCCTAGATTAAAACCTAAACCCAACACACCACTGAAAGACATAGATTTATTTTTAATAAGTAGAGCACAAAGAACCTACTGATTCCTTTAAAAATGTTACTTAATATAAAATCCCATTTTTAAATGGGTTTCATTTCAAAATGTGATAGGCTGGAGAAGCAACTGCTTGCCAGTATTAGCACTCCCCTACACTGCCAACATTCCATTCTCACTGAACAACAAACATAAAAAACATAAAGAGAGGAAGAAACAACACTGTAACTTCAGCGTTGCTAATACAGAAAGACTTCCTGACTTAACCAAGCAGACTTCAAAGTAAAGCAAAGGAAATGTCATGAAAATACCACAGTATATCACTGCCATGGTTATCAGTGAGTGAAAGTTTCAGTATTACAGTTATCATAGAATGTATCACTTCCGCAGTGCAATTTGACATTCCTGATCAACAGCAAATCTTAAACAAATTAACTTCTTAGACTTTTCATCACGGCTATGCAGTGCTCTTTATAACAACAATAGATTTTTTTATTTTTTTTTAATCAAAAGAATACACCATTCCCTTTCCCCCTCCCACTAACTGTATGTAATTTGCCATGATGGGTGGTATTTACAAAATTAGCTTGCTGGATGCAATGAACTTTGAAAAGAGTATCTACCAACACAGACAGGATATTCTTTTGCAAGCTGTTAGCCTGACTGACCTTCACTAGTCAACTTCAAATAGAGATAACAATGTCTTAAATTACAAAAAGAGACTCAGATATTTTATACATCATAAGCTATTTCTCACAGTTGCCCATCCAAATAAAGCAGCATAATGAAACACTGCTTACTCTGTGAATCCAGATCCCTGCTGCTGTTGTACAGTTGTCAGCTTCTCATATTTCAAGGGGAAAATACACTTTGATGTACAGAAAGATAAGTAAAAAGGCCTTTGTCTGGCAGAATACATTACTCTGCAAAATATCAAAGTAGAATATTCTTAAGTGCAATTTTCTTAAACCTCCAAGAAAACTCTCCCTTAGAAGTCTGTATGGATAAACACAGGCATCACCAGCAGAGCACACAACTAAACTCCAGGACTTCTGTTAGGCACCACTGTTCCCCTTTGCTCTGCTTTTCGTGTCCAAATCAGGTGTTTAACACTGCTCTCATCACAGCACATTCTGTAGATGCTCTGGCTGTAAGATGCTTTGCTCATGTGGGTATCAATACCCTTCTTCTTTTTTCCGCCCCCCCCACACTTTCTCCTACCCTCCCCTCAAGCCAGCATTACGTCCCTACTGTGTTTTGGAATTTAGGCATTTTAGGACAGATTGGAAATTCCAGAGGGAAAAAACCCCAAACCTTAAAATTTTAAACTCTAAGCCTCCTGCCTGACATATTGTGTAAAATCAGAAAGAAAACATTACAAGCTTGGACCCCACTGTGTTTCATCCTGTCACTCCAATTCCTCTTTACTGTCACCACACAAAGCTGGCAATTATGGCAGAGGATTATATGTAACACCAGGACACTTGCAGAAAACCTACCAAGGCAGAATAAAAGAGTTAGGTGTGCTCAGAAATGAGTTCATTCTCTCACAAACTTTAATAGTGGTTTCTATTTAAGTCTGTATGGAGCTCTGGCTTCAAGAAATTTTGTAATCCTTGGGGGCTATTGTTTATGCTGACCAAGGTGAAATAACACATATACAAATATTGCAAACACAACTTAAGTGAATTCACTGAAAGAAAATCATGTAGCAAAACAATGTCCTTGTCTAGGACAGAAGAGCTGTTAATGATGATCAGCACGGACTGCTGAAAGTACGCTAAGTAATTTCACTATTTTGTTTCAAAACTAGATTCTACTGCTTACAGCTCACTCAAGAAAAAATTAAAATTAGATTCTAGGGTAGCATGGATCAAGGATAACAGCCACTAGTCATGAACAAACAAGGAAGCTTTCCAAAGTTATGACACCAGCTCTCCAAAATAAAACCAAACCCAAACGTCTATTAAAAAAAAACAACACCTCAACCTAAAATATGATGATGTAAGTTTTTAAACATTTCAGATTTTCCCAGACATTTTCACATCTTTTATTGAAAATGAAAGATCTTACCATGTGAATAAAGGTTTTAGGTTTTTTCAACAAGTCTAGATCAATCACATTCTCAAGTCCATAGTCAAAGTCATAGGAATCAATGTTGACCTAAACAGTTCAGTACTGAAAAAACTCCAACCTTTCTATCCTAAGTTTCCTAGCTGCTCCTTGTACCTAAGTTCTATCAACAAATTATTCACAGCTATATTTTAAAGGTGTTGCTTTAGTATTACTCCTTGAATCATATGGTTACATCTGAATTAGCTACCAAAAATTTTCCAGAACACAATCTTTTACTTTTTATTGAAATACAAAGTATTTGAAATAAAGAGATTAAGAAACCCAAGGATGTTTTAAAAATGTTTGTTGTTATTTTACTGAGGTAGACTACTTTTTTAGCTCTCAGAATTCAGACTGGCTTCCTACTTCTGTGAGTGACTTCCTACCCCATCTAGGCATTTTATGATTTAATTTTCCAGCAGCTGACAGCCTCCCCCACCTTTAAAGTGAGAGTAGTACCTGTGAAAACGTGAATACATGTGACTTCTTTCAAAGTTAGAGCATTCATAAGAGTGAAATCACCACTGTACTGAGTTGTCACCTGTACTACTGACAGTTAAAAGAATTCCCTGCTCTTTCTAGACTTTTCCCAAATAAAGAATTCTTAACAGCTCCAAACTGATTTTCTGATACAAAACTGCTCCTAATTGTAAAGATTATGACCTTTAACCATTTCTTCCTTCTTGCACAACCTCACTGAGAATCCCTCTGAGCCTTAATGCATTTTTGTCCTCAAAAATAAACATTGTCTTACACTAAGAAAGAAAAAAAAAAAAAAGCATTTGCATTAATTAGCCATAATGTTCCTACATGACAAATGTCACCAGAGAGTAGATGAAATAACCATCCTACATTTATACTGCATTCCACACAATAAAAGTCAGAGATAGTTCAGAACTCTATGTAGGACTCTTTCCAGCAGAAATCTTTATAGGAACACCACAGATCAGCTTTGTTTTAATGACTACTTGTTACACAACTGAGTGAATCACAAGGATTTCAAAACAGCCTTGAAGCGCAGCGCAGTTACATGGACAGAATCCAGGCCAATGTACAAACTTGCACAAATCCAAGCAAGTTCCTTCAGTCCTTGGGGAAAACAGGGTGTAAGGAAACCCAATATTTCCTAAAAAAACAGTCACAGACTTTCTGAGTACTGTATCTTTGCTTGAGCCTTGCTGCAATACCATTTCACAGAGTTTATCAGTGACAGAAGAGCCTTGGCAGGAGCATGGCAGGCACCACTGTAGGCACAACGCTATTTCCTTCCTGTGACACTGAAAGAACAGAGTCCCCTTTTGCTGAAGGCTCTGTCCTATCAGCACATTAATAGGAACAATTTGTTTAACTCACATTAGAGGTATGGGCAAGAAGCTCCGCAATACGTGCGGTCTCCTGAGGGGAATCAATCAACGAATTATTTAGGCTGGAAAAGACCACCAAGATCACCGAGTCCACCCATGGCCTACCACTGCCAGTTTTATCCCCGAGCCACGTCGCTCAAAGCCAATCCTCACCACTGGCCACTCCATTCATTGACTGCAGTCCTATCTTAGTGTGAGCCTGGCCAGTGAAAACTTCCCAGCAGGTGCCAGCACGACACAAGGAGCACCATTTCGGCATGCTCCCTGCTGGCTGACATCAGGAGGAGTCAAGCAGCAGCAGGCTTGGCACATGTGTCTGTTCATGTGTGTGCTGCAGTGCCCACAGTGCACACCTGTACAGACAGGGATGGGGCTTTCCTCCTCCATTGTGAAGTACAAAACTACCTTTTACTCATCTGCTCTCCCAGACCTCCCCTATCAGATATCTCATCCAAGGACACTTTTCAAGTAATTTCAAAGCAGCATTTGACTTAAACATTGCCTTTATCAAAGCCTTTCAGGCTGTTTTATTCGAGACTACTGACAACCTCACATTTAAAAGCATGAGCCCGGCCTCCAAGAGTTTAGGGTATTTCCATAAAAATCCAGAAAATTGTCAAACTACAAATAAAACAGAGGGTGGGGGCTGTCTTCTTGTACGCTACCCAAGGCCAACCATGCTTGAAATCAAACTGTCCTTCCAGCAGAACTGAAATTCTCAGAGAGAGGCCCAGGACCAGAGATAGCAGCTGAGATAACAACCGCAAGGCTGCAGCAGTCCTGATTCCACCAACCCTCACTTCGATGCAGCCCCTCTAGATGGGAGATAAAGGAAGCCTCAATGCCCCAATTCTGCGCCTTCGGTACCTGGAAGTGCCATGTGAACACCCTCACAGGGACTGCCAAAGGTCTTTCAGTATGCAAACAAAACCAAAATGTAACATAATCAAATGGCTGCAGTCCTTTTTACTTACAATTTGTTGCAATATTTATTCATTATTTAAGAACACTGCAAAGCTCAACATACTGCATTATGGTTTAAAATTATCTGATGCACATTCTTACATCAGGCACAAGGAAAAAAAAAAGGGTTTCCATTTAGAACACGCTTCCAGATAAAATTGTTCTTGTTTTTCTTACTATCGTAACCTATTATATCTTCCAATAAAATCTGTTGGTTTTAATGCATCCATTCATCTTCTACGCTCTCATTGACCCTTTGGAGACAACCAAAGAAACAGAGCAGAAGAAAACCTGTTCATGAGTTGCCCATAAGTAGGGTATGATCATAAAATCCTGCCAATGCTGGCATAGAAAGCAATTGGTCAGTAGACACGGTGCAAGGTGACCTGCTGCTGAGTTACATACAAGTATTTTCTCTCTTTTTTATCTTAGTCAAATAGGTTTTCTTTTTTTAAACAAAGAGATCATCAAGACTGCTGTCAGTTCAAAAATTCAAAAAACTCATTACCAGTTCAAACATCAGTCTTAACTGCTTGTTTCTTAGGAATAACCATTTAAAAAAAAAAGTGCTTAAGATGAGTTCTTAAAAATAAGCAAAATATGCCTAATTAAAAACTACAGGTAACAATTCTTCTAACAAACACTCTTCTGTGACACATTAAATTTGTACACTCATCAGTGAAGAGAGAACCACCTACAATTTATTCATGTATTCAAAGCAGAACAACACTTTTGTGCGGCCAAACAAAATTGCTACTTGTTTCTGCACCTTGAAGCCAGTGGTGACGGTGTATGGCAGGCAATTTCTGGCAAATGGAAGCCCTCATGGAAACAAATGTTAAGGATGTTCTTAACTCACGCCAAACCGTATTTCCAGCTTGGGAGTTTTAACTGTCACGCAGAGTGAAGACAAGGGACAAATATTATTTGTATCAGCACCAAAGAGAAGAGCACCTGGATACCTCGTTTCTTTCCGTACGTTGGAGGGAGACTCCCTGTTCGTTTTTTCGGAGGTTCTCTCGCAGGGTGAGGGGAACCGGGGCAATCCCGTGAGATCAGAGGCAGGTAAAGGAGGGTGGGAGGGCAGTCAGCCTCCGGCATCGCTCGCTCTAGGCTCTGGGAGGGGGAAGGTCGCTGGAAAAGCTCGGCCGCCACCGCAGCGCCGGGAGCCGCCTCTTGTGGCGTTGGAGCCCGCACCCCTGCTAGCACGCTCTCCGCCTTCGGCCCGCCAGCTCCCGGCGTCCCGTTGCTCCGAGGATTCGTGAGCGGCCTCTCCTCCGGCCCGTCGTTCCCGTGTGGGCCGCAGCCTCCATCAGCCCCAGCGCCCCGCGGGCTGGGCCCGTGCGCCGCCGGCCCCGGGAGCGGGCAGTGCCAGGGGGTGGGAACGGCAGCACCGGGGAAAGGCGGCCCCAGCCACAACAGCTGCGGCTGGCTCCTGAACGGCTTCTTGTTCATCTCATAGCTGCTGTTGTTTTGTTTGCCTTCTTATATATATATATATGTACACACACTAGTAAAGAACTGTTATTCCTATCCCCGTGTCTTTGCCTGAGAGCCCCTTAATTCCAAAATTATGCTAATTCAGAGGGAGGGATTTACTTTCTCCATGTCGAGGGAAGGCCCTGCCCTTCCCTAGCTCACCTGTCTTTTTCAAACCAGGACACTGTACCACAGGCCAGTAACTTTTAGCAGTTCCTACTGTTCTACCACAAATACTGCTTGGTCAGCTCTGTGATGATGATAATTTTAATGATAAACAGATCCATGGGCATTTCAAATGTACAACACTGACGCAGTGGAGAGAGGCTGGGCACGCTATAGAATTGGGATGAAAGAGGATGCAGGAAAGTTACAAAGTATTTGTAACTCACAGTATATGTACTCGCTGTGTAAGTGCCTGAGAGATGGCATTTTGACCAGCACAATCCCCCCAGCACAACAGTGAGAGGGCTTCTCTGCCAAGCTGGAGGAAACGGCATGGGTGAAGGATACCATCAAGTGATTTATCAACCCCTTCTGCTCTGACATCCAAGGCACTCTGGGACATCTCCAATCCAAATAAAGCTACAATAAAGTCCAGGTTAACTTTTGAGAACAAGCAGGAATATCACACAAGGTCAGATGCTTGCAAGCTACCAGATTTTTTTTTTTTTTTTTTGGTTTTGCTCAATTCTTTCTCTAACCAATAACCAACCTGGGCAATCGCACTTTACCAAGTCAGTCTTGTGACTGACTATAGGTGGAGATGTAATATTTGCAAAGATGTGAGGAATTCAGTAAAAAAAAGAGCACCAGCAGATGAACAAAAAAACCCTAACAATAATGACACTCAGGCAAATCCTAAAATACTAAGATTCTAAAAACTAAACACTAAAAAGCAGGCAACTCTACCATGGATGTTTTCCTTGGTGTTACTGGTTTGGCTTTTCTGCAGTACTTCCCATCATCAAGTTAGTGCTTATATATCCTCAAAAACAAAACCCTATCTGCAGTTTACAGACAAAGAAACAGAAGCTAAGTAGTTACGTAACTACAAGTCATGTACTCATAAACTGGGCTGCCTGCCTTGTAGCAGCAATCTTAATTTAAAAACTCCCCAAGCAAGAATTTTCTCACTGCATCTTTCACAATCAGTTCATGACTTCATCAAGATAACTGAGATACCACAAAATAGCCAATCTAATGTGTCTGAGGCCCAGAATTTTAATGTGCATCTCATACTGCAACCCACACATATTTTAGAAATTCAATTTTGGCCTCTTTTTTAGAAGTAGCTCCTGTAATAGTGTGCTAAGATCTGACAATGAATACATGGGAAATGTTTACTGATTGTTCTTCAAATCATCCTGTAGAGTAAAATAGATAATCCCACATTGACAACAGAGGATTCAGTGTTCTTTTGTGGATTTCTACAGGATTTAAAATTACAGCTGTCTAATTTGGTGGCTATTCCTCCCTGCTACCCCTTTCAATATAAAAAAATGCATTCGGCTGGCTAAATTCCTTTATATACCACAATGACTTTCATCTATTTCACATCTTGGATAAAATTGGCCAATTGTGCATCAAATGAAGCCAGCTTTGGGTATCAGGTTCCTACTATAACCAGATTATTTTAAGTTCATTTGAACCATCACCAATATTTTTAATAAGGATAGTATTTTCTTCGCTCTGCTTTTCTGCAAAGTATTTATAAGATAATATTTTTGATCTAGAAAAATTGATTCCTCACACATTATTTTATCAGTCCCAACTGAATATTTTAGCTGCAAAGTGCTTGTGCATTTGCCTTTCAGTATTCTTCTGAGGCCGTCTCCTATCACAGTAACTCTCTCCTTTTTTTATTATTAAAATATACTGAGCTCAAGTATCAACGTCTCATTGCTTTGCTCTCCTGAGGAAAACAAGCAAGATTCTATTATGTCGTCTTCAACAGCTGTGAAGAATGAGGGGAAAACAGGGAGAGAGGATTTGTGCTAGAAGCTCTTGCAAAATTCAAGACTTGAATATAGCTCAAGTAGCACTTCAACATTTCAGACTCCTTCAGAGCCAAGATCCCTGGAGAGTTGAGTTTAAATCACTAAACTTATTTCAGGAAAGGGGAGAACACTCTGGAGAAAAGTCTGTCGACTCCAGCAAAATTAATAAACCGGTTGCTCCTGATGTGAACTACATTTCTTGACAGGAGTTTGACAAATTTCTAATTCCCTCTTAGCTACTTGTGAATGCTGCGCTTGTTGCTCTTTTTTAACAGTTATTTAATACTATGGAACAACAGAAGTAGTAAAAATTGCTAAGTTTCAGTCACCTTGCACTTTCAGCACCAGTTATAAAAAGGAAAACTATGACTTTCCTCAATGTCTGTCAAAGACAGCCTATCCTTTCCTGATTTTAAATGTTCATGTAGAGAAAAAGTAGGTAACCCCCACTGGGTGACTTTCTTTAAAGAAAACAGAATTAATAAATGGAAACAAATTGCAAATGAAAAGTCTGTAAAGTTATGCATTTTTTTCTAAAGACAGGACCAGTTGCCTCATATTTGGTGCAAATCCAAACAAAATTAGTGGCATTTAGGTGTCACCTAACTATATTTATTTAGCATAACCACACTGAGTTTGGATGGATGCTCACTTTTCAGGGGTTTTCTTTTCTCACTCCTATTGAAGAGTATCACTGCTTTTATTTCTGTGTGTTTAGGGTGCTGACAGTTTTGTAGTCACTGCACTGTTGTCATGGCTGATGATGCATAGGACAGTCAAAACCTGCCCCTGTACTCAGGGGCTGCTGGGAAAGCTTAATTCCTTTACAGAGATGATTATGCTGTGGAGCTCAAATGCAACTCATAATATATGTTCTAAGAAACAGAATAAGGTGTTAATATGCCCTTGACCTAAACTGTGCTTTAGAATTTTTGTAGTAGAAGTGCCTATGAGATATGTGAATTACACTGAATCAAGCCATTAAAACAAGGTAGAATGGAATGGATTTTATTTTTACAACACATGCTTTTTAGAGGTATTTACCATCTCAGGAAGATCCTAAGAAGATAAGCCAAATCAATGGCCCCAAAATTACAGTTACTTCACAGCATAAAGGCCCTTTTTATTACTGTAAAGTAAAGTTTTGCTTACTGTAACTATAGGATTAGAGAGCACAAATACCACCCTGATGTACTTTTCACTTACATTACAGCTCTGGTATGTCTGTAATTGTATGGCAAGGTTAATGTTTATGCTTCCCAGGATCCTGGACCTAGGAGCACCTTTACATTAAGTAGGAAAGATCTTCCATGAGGAAATGAAGCTTTTCTATGAAGCTCTACTCAGAAGCAGGAAAATGCCTGCTGTGGATAGAGAAGGGAAGAAAAGGTCACATTATATTAAGAAGTGTCCTAAAAGACTGCACAGACACATGTGCTGTTCACAAAGCCAGTGATCACAGCACAGCTACCATCACCTGGAACGTTGGACTCAGCACTTGTTACTCCTGCGTGCTGGCAGCTCTGGTAGTAGGGAAATGTGTCCCTGTTTGTTTACTGTGTACAGCAGCAAAACGCTGGGTTCCACCAGTACAAAACTGCAATTTCTGACTGCAATGCACCCAGGCTTCACCAACAGATCTGTGCGATGGGATTTGCAAGGCAGCCCCACTGCCTACCAACTTTCAGATGACCTGGCCAAGTCAGTCTTCCTGTTTGCTCTTTCAGATCTGAAAGGTTTCTTTTATACATTACACTCAAAAGACAGCAGAGTACCTCAAGTAAGTATTTACCACTTTCAATATGCACATCAATTTGGCCCTGAAAAATGAAGGTTAATATTAGATAAAAGCCCCAAGCAAAAATTCTGCTTCCAGCACACGTTTCAGACTGATTTTAGCCTTTTTTTCCCCTGTGTGCACTGAACTCAGGGAAGCTGCTGGTGTCATGTATCTCTCTCCTTACACAGAAGGCTGTGGGAAGCAAGCCACTGGTGTGACTGTGATTGACACAGCAGGGCTGAACCTGCCAGGCTGCAGCTCCGTGGGTAAGGCTGGAGCACGGTGCACTGAGGCATGAGGGACTGCACTCACCATCCAGGTTTGCCAGCAATTGACTCCTTCAAATTTCTTTCCTAGTAAGCTGGTGTAACTCAAATGGTTTTTTGTGCTTTCTAGTTCGTTGTTAAATAAGCAATTTGTAGTGCAGCTTAATGAAGCTTGAAGAGCATTGCGAGGGAACACGTGCATGGGTGTTCATCTTCTAAGCTGCAGATCAGAAGAGTGATCAGTATTTTGTATAAAACAGATTCTTGTCTTCAGTAACCTGTGAAGAAGACATGAAGTGAAGGGAGGATAGGCCCAGAAATTCCTTGTGACCTGTGCTGTCCCCACCTGTTCTGCAGGGGTTGTGCAGCAAAGGAGCCAAGTTACAGCTCGGGAGGGAGGTGAGGATCAAGGTCTTCGAAGGCCTGAGTCAGCTCCTTGTGCATCTAAAGGAAGGAACTCAGGTTTGCCAAGAGAGAAAAGGAATGCCAACTTTTGTCAGGGACACTACAGTGTGTGCTTCTGAAGAGAAAAGCCTTTCTCAGGGTTGGGGGGAAAGTGGTGTTTCCTGGTTTTGGTACCTGTCTGTGTGGTTCAGTCTCAAATTTGAAAGACAGTTTGATTCCAGCATGCTTTGCTTGACCAACACAGGCAGATAATGCTTCTGATACCTGCCTGTTTGCAATCTTATCAAAACATAAAAGCTCAATCACTGTGTTGGGTGGTGTGCTGGTCACCAGCGCTATAATCAGCAGTCAGAAAGTTTTAATTTGACATAAAACAGGGGGAAAATGGTATACAAGACAATTTTCTCCAAATTGAAACTTACAAAAGATAAGGAACACTGCTTGACACAGAAACCACAAAAGCTGGGAAATGACAAATTACAGTTATTAGTCATTCTTTACTGGCAAGAGGAGGCAATAAAAAAACCCCAGATGTTCAAATATGGTGTGGCAAATAAAGTGACTCTTCTTAATAGAGGAGGCAGTAGTGGTAGGATCTGTTCATCTTGAAAATGTTGTGTGTAATGAGCACACACCAGTGGGCTGCCCTTTTGAGAAGGTTTTGGCATGCAAAAAATTCTTCTATTAATTAGATAATAATTGGTTACTAAAACTGTAGAGTTGGTCTCCTTTTCCACATTTTCTCTGGCTACACTCTGGGTGTAAGAAATGATCTGTCTTCCAAAAATTTCGGCCCTTTGTTACGGTGACTCTTTTACCCACAAGAAAAACTAGGGCAAACCTTGAGGTCTGCCAAATTTTTCAGGTGTGACAATTAAGCCAGAAGATTCGCTTACACTCTGCATATAATGAGGAATAGTCTCCCCTCAAGTGAGGCTAAGTTATGTAGTGTTTAAACAATTAGAATATATTATTAAAAACTTTGATAAGCAGGGTGATATCTGTTCAGTGCATGGAAGCATTCCAGACAGAAAGGAAGGTAGGAGGCTGTGCTGGATGAATCTCTTAACAAGCTGGTTTTTTTCAGAGATTTTTCTGTGGACCAAAGAATATGAAAGCTGTGTTTAAAAATTTAAAGCCTTTATATGTTCCAGTTCTGTGGAGCAGCAGAAGGAAGAAGCATTTTACAGTGCTCTAATTCCCCATCCAGCAGCTCTTTCAATTAAGATGTTTATGACAGCTGTTTGTACTTGATGGAATGCACAAAGACTTGGTCATTAATTATTGTGTTTTCCCCTCAGTTATTATTTGTATTCAGTGAGTCAGGTGGTCATGAGCCTGCTGTTGCCAGTGCACTAAATGCACTTTAATTTCTCCAAGAAAACCCCCATCCAAACCCCTTCCCCCGCCTTTTTTATCTTTCCAGAAGCTGAGAATTTGTAGGAAAAAATATTCAACAGCAGTGAGTTATGGAGCCTTTTTTTCTAATACAGTCATTTAACAACTTTAAGCTGGCAGTGATCCCATCCACCTTAATCCTCTTCACACTTTGCGAGCAGTCAGCCAAGAGCAAGAGAGCACTAGGACTTAATAGACTGCAGTGTTTGAACTATGGCATCTGTGTTCAGCTTCCAGCACTGGCCCTAAGTGCCTGGTAAAACCTACAGTTTTGCTTTCATTAATTAGAGACTCCCTTCCACTGATTTGTAGAAAACATTGGCCGTCATGTTCTTTCAGCTCAGTAAATATTTATACAACTTGTGTATGATTTTAAGTAATGAATACAGCTCATTTTCAGGGTGTCCAAAGACGGCTCTTTCCAAATATTAACAAATTCCTTGTCTGACCCATGCTAAACATGGCAATTCAGGTTATAAAACGTTAAATATAAAACTTGCCTGGTTTTGAAGGTTTTTTTTCTGACTTCCACTTTGCCGTGTTGTCCTTTTTCATTATATTTGCCAGAAGTTTGAGGGGGAAATGGAGAAAACCCCACAAATAAACCAATGATGAATAGCAATTACTAATTTAAACCAACTGGCCACTGTTGTCATTGTGTATCTGTCAGATGAATGTTGTGCCATGATGCTGCTAGTTAGAAACCTATCAGGATATGTTTATATGAGTTTTCTAAGATGTATTAGCACCTTTCAAACTTGATTGTGTTTGTCCTCACCAACAGAATCCCTGTGAGGCAATGTTACCCCTGTAATGCAGATGGGGACCAGAAATTGAATAACTGGCTCAACAGGCACATCCAAATCCCTGTCTTGGATGCACTGACCAAATTGTGAGGGCAAACACCCATTGAACTATTCACACCTATGGACTGAGCTGCAAATGGAAATGCACGAATGAAAGTGAGCACTGAAACATCAAATTCATTTTCAGAAATACCACTGGAGCTACTGGGAGAATTGATCCAATGTTCTTAATTAGTTGTTAGTGGATTTGTGCTTTCAAAGTTCTCCCAGCTTACGTTTTGGGGACTTTTTTAGTTGTCCCTCCTGTGTCCTTCTTTTACTTTTTGTTTCAAGTGTTCCAATGCCTGGTTACATCTGTGCAGTGCTACTGATGTTACCAGGTAATGTGTTATTTTTATGTGAAGTGTCTTAGGCAGGAGTTTCTCTATGCTTCTCATTCTTTAACATATGCAATTTGGAGATACAAGAAAACAAAAATACCTTGACTTTTAAAGTTTTGGTAGAACAGTCAGTGCACATTTTCCTGGGGATACTTGGGTTAGCATAAATATTTGGACACGAGAATGTTAAACTAAGTCTGTCCGGTTTACTGCACTGTGGTGAGATAAACCCATAGTAATACTTCTTAAAAATAATTTCTAAGGTAGTAAAGCCTCATATTTAAGACTGTAGAACACAAGAGCCTCTTGGAAACACCCCATCACTTTTGAATGTATACCTTGATATAAGTATAGTGAGAATGAGTAATTAATTTCTTTTTAGTGTAGCTCATCCTACTTTTTTTTTTTCTTGATCAGTTTATTTCATGTATTAACTGGTGGAAGTGTTTACCCAGAGTGTGGTAGGCAGGCTGTATTATCTCCAAAGTGAGCATGATAAACTGTGCTGTCTGCCTTAAGGCACATGCCAAATCACACAGTTCTCAGCAGGTCAGGGTGTGCTGTGCTGCATCCCATGGCCATGGTGCAGTTTATGGAGTGGCTTTGGCATGAGGACTATGTGGTGGCCCCACAGAATCTCAGAATCCCTCACATGTGAAGTCTTTGAAAACAGTTGAAGCCTCCAACATCTGTTTCATTAACTGGCACCAAATCTGACAGTAGCCAGTTGTAAAAGAGGGGGGAATGCTGGAATTGTTGTAGGACGTATGCACAGTAGTGGTGACTTCTGCTTTCTCAGGAACAGATAATGGAAAGTGAATCTTCAACTATTATCAAGTGGTACAGAGGTACCATTCACACTTTCCATCTGCAGGTTATAGGAACTCCAGGCACCTTAATTAGTTAGATGCCTAAACTTATAAACTAAGTTGCACTCCCTTTCTTTATGGCCCAGCTGCAGCAGCTCAGGGTTAGTTGAGGCACATGAGCATTACTGATTTCCACACTGTGGTGCTGAGATCCAGCCTGGGAATTGGCAGTGCTCAGCCACCCAGCTGATGACCCAACTGAGAACTGCCAGGGGATCTCCTGGCTGTGACCTGGCAGCCCTTGCCTTCATCTTCAGCCAGGGATCCCATTTCAGCCAGCACAAATCTTGTTTTGCTAAATTTTAGCATTCTAAAATAGGTAGTTGTCAAATTTTCTGTATTCTCCAAACAACCATAAACCTACCTGTAAGGATAATCATCTGTAATTTCAGATTTTTAAAACTGAAGGCTTTTTTTAAAATTAAATTACATTATTCCTACAGCTTGTCTTTTTAACAATAAGAGGAACAGCTTTGTTGAAGCTGCTTACTCTTCGGTAATATCTTAGATTAACTCTGTTTTAGTGCAGGAAATGCAAGAAATCTGAAGCAGATATCATTTTCCCACTGACTGTGTACCAGTTGCATTCAGGGTTTTTGTTGAACAACAGTTGGCAGTTGCCTTGGCCCCTTCAGAGAGACCAACACTTCACTGCTTAAAATGTAGGAAATCACTTAAGCACTTGAAATATTTGGATGAGAGTTTTCCTTAAATCAATGAGACAGCTTGTGAGTTAGAAGTGAGTGTTCTTGAAGAATGAGCCTGAAGAGTTCTTGCCCCACCTTTAGATTCTTGTTCATGGTGCTGTGAGAGCAGTGGCAGGGGAGACATTTATCCTGCTGCAGCTTGCTGGATTAAAGAGAACCCTTTGGTAGCAAATGTTGTCACTGCAGCAACTTTTGCAAGCACTAAATTTACTTATGAGAAGTTCTTTTTTAATTGCCCCAGGACAACCCTTTCTTTGCATGTCATGCTTTTGCCTGGAGAAAGTTTTTATACGGAAATACTTTTTTTTTTTTTCCTAAGATGGTATAGAGGATGTCTAGAGTTTGTCAATCCAATTGATCCTCCAGGAAATGTGCTGACTTTCAGTATGTATGGAGGATTTTTAAAGCAGCTGAGCAAAATCCCTTCTCAGATAAGACTCTTTCTATTTTGTCAGTTAAGAGCATCTTCAAATCGAAATAGCTCAAACATAATCAAATCTCCCTTGCTCAATCCCTTGCCTTCTCCTCCCAACCCCCTACACAAGCCATCCCCAAAAGGATAATCCTGGCAGTGATGTCATTAGAATGAATTTATAGACCAATGCTCAATTTTCTTGTCTTGAGCTTCAGTTGCTAATACTGGTAAATTTGAGCTGTGTATGTAAAGGAGTAAGGTTATGCCTTTTACCCTGCCCTTGTTTAATTTCCCTGGAGCCCTGAGAATAAATAATGTGGATTATTTGGACTTTTTTTTTTTTTTATTTTTAACTGGTATACAGCTTCATAGTGCTTCCAAACAATACGTAAAAGCTCTTGTTGTATTCCTGAGGGTCTTCAGCAAACAGAAGGTTTAAGGAAAGAATTTTTCTGGCTAAATAGGGTTAGAGATAGTTACAATTTTTGGTAGGTGTTGTAAACAGTGATATGAAGTACAAAATAGAGTGAAAACAATCTATTTCAACAAAATTCCCCTGTTTTCTCAACATCAAATATTTTCATCATGACGTTCCCCAGTGATTTTGAGAATATTTTGTAGATGTTAAGCACAAATGAATAAAATTGATCTGAATCTATCAAGAATCAGGATCCATCTTAAAAACGTTATCGTAAGGACTGACGAGGCAAAGAGGAAGAAACAGGCTGAATTAACCTGTTTGCTGGAAGGAGATTATAAACATTTTTAAGGAATGCAAGCCAATCACCACTACACTTTCTCAGCTCTTTCACATCTGGGACATGGAAGATTAAATGTTTCAGCAGGAAAAAAGCCACCAACAAACACAGAAAACCCCACAAACCAAATGAAAACCAAAATCACAGAACTACAAAACTAAACCAAATCCCAAAACTCTAAAACATATAGTTTAAGCTATTTTGCTTACCAGCAACTTTTCAGAGAACAGCAAAAGGCCATTTTCTTACTGAATCGGAGGCTGGCAAAATATTGGCTGGCACAGAGGATCTCAGGCCTTGAATACAGTGCAGAAAGGCAGGCCTGGCCTCCAGAAATGCCTTGGCAGATTCTGGTTGGGTTTCTTACAGCTGTGTTTTCAAGCTAGCCCCTCAATCATCCACACACCCAAACACTCCAGTTCAAGCTACCTCACTTGCTAAACCAAAAGCCAAGCCACAGATGACTGGCTGCAATGTAAACTTCAACCCTCACCCCCTTCTGCAGGCACTGTGGATGTAATACACGTGGCAAACCCAAACCTATGGTCAGCCTTGGCTGACACAGACAGTGCATGCAGAATCTAGACCTAGCCTTTAATGCTAGGTTATGCAGATCTGCACAACAATCTGCAGTATCTGATGCCAAGAGAGCCTCTATTGTTTCACAACTTTGGGGGGAAATGAAAATATTACTTATCTGGTTAACACAGAATAAAAAGAAGAAAGTTTTAAAATGATGGGAATATCTACTGCTTCCCTAAAAATGCAGAAGTAAAGCAGTCTTTTTATTTTTCTTTACTTCCTTTTCTTGATCTTTGTCTGAAGGTCTTTTTTATGAGCAGGAAAAATAGAGGTGATCACTCATTTTAGAACCAAGTAGAGAGCCCAGTAAAGCAAGGCAAGGGCACACTGGTCCCAGGAATCCAAGCTATGAGCTCTGCACACTGAGCTGTTTCATCTCGAGAGCACGTTGCCAGTGTATTCCAGGAACGATGCACCGTCTGTTCCTTTTCCTTCTTTCGGTTTCACAAGCATAATGCAAAACAACTGAAAGTACCACTCCATTCTGAGATAGAACCAGAGAGAGGAGAGGAAGAGTGATGAAACTGAAGTTGGACTGTACAAAAAGAGTGTTCCAGAATTCCCTAGCTCAGCTCTCTCCAACTGGGATGTGCCAACAGAAAGGTTTAGAGTATACTGGTGTCATGGCCAAGCTACTCATTTTCAGCACTGCCCAGATCTCAGCAGAGATACAGCACTGGAAAACTTCCCAGCAGTCTTCCTATCTAAGCTTCCAGGACTGCCAGCCTGAAAAAACAGTCCTTTCACTCTAAAACACTTCAACATGAGTACAGACACCCAAGAACGTTTCAAGCATGGTAGCCAATGACTTACAGCAAATCTATATTGTCCGTGTGACATAAATATTCTATTGGCATGAAAGTTCTAGACTAAAAAAAGAGATGAAACTTCTTCCTCAAAAAAAAGTATCAAATATCATAAAGCACAAAAAGGTGACGTTAAACTCATTCAAAAAATTATTAATTTTACCTGGCACCATGTTGTGGTTAGTGTTGGTGTTACCCCAGCTTCCAGTTCCATAATCCGGGTAATGGTTGCTTCTGATAATGGTTGTTTCCAAAGCCTTCCCTATGTTTTTCCAAGTTGCTTTCTCCATAAAGTGTATCCACCCCTGATGTAAACCAGTCCCCTTCCTCCTTCCCTTCACTCTCATTGGAACTGGCTCTGTAAACCACTCCGCTCACTCCTCCCACAAGGTTATCCCATTGCCTGGCTCTTTGTACACACCCACTGGTTTTGGCCTGTGTGGAAGCCGCTGCAGAGCTGCTCTCTTTTGCTTCTGAATCTCTGGATTAAAAGAACTTCTGGAATATCAGGCGGAGAGCATCTCTCGACTCTTTCACTGTTCTCCCTGATGCTGGTAAAGCTAATCCCACTCTAGAGCTGCAGCTCTGAGGTTCAGCTCCTGGTGAATTTATCCTGGAGCTGTTCCACACACCTTGGCGTGGTGGCTGGTGTTCTAAAAGAGCTAGCTAAAGCTTCCAGTGGTGGCGTCAGCTGGCGCTCAACGTGGGGCCTCCCGATAGGTCTGAGACCTCATGGAAGAACCTGTGCAGTCACTTGAGGGTGACTGTGATGAAAGACTTGGTCATTAGCTGCCCTGGTGAGAAGCAGGCCGATTTATGTCTGGTAGCATCCCCAGTGATGGAAATGAGAACCCCCAGGCACCAGGGGCCATGTGCAGGAGAGGGACCTTGGCTACAGCTCCCCTTGTCCAGGCAGCAGTGGTGAGTATTCGCCGGGGAGGGGCATTGGGTGAGACCGGGAGAGACATTTTTGTTTTGTGTCCTGAACCCCTTAGCAGCGTGGGAGGAAGGTGGTGTCCTGTCCCCAGGCTGCTTCTGGACCTTTTTTTTAAATTTTTTTATTATATTTTATTTTATTTGAGTTAATATTTCTGCTGTAGTCAAGGGTAGAGTTTGCCGAATAAATATCTTATCATGGGTGCTAGGTTGTCAGCACAGCAGAGAAGGATTTTTATGCAGGTTGTGGGAATCTTGAGGGCTGGGGAAAACCAGTTTTCTAAAGGATTATTAAAAAAATTAGTCTGTGGCTGTTCCTTCACTTCCCCCAGGTGTCCCCCATAAATGTGACCTTCATCCCCTTTTGGGACAAGGCTGGAAGAAAATTAACTGATTTGATAAACCTGGGGAACACCTCTGCATCCAAATAGATTCCACATTTTGTTTTAATTTGACTTGCTTTAGCAAAGGGAGAAACAACCACTGCTATGTCCCTCAGTTATCCCCTCCCCTCCTCCCTAACCTCTTTGTCCTACCCTGGGTGAGTCAAGGAAAGCAGACAAGCAGGGTGGTCAGGCAAACCTGACTCCCCCTGGCTCTCTGAGTCTCCTTCAGCACTCCACCTCTGGCAGAAATGGCCAAACTGCCAGGGCTCCTTCTCCTAAACACTCTGTTCCAGTTCAAACTCTGAAAATTGTTCCTTTTGAAGTTCCCCCAGCTTATTCTCCTTCCCCACAAACTCCTAACCCTTTCTCTGCTCCTCAAAATGGCCCCTGGAGAGCACAAGGTGGTGGTGACCGTATAGTCATCTTTCAGACAAGTGCTCCTCTTTCCCACAACCCTTTTCTTCCCACCTTTCCCAATCCCCTCCCTTTCCCAATTCAAAATGGCAGCAGCCACGTGGCTGGGTCCCAAAACGGTCACGCCACGTAGTCGGGTCTCAGTCATGCACGTGCTTTCCCCAGAACCCCTTTCTTCCAGCCTTTTCCAATATCCTCCCCTCCCCAACCCATCCCCTTTCTCCTCCCCTACCTCGGCCCCTCCTGGTGAAGTCCCCACCCATTCATGTTGCCGCTCTGTCCCTAGCCCTGCCCCTAAGCCCCCTCCTCCTCTCCCAGCAGCTCCCACAGAAACCCCCCTCATCCTACTTTTGCTTCCCATGGCCCTCCCCCCAGATCCCAGGCTCCTCCTTCCAGTTCCTACAGGCCAATATCTCTCTAAGCACAGAATAAGAGACTCTTCCTCTTGTAGCACCAGTTACCTTTAGTGATGGCCAAGGAGGTTTGCTCCAATGGGAGCCTCTCTTTTCTTCTTGCAAAAAGAAATCTGCAAGGCACTAAAGGAATTTGGAAGGGACAGTGAGCATTTTAAAGGCTTGGTTAGAGCTACCTTCTCCTCTAATACCTTAGTGCCACACGATCTCAATGATTTGATTTCACACCTTGTTTCTCCAGCAGAGTACTTGCTGTGGAAGGGGGCATGGAAGAGATTGTTGCAGGGAATTCTTTTGGAGCTTTTGCAGATTCCAAACTGTTCCCGTGATGCTACTGGAAATGTTATTACTATGAACCACCTGTGTGGCGAGGGGGAATGGACTGAGCCTAGGCTACAACCCAATGTGATGGCTGTGCCAACTTTAGATTTAATCCAGGGAGCTGCTGAGAGGGCATTCCATCAAATTCCCTCCTGTGGGTCCCATGTCAGCTTTGCTGCCGTCAGGCAGCAGCCCAATGGACCTTTGATAGATTTTATTAATAGTCTGAAAGTGCAAGTCAAAAGACAGGTGGAGGAGCCAGACTCACAACCGGTGATTCTTCTGGAAATGGCAAAGGCCAACGCCAACAAGGCCTGCCAGCAAATCATCAAAGGGATGCTGCTGGACCCTCCACCCTCGTTAACATCTATTCTTGAGGCCTCCACCAAGAACATCATAGCAGCCGACTGGAATAAAGTGCAGCCATTGGGCAGGACTGTTGCAGTGACCACCACTGCCTCTGTTGACCCACCAGCCTTTTGATGGGGACCACTAACCTGTTACTGCTGCACGTAAATCAGGCACATGGCCAAATCCTGTCCAGCACCCCACCCCACTCAGACAGAACCAAAAGAGGACCATGGGGGAGGGGCACCCACTACAAAAAACTAGTGGGACAGCATGATCCTGCTTTGCGTGTAAAAATAAATACAGCAGGGTCCCAGGGGCAGGGGGGAGTGGGACAAATAAAAACTGAACTACATAATATAACTGGACATGACGGCCGCACCGGACATGATATACACTCAGCTGATAGTGGCTATTGTACTAAAGTGTGCCTGCCTCAGCCACCACTGCTACTTTTAACATGCTACAAAAAGATTTTCAGGTCTCGAAGCTGGATGCAGATAGATCTCAAACCACTGGGGAAAACATCGATGCCTCCAGCACCTGGTGGTAAGTATATTGTCATGGGTGATACCAACCACACACCACCCGAGATCGAGATTGTTCCTGTGATGTGTTTAGCAGTGCAAGTGGTCTTGTTCTCCTGGCATGTTGTATCTACCCACCGTTTTACCTAGCCAGGGGCCAGGTCATCGCCCAGGCTATTTCTATTCCAGCAAAGGTCCCAGTAGACAATCAGGCACCAGAAGTCTACTGGGCACAAGTGGTGGGTGAGGACAAGCCTGATTCCCTGCCACATTTGGCAAGGCCCAGATGGGATAGGGATGAAAAGTTTGTTAGACGCAGGAGCAGATGTGATGATAATCCCCAAAAGGGCACGGCTATTACATTGGGAACTGCAAAACATAGCAGGCAAAACACAGAGCATAAGGGGCGCTCAATTGGCAAGAATATAAAAAAATGCCATAAAATTTGAGGGGCCAGACGGGCTATTGGCTAACATACACCCATTTGTTGCAGATTACAAGGTTCCCTGGTGGGGAAGGGACCTCATGTCACAATGGGGGGTACGCACTGAAATCCTGAAAACCCCTTGGGATTTTTAAGAGTGGTCACTGTGGAGCATCCTACTCAGAAGCTGAATTGGACCACTGATGAGACAGTATGGGTAGCTCAGTGGCCGCTCAGCAATGAAAAATTGCAGGCGCTCAACAAATTCGCAGAGGAGCAGTTGGCTCAAGGTAACACTGAGCCAACATTCAGCTCTTGGAACTCCCCAGTTTTCGTTACTAAAAAGCCAAGGAAGAACAAGTGGTGGCTCCTCCATTATCTGAGGAAAAGAAATTAAGTCATTGTCAACATGGGACCCCTTCAACCAGGGATGCACTTCCCAGCGATGCCTCCCAAAAAATTGCAATCTAGCAGTTATTGATATTAAAGACTGTTTTTTCAGAATTCCTCTTGACCCAACTGACGCCCCACGTTTTGCATTCTCAGTCCCAACCAAAAACTGGGAAGCTCCCATGAGGCAATTCCATTGGAAAGCATTGCCACAAGGAATGAAAGCTTCTACCACCTACCAATGACACACTGCCTCATTGCTGTCTCCTGTGCATGCCAAGGTGGGGGAAGCCATCGTCCTGAACTTGATGGATGATGTGGGTGCCCCCAGTGACAATATGCTACAACACTCACTTGACAAAGTGGTCAATGTTTTGATAACTGCAGGTTTTAAATTACAGGAGGAAAAAGTTCAAAGGGTGCCCCCCTTGGAAGTATCTGGGGCTTCAGATTGCTGTGAGAACCATTGTTCCTCAAAAAAAATGGCTATTGACAGCAATCCCAAAACTTTAGTGGACCTCCACTCCTTGTGTGGGTCTTTAAATTGGATCAGGCCTTGGCTGAGTATCACAACAGAAGACCTAGCCCCCCTCTTCAATTTACTGAAAGGGGGAGATGAGCTAAGCTCTCCCAAGACCCTGACTCCAGAGGTAAAGCTTGCCTTAGAGAAAGCTGTGACAGAGAGACAGTCCCACCGTAAAACAGACCTGCCATTCAAATTTATCATTTTGGGAAAATTGCCACACCTACACAGTTTAATATTCCAATGGGACCAGGACCAGAGGGACCCTCTCTTGATCACAGAGTGGGTTTTCCTCAGTCACCATCAGTCCAAAAGTATAACAAGGCCACAAGAGCTGATGGCTCAACTGGTCAGGAAAGCACGAGTAAGGATCCTGGAATTGGCTGGATGTGATTTTGCATGCATTCATCTGCTGATTGGCCTCTCTGAGGATACAGTGTCCCCAGAGAGTTTGATGGTAGATGTGTTCAAATGACTATTAAGAGAAAATGAGAGCCTTCAAATTGCATTGGATAGCTATGTAGGACAGATTTCTGTCTAAACTCCTGCCCACAAATTGTTTCACGAATAAGTTTAATTTGATCCCTAGAGAGAAAAGGAGCCAGAGGCCACTCAAGGCTCTGACAGTTTTCACTGATGTGTCTGGAGCATCCTATAGGTCAGTAATGACCTGGAAGGATCCTCAAACTCAGCAGTGGGAAACAGATGTAGAATATGTGGAAGGGGTCTCTGCAGATAGCTGGGTTTTCTGATCTCAGAGTTTTTGAGAGGTTTTCTTGGCCATTCAATTTAGTTACTGAACTCAGCTTATGGAGCAGGAATAGTAGCTAGGGCAGAGAATGCAATTCTGAAAGAGGTCTTGAACCAGACTCTCTTTGAGATACTCTCAAAATTAATTTATGCTGTTTCCCACCGAGAGCAACCATTTTACGTCATGCATGTGAGACTGCATACCAACCTGCCAGGACCAGTGGCTGAATGAAACCAAAGAGCAGATTCCCTGGCTGCAGCCCCTGTAGATCTAGCGAGGCTTCCTGACATTTTCCAGCAAGCAAAGATGAGCCATCAGATGTTCCATCAGAATGTGCCAGGGCTGGCCCACCAATTCCATCTGAAGTGAGATCAGGCCAGGGCCATTGTGGCGAGCTGTCCCAACTGCCAGTCAGCCACCACTGCATCATTAGAAGAGCAGGTTAACCCCAGGGGGCTGGGCAGTTGTGAATTGTTGCAGACTGATGTTACCCACATAGCTGAATTTGGCAGGCTGAAATATGTGCATGTCGCTATTGACAGTTTCTCTGGGGCAACCTATGCCTCCCACCATGCAGGAGAGAAGGCTGAGCATGCAAAGAAAACACCTGCTGCAGGCTTTCTCAGTGTTGGGGGTCCCTAAAGCAATTAAGACAGACCATGGCCTGGCCTACACCTCCAAGGGATTCAACAAATTCCTGCAGGTATGGGGAGTTGAACATAAGACAGACATCGCTCATTCCCCCATGGCTCACAAGGTGTGGCTGAGTAAGCACACCAGTCGCTCAGACAGGTTCTAGAATGTCAACAGGAGGGCACCAAGAAACAAGCATCTCAGGAAAAACTTTGCAAAGCTCTCTTCACTATTAACTTCTTAAACTGTTCTCTTGAGAACCTGAATCCCCCAGTGGTAAGACACTTTGTGCTGCACGGAGATCACAGATACAAAGAACATCCACCAGTCCTCATCTGGGACCCACAAACATCCAAAATCAAAGAACCCTATAAACTGGTAACATGGGGATGTGGGTATGCCTGCATGTCTACTCCACTAGGCCTGCGGTGGATCCCACAAGAATGGGTGAAACCCTATGTCACCAAACACCCTAACAGGCCTCCTGATGCTAAGAAAGATGTTCATTGATGATTATAGAATGCGAAATAACCTTTGTTAAATTTTATAATGTTTTAGGAAGAAGCGATGTTCCTCAGGTCAGTCCTCATTGGAATTTGTTTCATCCTGTTCACCCTAAACCAGTCCTCTGATGCATGGATTGTCCCACAAACTAGGAAAAACCTCTGGGTTTCATAGGCAGAGGCGCATAAGCAAGATCGTATCTGCTTGTCTACAGCAGCAGCAGAAAATCCTGTGTGAACCTGCCTAGTGGGGGTCCCGTTTAAACCCTGAGAGCCTGAAAGAACATTTGAAAAATGTAAATAACAAACAAAGCACCCACATAGTTCACCGGACACCAAGCAGAACCTATGAACATAAACTGCCCATTCACAGTCCCACCATGCTGTGGTGAGAGTGGGTAGGCAAGCTGCTCAACATGAAGAGTGAACCACAAGAACTTGAAATGTTAGAGTCTTCTTGTTCAGCCTACTGCATTCAGTCTGCCTGTGAACCAAGGTACCACATAGAACAGTACACCAATGTCCTCCAGTATAGGAAAGATTCCCAGGCTAACAGGTGGTGTGATAAAATTGAGCATGTTAAGATGGTGTCGACAGAGGACCACTGACTAAAGAGACTAGAAAAAGGTACTTTTCTCATTTGTGGGGATAGAGCTTGGGCAGGTATCCCCTCTTGCCTGCTTGGAGGTCTGTGTGCTACTGGGCGGTTGTCACTGTTCACACCCAACCAAACCCAAATTATGGATTGGCAACAGAAAAACAGTTTGAGAATTCAAAAGTGAAGCATTGTTAATTTAGACAAACACTGTGAATTGGAAATTATTCATTGGTCTAGACCAAAAAGAGCTGCAGTCTCTCTATTTTCACCATGGGTTGTGGTTGCTAAAGCACTAGGTGAATCGGGCCACCTTGAGTGTTAGGTAGTGAAACAAGCCAATTTAACAACCACAATCAGCAACCTCCTAGCAGACAAAGAAATCACTAGGAAAGCTACCCTACAAAATCGGGCAGCTATTGACTTCCTGCTGCTGCTGCTGCATGGACATGAATGTCAAGAGTTTGAAGGTCTCTGCTGCCTCAACCTCCCATGAAAGGCACTGGACATCTGCACATCCCTGTGAAAAGTGCAAGAACTAAGAGCTGACATGAAAAAAGAAGCAGAGGACTGGCTGGGGAACATCTTCTCAGGGTGGGGGTTGATTCGGTGGCTCGCTTCCATTGTTAAATCCATTGTTTGGTTTATTGTAATTGTTTTCTTATTCTAATATCCTTTGCTATTTTAACAAGATGTTGCTTTTCCACTGCTGCACACCTCACCTTTTCCCCTCCTGAAATTAATGTTACCAAGACCCCTGATGTTCCTGACTCTGGAAAACCCAATGCCAGTAACCCTGATACTAAGGATTCTCCTAATGACAGCCTCCCACCTCAATGGTGGTATAAGTTATGCCCAAAATCAGAGTGTAACCCTGATCCCTCTTCTTTTTGAAAAAGATAGGGGGAGATGTTGTGGTTAGTGTTGGTGTTACCCCAGCTTCCAGTTCCATAATCCGGCTAATGGTTGCTTCTGATAATGGTTGTTTCCAAAGCCTTCCCTATGTTTTTCCAAGTTGCTTTCTCCATAAAGTGTATCCACCCCTGATGTAAACCAGTCCCCTTCCTCCTTCCCTTCACTCTCATTGGAACTGGCTCTGTAAACCACTCCGCTCACTCCTCCCACAAGGTTATCCCATTGCCTGGCTCTTTGTACACACCCACTGGTTTTGGCCTGTGTGGAAGCCGCTGCAGAGCTGCTCTCTTTTGCTTCTGAATCTCTGGATTAAAAGAACTTCTGGAATATCAGGCGGAGAGCATCTCTCGACTCTTTCACTGTTCTCCCTGATGCTGGTAAAGCTAATCCCACTCTAGAGCTGCAGCTCTGAGGTTCAGCTCCTGGTGAATTTATCCTGGAGCTGTTCCACACACCTTGGCGTGGTGGCTGGTGTTCTAAAAGAGCTAGCTAAAGCTTCCAGTGGTCACATCAGTAACACTTCTTTAAAAACACCATCAGTATCTTTTTCCACATGAAAGAGTAACTCTGTGCTCTTTGGCTAGGAATGCTTTCTTTAGTAGTATTCAACACAAATAACTAATACTACTTTTGTACAGAAACTTTTTAAGAGTTTGTTGCTGGCTTTCCTTCTTCAGATGAGTTTATGTGAGCTCCTTCACACTGGCATAAAACAGGCAATGATGACATCCTTGCACCCAGCTTTCTGAAAAAAACCACAACCGGTGCTCCCTAACCAGATTATCATGCGTCCTCTCCTGGTCCCACATTTATGCCTAATTACCACGTGGCTTTCCTAGTATCTGCTTGATAATTACCTTCAATGAAAAGCAGACCACAGACACTGAAAAACATAAAGCATAACAGTAATACTACCTCAGGAAACAAAACTATCACTTCACCCTTTCATCATAAAGCTCTTTTCCAGGTATCCATGAGGTACTGCAGACTCAATTCCATACTAACATTCACACCTGCTTTAACCGACACAGCAGAAAAAAGGCAGTCCAGGAAATTTTTAGAGTGTGTGGAGGATAACTTTTTGTCACAATTGGTGAGTGAGCCCACTAGGGGAGGGACTATGTTAGATCTGTTGTTTGCAAATAGAGATGGGCTGGTGGGAGATGTGGTGGTTGGAGAGGCTGCTTGGGGCACAGTGATCATGAGATTATAGAGTTCTTGATATGTGGTGAAATCAGGAGGAACAGCAATAGGACTTTTACATTGGACTTCCGGAGGGCAGACTTTGGCCTATTTAGGAGACTTATTCAGAGAGTTCCTTGGGAAGCAGCCCTTAAAAACAAAGGAGTCCAGGAAAGGTGGATGTGCTTCAAAATCGAGATCTTGAGGGCACAGGAACAAACTGTCCTTGTGTGCTGAAATATGAGTCAATGATATGAACATCCAGTCTGGATGGGCAATGAGGTTTTGAAGGAATTTAGGAATAAAAGGAGGATGTATCATCTTTGGAAGGAGGGTCAGGTCTCTCAAGAAGTATTTAAGGGGTTGGTAGGGCATGTAGGAAAAAAAATAGGGAGGCTAAAGCTCAGTTCAAATTTACGTTGGCAACTTTTGTAAAGGATAATAAAAATTTTTGTACAAATACATCAATGGAACAAGGGTAAGACCAACCTTTGTTCTCTATTGGATGAGGAAAGGAAATTAGTAACTGCAGATGAGGAGAAGGCAGAAGTGCTTAATGCCTTCTTTGCCTCAGTCTTTAGTGGGAAGATGGCTTGTCCTCAGGACAACTGTCCTCCTGGGTTGGTAGATGGTGTCAGGGAGCAGAATGGTCCCCCTGTTATCCAGGAGGAGGCAGTCAGAGAACTGCTGAGCTGCCTGGATGTTCATAAATCTATGGGACCAGATGGGATCCATCCCAGGGTGATGAGGGAGATGGCAGATGAGCTGGCAAAGCCTCTCTCCATCATTTACCACCAGTCCTGGCTCACTGGAGATGTTCCAGATGACTGGGAGCTGGCCAGTGCAACACCCATTCACAAAAAGGGTGGGAAGGAGGATCCTGGTAATTACAGGCCAGTTAGCCTGACCTCAGTAAGGTAATGGAACAGTTTATACTGAGTGTCATCACACAGCACTTAGAGGATGGCCAGGGGATCAGACCCAGAATGGGTTTAGGAGGGTTAAGTCGTGTTTGACCAACCTGGTCTCCTTTCATGACCAGGTGACCCACCTGGTGGATGTGGGAAAGGCTGTGGTTGTTGTGTACCTGGGCTTCAGCAAGGCCTTTGGCCCAGTGTCCCACAGCATTCCCTGGAAAAGCTGGCAGCCCGTGGCTTGGACAGGAGCACTCTTTGCTGGGCTCAGAAGTGGCTGGAGCCCCCAGGGTGGTGGTGAATGGTGCTGCATCCAGCTGGGCATCAGTCACCAGTGGTGTCCCCCAGGGGTCTGTGCTGGGGCCAGTCCCGTTCAATACTGTTGTTGATGACATGGGTGAGGGCACTGAGTCTTTCATCAGTAAATCTGCAGACAACACTGAGCTGGGAGCATGTGTCAATCTTGGAAGGTAGGAGGGCTCTGCAGGAGACCTGGAATGGTTGGCTGGAGGGGCAGAGTCCAGTAAGATGAAGTTTAACAAGTCCGGGTGCCAAGTCCTGCGTTTTGGCCACAATAACCCCTGCAATGTTTCAGGCTGGGGATGGTGTGGCTGGACAGCGCCCAGGCAGAAAGGGACCTGGGGGTGCTGGTCCACAGCTGGCTGAACATGAGCCAGCACTGTGCCCTGGTGGCCAGGAAGGCCAACGGCCCCTGGCCTGGGTCAGGAACGGTGTGGCCAGCAGGAGCAGGGAGGTCATTGTTCCCCTGTACTCAGCACTGGTGAGGTGACACCCTGAGTGTGTGTCCAGTTCTGTCCCCTCAGTTTAGGGAGGATGCTGATGCTTGAGCGCATCCAGGGGCGGCAGCGAGGCTGGTGAGGGCTTGGAGCACAAACCCTGTGAGGAACGGCTGAGGGAGCTGGGGCTGTTCAGCCTGGACAAAAGGAGACCCGGGGTGACCTTATCATGACCTCACCACTCTCCACAACTCCCTGAAAGGTGTTTGTAGTCAGGGGATTGGTCTCTCTCTCCAGGCAGCACTGACAGAATGACAGGACACAGGCTGTGCCAAGGGAAATACAGGTTGGACATCAGGAAAAAGCTTTTTATGGAAAGAGTGATCAAGTACTGGGATGGTCTGCCTGGGGAGGTGGTGGAGTCACCATCCCTGGATGTGATGAAAAAAAGACTGGATGTGGCACTCAGTGCCATGGTTTAGTTGAGGTGTTTGGGCATGGGTTGGACTCGATCTTAAAGGTCTCTTCCAACCTTGTGATTCTGTGAACTCTCCCATCACCTGTAACATCCCATTTGGGATGCACTGAGAACTGGTGTAATTCACTTGACTTGCATTACTGGAAGAGTGAAAACACTGATCTTTCCATTTAAGCATTAAATGCTGAACATCCTAAAGAGAAAATGTAATGATGTTTTAAGTCTTACCTTTTTAGCCATGCAAAGAGACTGAACTGAAAGTTATGCACATGATGCTTTTGTTCAAGACACCACCTCAAGGAGGGATGTAGTTTAAGAAGGCAGGAACCTGGATTTCAACAAGTCTCATGCAAACCCCAAATATATACAATAAATTATCAGTATTGGTTACAGACAGGGTAAATTTAAAGAGAGCTCACAGTACTTTCCTTGCTTATGAATTCAGTTTTGCACAGAAAAAATGACCAGTTGCTGGCCAAGTGAAAACAAGACCTCACTCTATGTGCACACATGAAGCACAAGTTTATTAAAGCTAGGAAAAACAGACAGTGAGTAGAGGATAAAAATATCTCAAAGCATCAGAGCTCTAGCCCTTGCCAGAAAAGGGCAACAATGGGCATTCATCCAGAGATGGATGTCTTGTTGTTAGACTTAAGACTAAAGGACATCAAATGGAAACAAGAAAGAACATATCCTTAATTTCATTAGTAACCAGCACTCTGTATTTTGGAGTGCCCCTCCCATTGATTTTGAAGTGCCCCTCCCATTGATTTTGAAGTATACACTGAACAATATTAACTGAAAGGCATCTCAGTTACAATATCTCATTGTCCAGATACAAACAATGTTCCTTCCCAACAAGAGCAAACCTCCACAAAAAAACTAGCTCCAAGAGAAACATACAAAATAGGGATGTTTACTGAGCAGCAAAGTATTACTTATTACTCCACCTGCAGGAAACATAAAAAGGAAGTAACCCTTGTTTTTCATGGGATCCAAAGTGTTAGGTCCTGCTGTCCTCCTAAGGATACCAAAGAAGTGAGAAATGAAAAAGCCTCTGAGAAAAAGCCCCTCAGCCTACTGTTCTTAAAAGTAATAATAATAAGAAAGAATATTCCAAAAATCATATTAAAGGACAATTGACAACAGTATTTTATATAAAACTCTCATGCTTACAGTCAGACCACTGAAGCAGCCTTGGAAATATCAAAGATCTGCTAGATCTTATCTTGCCAAGATGTAAAATACACCCCAAGGAAGTTCTCCTCTCTCTCTGCTCATTCTCATGCACATCAGTTCCTGACATATCCGTGGAGACTGCTTTGGGACAGGCAAGAAGCTGCACTACATAAAAACTCCAGGGATTCCAATGAGTCCCTCTATGGTTCCTGGAGCTCTCACAGAAAGTAATTTCTCAGTGCTTGGTAAGAAAGAGGTTAATAGCCTATATAAAAAAACACCTCTAACAAAAATGTTATTCCAATTGTATTACATTTAGGAGCCCTGAGGGTCATGGGGTAGATAATCAAAAAGGACAAGGAGGAAATTAAAAAAGGGAAGAAGGCAATCAAAAAGGGCATTTAGAAGGACCCATAATCCTCCATAGGAAGAATACTAATTATACTACTGCATCATCTTATAATTAACCCTGATCTAATTTTTTTTTTATTTTAGCTGTAATAACTTTCACATGTACAATGATTTGATTGCTAATTCTTGCCAGTTGGTCTTGAACAGCTATTTTAGGGTTTGTAGCTACTTTTTGCATAGCAGTTTAACTCTCATTTATAAAAAAAATAAGACAAAATATTTAGATAGCTGATTTATTTTTTTTTTTTTTTGTCATCAGTCATTCCAATTAGCACACCAATTTCCTTTTATTCTGACAATGCTGGCTGGTACACTCCTTTCCCCAAAAGTCTCTTCTATTTAGGAGTGAAATTAACCTCCAATATAAATCTTTGTTTTGCACCCTGTTCAGTAGCCAAACTTGGCCATACATTTTTGTGATGATTTCCATCTGTATTTCATATTTCATTTAATAAATGTGGGATATCACTCTAGGCAGCAAACTAAATTCTCAACATACCTTCATTCCATAGCAGTCCCCTGTCTGGGCTCACTTACATTCCTGGGTGACTGGGCACACATTGCTATGATGTTTCCAATGACTTAAAAGCAAGTCTGAGTTCTTGCCAAGCTTCAGAAAGGAAGCAAGGCCTAGGAGAAGGTGCTCTCCTCTGGATGAAGGCTTCTCATCTATGTATGAAGCCAACATTAAATCCCAAACTAACCTGAGATGCTGACACATGCAGTGATTTCACAGGAAAATCTGGTAGCAAAAATATTTAAAAAGTGGACTCTACAACCAATGTGGAAGGCTGAAAAGATCCAGAAAACACCTGTCTAAAGTCTGCCCCCAAAGGAAGGACTCTACAGACATCACTTTTTTTTTTCCTCGATCCTTCGGATTAATTCTAGCCATACATCCTTTCTGCAGATAAAAAAGCAGATATGCTCCCCTCTAAGATTCAGATGTATGAACTAGGATACATAGCAGCAGAAATTACTTCTAACTGAGTTTTTGGAGCATGATGTGAAGTTATCCTCTAATGTTTCATACCTTCTTCATCTATCTGTAAGGCTCCTTGGTAATTAGTTCTTAATGGTCACCAGATTCTTAGACAATTAACATTTGGAGGACATTATTCCCAAGCCAGGGCCAATCTAAGGATGGCAGTCTCTGAGGCCTCCTCCACAGGCTGTGTCATGGGAGCAGGCATGTTTTCTTATCACTTTTTTAGAAAGACTTTACTACAGGAAAACAGGGCCTGAGGGTTTTGGCTCACATGGTTTATGAAACATCAGCTTCACAGAAATCTGGAGACTGTACTGTGCGGTCAGCAGAATGTACTCTGTGGAAAAATATATTACTACTCTGGAGGAAACAGAGCAACAGTAAAAACCTAAAAAGGTAATCCCTTTTATTAACACTGATTTCCTGCTGGTGAACCAAAGAAAGTATTATTTTCAAAGCAAGAATTAAACTCTGATTAAAGGGCAAACCCCAAACTTTAGTTCTGCATCAAGAAATGTCATCTAGGCATGGAAATAATCTGCAGACCGCAATTTCTTCCCATATCAGTCAAACATCTGCATAAGAATTCAGGAAAAAGGAATGCTACCTCCCAGGAAAATGAGTAAGCATAGAACATCCTAAAGTGTGAGTACGCCTGTCTGAAAATATCAAGCCTTTTTTGTTCCTTTGAAACCCTATATTAACCTAAATGCTTTTCTCAATCAGTATTTAATAAAGCCAAAGTTACAGCACCCTGAGGGATTCAATATATTCTCATATTCCTACTATTTTCCATGTGATAATATTTAATGTGGTAACTGAATAATTTGAATTGATAGTTGCACTCCTCAGATAATCCTAAAAACTGAACTTGAAGGCAAGTGTAAGCTTCTGTCGCAGCTTGCAGCAACAGGCAGCTGAAACTGAAGTTACAGAATTAGGGAGTAATCATTATTTAATGTAACATCTCCTCTGATTCAGAAATACTGACTGCAGCTGCAGTGATTTTGTCACAGGAAATTGTCACACTAGTCAGTGTGTTTTCTTTTTGCTGGCTTATCTCACAAGGTAGTAACACAGCCAGCAGTCAAATGAAGCACAGAATTACCTCATTAAAGACCTATCATTCCTAATGCCTTCTTTTCCTATTCAAAAAAGGAACTGAGAGCAAACACACTAAACAGCTAACATCTGAAAACATCAGGAAATGGCCAGGCTGTGAATGAAGGTCAGCTCTGAATGTGAACAAGCACACCCAGGCTGAATGCACACTCAGGCTGTGCATTCACAGAATGCAACTAATTCAAAGTTTTCTTTGTTAAAACTTGTGCAGTTATCACCACTTTTGCCCTGGGTACCTGAAGGTGATGTCTGCTTAAGCACCTGCATACTCAGCAGTCATAGTAAGTAGCAAGGAATTTTCTGCCTCTGTGGTTAAACAGAGCCCTCTTGTCTTGCCAGAAGCCTGACATGAAAATATTTTTCTGTGACTGACAGAAGCAAATACAGGATTAATTCACCTGCTTTCAACTATTGCTTTTATGAATAACAAGAGTACCTAGAAAGGGTAATTGCCACTGAGGGAGACTACCTGCTATTGATTTTTTTTCTTTATTTTTTAGCCACAGCAGGCAAAAAGTACCTCCATTATAAAGAACAGGTATTGACTGCAGTCAGAAGACCAATTTGCATAAGAAGCAAAACTTAAAAGGACTATCAGACATTTTTTGGTGAGTATGTAAAATAATTGCTGGCTCAATTAAATGGCTTCCCTTTAAGAAAAAAATTCATGTTGAATCCACTGCACAAGTAAGTTCCACCATATGGACTGGGGATGACTGATATGGAAAAAAGTAATCCTTGTTGGAAACGTTCTTAAACATCAAAGAGCATTTTGGTGTGCGTGTGCCTTCTTGAAACTACTGCTGCTGGGCTGCCCTGTGGTGCTACAAAAATGCAGCAATAGGGCTCTCTCGTGCCCAGGGTACATTTGTTTTCGAAGGTGTGCAATATGTATTTTCTGGTTTGAGGCAAAAGGGTTTAATCATGTGGCTCAGAGAGCCAGGAATCATCTGAGAAATAAGCTTAAAGTACCAGTCAGCTAACTACAGGCTAAATTTCTGCTAAGGAATAAAATATGAAGGCAACTCAACAATGACAAATGTTAGCCTAGAAATTAGGGGTGGGAGATTTGTATGTTAAATTTTTGTTTTCCTCCATATGGAATGGAAGCCCTCTTCTACTTCTTCCCCAAGAACCAGGCATGGTGGGAGCCCCACCTCCAGGAACTACTGAGATGGGACACTGATCTTTGCAGACACTAGAGCATCTCCCTGCGGGGTTTTCTGCAGCTTTCAGCATGTACTGAATGCTGATGGCAGCTAGAACCTGATTCTTCTCTCACTCATTTGTTAAATAAGCAGGCTCCCGCCTCTCTTCTGTGCAGCATAAAATAAAAAAAAAAGGGAAGCAATGATTTTAACACTTTAGTTCCAATAAAACTGAACAGAATACAAATTAAACAATTTTTTTTTACATAAATTTCTCCCTGCTGAATTGCAAAAGCATTCTGAAAACAATAGATGTGTTATTCTGGTGGGGGGGGGTGGGGGAAGAAATCGCATTTAAAATGTTAGGCAACCTAAGCATAGGCCCATTACATCTCCCCTAGTTTTGTTATTGGTTATCCAAAGCCAAGCAAGCCTGTTACCTGGATTACTGGCAGGCTGACAATGGAATTACTCCTGGTATAAAGCTGCTTTGCAATCAAATTTAACTTCTGAGGTTTGTGGGGATTTTTAACCACTGAACTACAGTTCACCTACTTTTTGCACAGCAAACAAACCTACCATTCTCAGAATTTCAGTTTATCAAAGTTGTCCTGAAGCTGTCAAAGCAACAAAAAACCCAAAGAAACCACATAAGATATCCCCCTCTGCTCAGTGCAAGGATATCAAAGCTCAGAGGATCTGTGCATTTTCCTGACACTACTCTGTTCCCCCCTCTCTGAGCACGCTCAGATAAGAGCCCAGATAAGACTCTCCATTGTTTGGAAGACCCTCACCCTGTGTATGAACTCAGAAGCGCTGTCTTGGGTACTCCTGCACTGCAGGCTTGGTCACTAGAGCTGAAACAGTTCTCACTGTTTACAAAAAGCTCTGAGCTCACACAAATGACACTGAAAGGCAGAGCAGGCTACAGGGATTTACATTTCATTGGCAATCCTGTGACATAACTTGAAAATCGGCAAGGAAAAAAAGACAACCAGGAGAGAGAAAAGTACTAATTGGTGAATATTCCAAAGAAAGTTAAGCGAGATTTGCAGTAATTGACACCCTGCTCTCCTAGGCTGCTCTGTCTAAAGGACACTCAAGGCAGATAAGGACATTTGGATAACTAGGGAAATACAGGATCTGCAGAGCCTATAAACAGGCAAGCTACAGGCACTCCAAGCCTTTGAAGCAGTTGCCTTGAGAGCAACTGCTCTCCCATAAACACCCTTTTTCCCCAGCATGCTACCGGCAGGTAACTAAACTGTTTTCATGCATTTCCAGGTGCAGCTGATTTTCTTCTGATTCTGCTGTAATTGGCTCATTTGCTTTCAGAAATGCTTTCAGACCTGACTTCAGCTTCAGTGACTTCTAAGTAGCATTGCCTGACTGGAGGAAGAGAGCCATTAATGTCACCAGGTGTGCTCTGCAGCCACTCAATTTACAGAAGTGAATCACTGTGACCTATAAACAACTGACACTCATTGAAATCTCCCTGGATACGAGAAATAGAATTTTAGTTATAGACTCTGTAATATGCAAAGTAGACCTGAGTGAACTGTTCATAGAGAATAATCTTTATGGCAAATTTTCCCTTTTTCCTAGTTATGAATAGGCTTTGGCTTTCAGGAATTCACTTGTGATTTAGAGGAGTTTGACCATTTGAGAAGAAAAGGTAAATTAGCAAACCATTGCCATTCTAGTCAGGATCCAGTCTCTCAGATCACAGCCATGTACTTGATTATTTAACCAAGGAGGATGGTCCTGCTCCCTGACTGGTTACATGTATGTTTGTAATTAAAAAAAGAACACTGAAGGATGGATTAATGACTTCTATAAAATTACTCAAACTCAACCACTGGAAAAGACTGAGCTTGTTCTAATATACACCAGAGTCAGTTTTGAAGTGTATAGAGGGTGCACAATCTCCTGTACCCAGGGGACTTGCAAGCACTTGCATTGCCAAATTCTGGCTTTGGGTGGTGTGCTGCTTGTCTCACCTGGAGAATATTCAGCAATTTGGGAGTGAGGCTCAAACCTGCTTGCCTGCTTGTAAAACACAGTCCATATCCTCTTACCCATAATGTTCCATGCGAACAGGAAACCCACTAGAGCTAATTTTGGGACCAAGGCTTCTTAATTGTGTCTTGTAACTCCTTTTCACCAACTTTTCAGTCTCCTATTGAGTACAGATGGGAATAGAAAAAAGTAAAAATGCTTCAGGGATTCATTGGAAAAGAATTAGAAAAAAAGCCCCAAAAACTTCCTGACAAAAATAATTGAAAAAGCCCTGTGGTTTTCAAAATAATATAAGAAGTCATTTCATCTGGACAGTATGTTTCAATGCTCCTCACCTGGACTACCCTATGGCTCTGAGCCAGTGGTTCCTGTTTCTCAAAGCTTTTACCGTGAGTGACAAATGAACACAAGCTAACCCCCTCCAAGAGGCAGTGACAGCAGTTGAAGCTCTGCCCCTTGAGTTTCAACAGGAACACAGGAAGACAAGGCTTGGCCCTTCTCCACCACACAGCCTCACGTGAAAGAGAGACTGCACATGAAATAATCCTGCAGGACTTGTACTGATCTACCTGGCACTGCACGTGCTCAGCTGTTCATGAGAAATCCCATTGTGATGCAATTATTCACTTGCCCAGTCTATGTTCTCTTTGGTAGCCTGATCTCAGCTCATCCTCCGCTCACCATGTGTTTTATTAAAAGCTGGCCATGAGGATGTATCTACAACAGCTGTAATGTCCTTTGTTGCTTTAGAGCACCAATTTTATAACAATTTCCACAAACGGGTATACATGTAAGGTCTATAGCATTTTCTATTGGTCAGTTTATGAGATTTTTCACATATTTGGGTACAGAGAAACTGACTGTCATATTCAAGCTCATGATCTCTACATGACTGTCATCTTTCAGTGGTTTTGCCTCCAGTTACACTGCATTGACAGAAGGTATATTTTCCACAGGTAGCTGTAATTTATTCCTCAATATTCACTGCTCATCAGTCAAAATACAGATCTCAAAGTAAAACTTCATCTGAGAAGAAAGGTTACGATGGAAAAAGAAAAAAGAAAAACAAAAATGAAAGGAGATTCAATTACCATCCCCACAGACCTTTTTAGCAAGGGGAACACTAGAGGTTGTGCACTCCACCCTGTAGGGTCATTTCATAAATTACCACCAGATTTAATATAAAGGTCATTAAATTCTCTGGACAATGCTAAACACTTAACTGTCCAATGGAGGTGGAAACCACAACATACAAGCTATACATTCAAAAGCAAAATAACCCTACAAAAAAAAGCAGTCAAATTAAATGAAATAGCTTCAGGGGCATGTAAAGTAAAATACTGGTCTTGTGCTAGAACTTTGTCCATTTAGAATACAAAATTCTCACTATATGTAGGCTTATGGTTTTGTTTGGAAAGGCCGTTCATACTCCTTGATGTGAACCAAAGCCTGGGAGACTATTAAAATCAGGAGTAACAATTCTGATAGGTTTTGTCAAATACAGCACTGCCTCTGTGAAATGGTTGCCTCTGAGTGAACAGAGGTAAATAACAGTAATTGTTTAGTTAGACTGCATGCCAGAAATAAAGCTTTTTATAATTATGCAGTGTAAAAGTCCAAACCACGGCAGGAAGACTCAGTTTCAGCAAAGAGCCTGTAATGAAATAATGCTGCTGGTTCTGCTAGCCAGAAGCTTATTAGGGCCTTTGAAATGGTAATGTCCTTGACTGGATAGCGGAAACCTGCTAAATGAAGAATCTTGTTGCACAGAAATTGATACTCTTTGAACAGATCCGTCTATTTTCCATAACAACTCTATTTTCAATTTAGTTCCACTGCGTCCCTTCACCCTCCCCTGCTCCTACTCTGAAGGCTTCCCACAAGGTAACAAGTGTTTGCTAATCCAATTTGGGCTTGACAAGACAGTGAGTCATAAGGAAACTCTTCCTTTGCCCATCGAGCACATGTATTTTCAACATCTCACTCAAACATCAGGTTCTTGCACATGCAAAGAAAGTCTGAGTCATTTGTGTACCTATGGCAATAAGGTCACCTGTTGTGTTCTCCTTGCCTCTCTGAGAAAGCTCTTTTCTTCCAGACTTAATAGCAGGCGTTTGCAAGGTCAGTTCACGGTTAAATCTTGTAACAGATATTTTTTTTGCATCACCAATTAATTTCTGAAAGAAACTAGGCCACCATTAGGCAGTAACGATTTTTTGGGCATTAAACTGTGCAGCATCCTAAACAATAAAGTGTATAAGTCCTTAGCTATGCACCCTATGACATATTACACTCCTTAATGCAACAGAATCTTTCTACTCTAATAAACAGCTTAGCTCTTAAAATACCAATAAAATCTCACAGAACTCTAAGCACCTATGCTTTATATTTTTCTGTGCATTATCTGCCACACCACTCCTAATTAAAATAAATAAAAATTAAAATATCACATGAATCAAAAAGTGGAATATAAGCTTAAGTGACTCCAAAGCATTGCTTAGGTTCTGCCACAATGACCTGGCAGGGTAAATGATGTTCAGTTGGCTTTAACGAAGGGGTCAGAAATAGAAAGCTTTGGAATCCCATCCCAGAGTCAGATTCTGCTTTTCAACATCTGAAAAACTCTGAGTTTCCAGGGTCTTAATTTTAAATGGGATGGGGGTGATGGTGATATTTGCATATGAGGATCTAACACCAAAATGTGTCAGTTGGGTTATGTGCTACAATACTAATCGGTATTAGGGATAAAAGCAAAGGCCTCACAGCTCAGGCTTGCTTCCATCAGGCCTTCAAACATATTGTTCTGTTTCATAATCCCTCTCTTCCATTTACTTTTCCAGAGGAAATTATGCTAAGGAGGTCAAAGCATGCTGCAGAGAACATCTGCGTTCACTCATTTTGAGGCCAAGCTGGAATGCAGACTGCATTGCATTTACACAACATGAACTTTTGCTACATCTAAACCAAAAAGAGACAACAACCAAAGTGGGGTTCGAAGTCTGCACACTTTGTACACACAGAGTTCCCTGTACAAGTTTCCATAATGCTGCCTGATGTTCACGCTGCATGATTGTGCCACAGGCTGCAAGATGGAAACTTTGCACCCAGAGTATCACTGGCAGAAGAAAAACCTACAAGTATCAGACTCATCTGCAAGGAAAAACGCTCTTGTCTCTGATCTCTGCTTGAATTAAGGATGTGGAGGTTACATTTCAAGAAGCTAACTCCACTCAGGAAAGATTTAATGAAACATCTGCCAGTAAACTCCTGATAGTGACATTAGTCAAAGAGACATTTTAGAGAGAGGACTATAGGCCTATCTGCCTACTTGCTTTCAGTTATGAATCTGTTTGCTCTCTGAGAAGGACAAACAGTGGGGATACAGAGTGGTACCACAAGATCTCGCATTCTCATAAAATGCAGATAAACATATGAATAACAAGATCAAAGAATGCTCACTTTTTTTTTTCCTACTATCTTCCACTACAAAATGGAGCACTTTCCAGCTCTCTGCCTGAGACAAAACCAAAAACTTCATGAACAGTATTAGTAGCCTGTAGTGAGCAAAAGGCTCAAATTCTCAGACAGCTGCAGTGTCTTGATCAGAATGAGAGACAACTGCTACAAGTGAGTACTAGTAACACTGGATCTCAGAAGTGTTCCAGCTCAAGTCCTGACAGCCTATTCCACTGACTCCCTTTCACTATCCAGAATGTTCCCTTCTGTTATTTCTGTCTGTTCCCAATCTTGTGATGTGATTAGAGTAGATGATTACGCTTACATAATAGTATCAAATTAATTTGCAGAGCACAACAGCAGAGGAAATTGTTTCGACTTCTGAAATCTCCCCCTCCTCAGTTTATTTCAGTGACATCAGGGGATTAAAGCAAAATAGGTCAGTAGAGCACTTCTGGGAAAACAACCAAAACATCAGTCCTGACCTCGTAAATGAGAGTGAGAAAGATTGCAAACAAAGCAAGAGGCTTACAGTGCTTTTTGTAGAAAGAGCCATCAGGGTGAAGCAGCTTTCTAATCACCTATCACCACCTGAAAGCTGACACAGGATGGCAGGTAAACCCACACTGCATACAGGCTTCCAGAAGAAACAGGTGTTTTGGGAATACTTATCCAAAATTCTGGTGCACGTATTCAATCGGAGTTTAACCTTCTGTTAAAAGACAGCTTAATGTGGACAGTAATAAAATTCTAAGTTCCTGATGCTTTAAACCAAGGTGGGGGCATTCAATAACCCCACCTCAGTGCAGTCCAAGAGGCCTGACATGACCCATCTCAGTTCTCTGGAGTCACTTACTCTGCATGGCTCCTCTCTCACTTTCTGTACAAACAATTTACTGCTGCTGCAGTGCTGAGATGGGAATAATCTTAGAGGGCTATATCCATGTAACTTTTTAGCACTCCAGAAAGTCTTCTGAGAGTGTACAAAGATGATGCCTAACTAGCAGATTTATATTGACTATTAATAGCTGACTTAGTGCAGGAAAACAGCCATTAACCAGGTTCACCACCCCACACAGCTGGAACAGCTGGTTTATGATCACTGCTAATCATTTCTGTACAAGGCACCCACAAAATATTTACCTTTCCTTTGGAAGATGTTTCTTCAACAGTTACTTCTCAGAAACAGTCAAATGACTCTTTTTGCTAGCTATTTGTCTTTGCATATTTCCAATGCAGACAGCTACTTTCCATCCCAAATCTTTTAATAGAGTTAAATTAACATAACTTCTAGTTTAACAACAGCTTCACTTTTTACACCCGACATGCCATAGCAGCATATTTTGTGTTTTGCCAGCTCCACAAGCTGAGCTAAGAACAACTGGGAGTGGTGTGCATTTGCATGCTGCTGTTGAAGGCTGTACCAAAACAATGGCACTCCTGCACCTGGAGAAAAGCAGCAACTTAAAAAGAGATCTAGGCTCTCAAACATTCCAATTCTATCATGATACCATTTAATTTCTTTCTTGTATTCTATTAATGACTCCATTTCATATTTATGCTTTATATTAGATTTACAATGTTAAAATTGTAGATTTCCATTTTTACTGAACTCAGCATCCTCCAGTAAGGGAACTGTCACACATCCATTCAGCTCTCAAAATAATTCTGCATGACTGGAAGTTTTCTGCTATAGCACCTACTTACTATATTTGATCAAGTGTTCAGTGTCACAATATGTTGATGCCTTTACTCCCTTTTTTCACCAAGGTAAAAAGACTGGCTTTTTCTTGTTTCTAGAGCATATGAAATGACAGCAACTTTCCATATAAAAATTTCATCAGTGATCATGGTGAAAAATGATGAAGATCACACAAAAGCAAGTACTCTGAAGTTCTTTCCTGAAGTGTTGTAAACACCATAAGGTAGTCATGCTGGAAGCATAACCTAAACCCACTTTTCCTGTTCCTTCCTGTTTATTGTTCTCTATCAACATTATAATGTTTTGATGAAATGCAAGTATGAATACACAGACATGCTGTAATTTGCTGTGCTTTTCCTTTCCCCACACCTGTAATTTCTACATAACTAAGAAAACTTGTATTAATCTAATTTACACTTAATAAGAAACACATAACTTTGTTCCTTTGACTATATAATCATGAAACTTGCTCGTCATGTTACTGGATTATAGCAGTACAACCTGTGGTCACCTTTATTAGATGTTCAGTCTGCTCACAGATATTTATATTGCACATGTTGAGAAGAAAGCATTAAATATTAAAAACTTTACATATCCTTATGTTGACACTCTCAACACCACACATACAATTCTATAACAGCACAAAGCATAACATGGAAAAGAAAAATAAAAACCAAAACAGCAGTCCATAGTTTATGTTTCCTCCATTCTGGTTTTCTGTATTTTTCTTTGTTTAACATTGTCCTAAGGACATTTCTCTTACATAATTTCTCCATATAGAATGAAATTAATTTTCATGGGACAGACTGGAGAAAAAACTGTAGTATTTGTATCTTTTCTATACCAATGAAACTTGCAGTGCTTTCAGTGAAGGATTTACATCTGAGAAACAGCCAAGATTCTTCCTAGACTGATCCAGCACCAAGATTTTCTTAACAGAACATGTTATTTCCTTCATGCTTGTACTGCTGGATAGTGCCAAATGATTAGTAATCCAGAAAGCCAGACACTTAAATTTCCATAGATTTACTCTCTGCCCTATAATCAAAGTACCAAAACCAGCTAGACAGGTAGAAGAATCCATTACAAAATTATTATATTTATTGATACAGAACAATTTCATCCACAGAATTTATGAATTCTTCCAGCCTCACCCTCAGTAGTACACCAGATTCCTCCCATGTGCTGATGAAACCTTTTACTTTTTCAGCACCAAGGAAACATTGTAGTGCAGCTTTTTGACCCTCACCCCACTACCACCAATGCTGCTTGTAAGAGCCCTTGCTCCAGGTCTGTTCTGACATCAAGTCTGGTGCCAATGGTAAACTCAGTACTACCAAAGGCAGTTCCTCTTCCCCCTCAAATCTGGAGCAGGTGGTACTCCCATTGATATACTATGAAGACTCTCAGCAACATTAAATATCACTGGAGTTCAGACTGTACTTAATAATCTTCAAGTACTAAATCAAATAAATGGAAAACCTAGGCACCAACTTCTGTGGCAGGCTGAGCTGAAAAGAGCAGCACTGGATCAGACAACACCAATTCTGGCTTGTGACTTCTGTGTGGAGAGAAAACTGTGGGCAGTGGCAGTATCTTGAATAATTCTGATTGAACTGCTGTAGCTAGTCTGCCAGAGCTCTCAGTTCAAAAACTTTCCTGGACCAAATACTCATGCTTTAAAACTGAAGGTTCACAGTACTGGCTTCTAATGAAATCAAACCATAAGAAACCCTCATATCTCATTTCTCTGCATGTAAAGCCAGAACACAGAGTCTGATTTACGACAATAGCCATGACATCTACAACAAACAGCTGCTAAAGGTAAAAGCAGGGAAAGAGGCAAAATGATGTTTTGGATGGCTACCTCTATTGCTTTATCATGGACTGAAGAGTTAATTTCAGTAGCTGTTCAGGCAATTTTAAAACAGACAAAGATCTACCAACCCAGAGCACTTCTGTCACACCCTTTAAACCTTCCTGCTGTTTCAAAGCACAAGGAGAAGACATCAGTGCCTCTTTTTTCTTTTTTTTTTTTTGCTGTTTTGGTTTGGTTTTGGTTGGGTTTTTTTTTTTTTTGTGTTGTTGGGTTTTTTTGTAGTTTGTTTGTTTGTTTTGTTCTGTTGTTGTTTTTGGTCCACCAGAGGGGAGGTAGAGGAAGAGGCAGCAATGGATTCTTTTTCAGAAATGCCTGGAGGGTCATACAGATGGTTGAGGTTAAGCAAAATGCCAGAGATTTCATCCAGGTGCTTTGAGCAGTGATTCCCTTAGGCTTACACTATGACACCAGTTCTTCACAGGCACTCCAGCCAGCAGATACTGGTCAAGTTCTTAGTAGGGACCTCTGCAACAGTGTGTTTACCCTTTCTGATGTATAATCAGAAGACAATGCTGAGTTGTAGCTCTAATCATTTTGAATTTTTGCATAGGAGAAACTCCAGCTTCAGACTCCTGTGTACTCAAGATGGATGATAGTACTTTGAGGCGACAGCTGAGGGCACTGTGCTGTAATATGCAATTTATGTCTCTAATATGGTCTTAAATCACTAGAAGCTAATAATAAAGAAGCAGAAATCACAAAATACATATATGTACTTGCACCATTTGAAAATATTTCCCCAAGTATCACAGAGAGCACCAGAAGTAAAATGAGATTGGCATAATCTGGACACTTGACTAAAATGGGCAGAGCTTTCATAAACCAACTGTTTACATGGCTGAGCCTTCATACTACTCAAACTTCCTGACCACAGTAGGGTCAAGGATTTTGCAGAATAAAAAACATCAAAAAAGAGTATAATTTTATTAGATTTGTGATTTTATGAATATTTTAAATAGAAACAAAGCAGAATTACATTATAAACCAGCTGATCAGCGTCTTGTCCATTTTTGGGATGCGCTCTCACACACTGAGACCTGAGACAAATCCCCAATGACTTGCAAGGGGGTTTGCCTGAGCAGACAGGCAACAGGGCTCCTTTAAAGTATATGTGTACTTGCTAGTGCAAGGAACCTTGTACTTATTTCCTCAGACAGCAGGAGCCAAATGAATCTAATGAATACCATTTTATCTGCTGCTGCGGCTGTTTATAATAATAAACCTACTTCATTCTGTAGTCTCTGCAATTTCTGTGGAAGTTGACCCAAGATTAAGTCTCCAAGAAAGAAAATGTAGAAGTATTAGAAACCACAGCTATTTCTTCCCTCTCTGCTAGACATTGTCTAATGAGTTCAGCAGGTTATATTCAAGATGCTGTTTTGCTGATTAGAAGTGGCACTACCTGATCCTCGAAGGCCACAACCATGCCCCTATATCCTTATGTGGAGACTTTTTATTGTGTTCTCTGCTCCTTGTGTCGGAAAGGTTCAAACCTTCAAAGAGTCCAAGAATGTTTAAAAGAATTACACCCTGGAACAATCCCTGTTCACAGAACAGATAGCACAATTTTGATTTCTGGACCACAATCTGAAAAACAGCTCTCTCCTGGATTTACCCCCTTTCTTTTTTTTTTCAACCCAGCTATGTAACACTGGACAACTAACCTAGAAATCCAAAAATCCTAGTACCAACCACAGAGTTTGAAGATTGGTGACACAGATTCAGAAATATCTGTGGAAGCATGGGGAAACAAAAGTGAAAGGTAATCTTGTACGGGACAGTCTGATACAGTCTTTCCTTCAAAGATCTAATACAGTATTTTTTCCTATAGAAACAGATAAATATAGAAACTAGAAAAATTGTACAGAAAACTAGTGCTGGCTTTCCATGCAAAGGAGTGAGACTTTTTTTAAAGTAACCATAAGACTTCCTGTCAACTAATGCCAGCAGATGTTTCTAGAGGACCAAAAGAATACTAAGTTTATTCCTGCTCCTGAACCCACAGAAGCACGTTTTTCTCCTCTGGGCTTTTTTGCTGTAGTTCAACAGAACTTCAGGGTTACCTTACTCATGTTCAAAGCTCCTTGGAGTTTAACATAGCTGCCTAAACATTCATATGGAAGTTGTGGCTATGAGATTTTTACTCAGCTGCTTGTCTGATTTGGAGAGATGGAAAGAAGAAAGTGCAGGAACAAGCCACCTGTGCTCTTACTGGACTGCCATGTAAAACTTAACCCTTATGAGTTCAATGTAAGATGGAATTCATAACAGAAAGGAAAGAGGAATACTATGAGAATCTCATAAAAACAGAGATCACGCTTGGGTTCTTCCAGCACCTTGTATCTGACAAATATAGCAGCATCACACATGAACCACTGAAACTGGGCTGCAGAACTCAGAACCATCCCAGTTTTATTAAGGAAATAAAACAATTAACTGAACAGGTAATGAAAACAGGCATTCAGAAAAACTACTCCATGTCCCACACTGTTGCCAATGCCTCTTGAGCAGCAGCAGCAGTGCTGTTCTAATGTTAAGGCAGCAGCAATTTTGAAGTTAGCAGCAACTTGGCCCTTCCAGCCAGGCTGAGTCACTCCCTCTCATCAGACAGAAATGACTTTACGCCCTGGAACATCAGAGCCCTGATCTCTACCTGTGTCTCCTTTCTCTTAAGCCTATTTTTTGCTTCCCACCTGCTTGTGCTGGTGGCTGTGCTCTCCCAGCAGGCTCGGAGCGCCGCTCCCAGTGTGACAGGCATGTTATTAACGGAGAGGTGGCTGCTGTCTCTCATCAGCTTCCACTGAGTGAAAGCACCTCAGAACTAATTTAGCTTTCACTCACAGGGGAAGACACAGTACTCCACCAAGAAGTTCACTATTCTGCTGCCTTTAGCAATAAATTCCCCTTCATTTTTTCTTTTAACATTAATAAGGTGAGAGAATAGAGTATTTCCAAAAGAAATTAAGAAACGCAGAAGATAGATGCAAGTGCAGAGGCTCCCTGTGAGTAACCACCAAGCCCACGAATACTGAAGCAGATGTGCAGGGTGGAGAAGAGCTCCACGGGCAAATAAGCAGTAATAAAGCCTGTGCCTAGTGAACAGAATTAAGCAGGTCTCTCAACCGTTTGAACTTTCTTTCCTGTTTGTGAGAGCTCTCTGTGGCAACAAATGCAGAACTCCTGTGAAATTAAGGACTATGGAAATAAGTTTCCTCCCCAGGCTGAGAAGGTCAAATAGATTCAGAAAGTACTTCATATCCATCACTGTAAGAATAGAAATCTAATTAGAGACCAGACTTTGTCATTTAAAAGAGATCAAATTCACTTAAAGCTATCATCTGTAGCATATTTTTAAAAGACTTTCCTTCGATTATCATTTCATTTACTTGCACTGCACACGGGTTCACTCAAATGAACCATCCCTTAACTGCCAATCATTTTGGATTCTTGAGGATCACAGTTTGTTGCACTTCCCTCTTTTCTTGTTTCTAATATGTCTCCTATTTTTCTATTTTGGTGCTCTTTAAGACAGGATATTTTACATTTTGTATGCTTATACGTAACTTTAACGATTATATGCTTATGACTTTTTGTTTTACTTCTGAAGTAGCAGTACTACAGGCAACTACCAGAACCCCAAGCTAACAGATCGTATTGTGCCCATGGGATCAGGAGGTTACATGCCAAGATACCACAGGGTCTCCTCTGCCATGGAATCAAAGCCATCAAGAAAGGGGATTAAGAAAGATTTCCCTTGCCATGTGCATTTAAAGATTTTCCACCTATATTTCAGTTAAACAGAGTAGTGGAAGTGTCAGTTAATCATTGCATAGATGAGTTTGGATCAATATCAATGTGTGTGTGCCTCACACACAAGGAAAACTTGACTGATTTAATGGGTATTTTCTTATTCCTTCATATTTGAATAAATTTAATGCCCAGAAAAAAGTAAAAAAGAATAATAATTACAATGAGCTGGAATTCTTTAAACTTATACTGTGCCACTGCTTCAGCAAAAGGGGTAAATGTTTCTTTATTGGGCAGGTAGAGAATGAGGATAAAATTGAATATACTTTATCTTTCACTTTACCCTCACTTGAACAAAATTTTTAAGCCCTATATTTTGCAGTGAAATTTTGGTTAGTGTTTATCTTGGGTTCATACACCCTCTACTTCTTACTCTATACTAAACACTGAAGATAAAAATCAAACAGAATTAGATCTCTGTTCCTCAGGCTAGTGATAGATGCTGGGTAGGGAATCTGAGTTTAAGCTTTTTTTCTACCCCAAAATTATCTGCATCCAGAAAATTAATCAAACTTCCTCAAAAAAAAAAAAGATTAAAAAGTCAGACAGCAGTTATACAACCCATTTTTTATACATACAAATATTACAAAATTACACACAAATGCATACAAAAATATTATCATACCTTTTTTCTTGTTACTACCTATGAAAGTATAAATTCCTCTTTCAATTATGCAGTTACTGCTGGAGAGCATTACTACCAGACATATTACTTTGGAGACTTTGACCACATTATTTATCTGTGACAATAAAGTTCAAAATTTGATCCTAAATTATCCAGCTTTGGCTTGCCCAGCTCTGTGTCTGTAGATGTTTGTACTGATCAAACAAACCCCAGACCTTAGCTATAAGATCTTGGAGTGCAAGCTATACCAAGATGTCTCACTGTCATTTCAAAAGGCTTCCCACTGTCAGGCTGAAATGCCCAGGTGGGAAGTCTGCTGTGCAGTATGTAGGTGATGCTTCTGACTGGTTTTCAGATGAGGAGCATTTGAAGGCATCAAAGGATCCTGTGTGGATGTGTGTACATTAATCCCTGTCTCTGTGATACCTAGACTTGAATATTGTAACACGTTGTTTAATAGATAGCAAGACTCACCTCCTCACTGAACCCCATTCAGACAACCAGTGCTCTCACCAGGCTCCCGACTGATTTTAGCTATTCTAAACTTAACATAATGGTCGCTGAGAAATTACATTATTTGGATGAGTTTGCATCTTGCTTTCAGATTTTTGTCTTCACTCTTCCACTACTGGCAGAACTAGAAGTTCTTAACGTGCCTGAGATAGAAAACCTGTAATGAAGAAAGGGTAGGGCTTCCCTGAACATGGAGCTCAGCTCATGTTTGCTTCAATGAGAAGTAATAATCTATTATTAAAAATTCATATCCCCACCCTGCTGTAAACAGAAGAAAGACACTGGAACACTTGTCTTGTTTGTGGTGAAATATAGAGTAGGAAAGCTCAGATGTGACAGTGAAGAAAGACACACAGCACCCAGACTTCAGTAACAGCTTTTCAAAGCAGTAGTTTGAGCTTTCATTACTCTGTTCCACTCCGTGGTTTCAGCTTCATTCTTCACTATGGCATTTCAACAAGTAGTATAAAGGTAAATATGTTTATCCACCTCACAGAACCAGCTACTTTCAGCTCACCACGCAGGCTCTCACAGCACTGAGGAGGGTCACACTAAAGCAGTAGATTTAATAGCACAAATAAACTAAAACCCCAAGTGCAGTGTAATTTAAATACACACCCCAAGTTATTTTTAGTTATTTTTTTTTATCATTTAGAAGTGTTTTTATGGGTAACGATAAGACTGAGCACCAGTCTTTGCCGAACAAGAACATCTCACTTCACTGGGGCCTGCAGGACTCCCTGCTCTCCAATCACACTGGGAGGTGGGAGAATATGTCAACAGTTTGTAGCACTGGCCTGCACCAGTCCCAGTCCGGGCTCATCTGGAGCCCAGATTCAAACATAGCCAGATTCTATGTCTATTTTCATATCCTCTTCAGGACTTGTAGTGCAGCACTCACACGGATCAGTCACTGCTTTCTTTATGTGAGAACGATTTCTAGCTCCACTTTAAATCCCTTCTGGCCCCTCTTTAAATCCCTTCTGGACCTTCCATACAGTCAGCATAAGAATTTTTCCCTGATAGGACTTGCCAAACTTCCCCTACACCTATTTCCATTTCTCTTAATTTTTCTTGCTCCTTTCATTTTTTTTCCTCTGCATACTGACTCCCAGGTTCCTCTTCTACTAAATTATGTTCTATTATTTCCACAGCCTGAAGAACTCATAGCTGAAGCATTATTTCTAACCTTATTTTGTATTCCTAGCACATCCTATAATCTGTTTTGAGTGTTATTTGCAGCCAAGATGCTGACACAGCATCAATTTTGTTTTCATGGTTTGGGTAAAAGTGTGTCTTACTACAGGCACTGGGTTAAAAATAGTCAGCTCCCTAACAACAACACAAACACATTTAGAATAAGCCTTATTTTTTCAGGTGTCATTGTTTCTAAGTGGCAGCTGCAAAGCCACAGCCAATCTTGGAAAAGATGGGGGAAAATGATAAACTGAAATGGTATTTTTGTTGCATATTCTTTTTATTCCTTTCCCAATTTTAATATGCCATGTTTTTTCCCAGGGCATTCATACCTGACCCACATTAAAAGTAACAGTTCATCATGAGAGGGTCCCCAAAAGCTTTTCTGACCTGTAAAAAAAAAAAAATCAAAATCCTTCCTTTTCTCAGAAATTACTGGTACCTAAACCAAGTAATTTATACTATAGTCCCTTATATGTGCTCAAGTATCCAAGGTATTTCCACCTCTTTTTCCATGTGAAATTATGTTCTTTGAATACACATAAATCTAAAATCCCATATTCAAGCCTTTCTGAAGTTTTAGAGGTAGTCTGATATGTAAGCCACTGTCCCATTTTATAAAAACACCCTTTTAACAGCCAAACCAACTTCTTTAGCACTTTGAAGAAAGCCAGTAAGAACAGAGAAATATTAACTTCTGATAACCTACACTATCAATTTTTCATTAAAGTGTAAGGAAGTTATTAGGAAAGCTTAACTTAGTAAGTAATAAAAATTATTGCAAAATCATCATGTTTATATATTTGATTTATAGATAGCAAATATTAAGTCACTGCCAATCATGCAAATTCAATGCATTAGAAATAGTAATGGAGAACGCTCTTGAAGAACAGCTTGTAAATAAGCACCATGTAAACTGGCATTAACAATTTAATTAAGAAAAAAGAAGCACAATTACAGGAGTCAAACGCCTGAATAACTATAGGGTTTAACACCCAGCAATACAGGCTGTGTCCAACGATGTATCACTTTCAAAACAATTAACTAATTATGGTACTGGAAGGCCAAGCTTGCCTCTGAAGAATGAAATAACTGTGGGATGCACACTGTCACCACCTTCAAAAAGGGATCTTTTTCTCTCTCTCCTTTCTCCCTTCTGTTTAAACCAGAGAGGAGGTTACATGAACACTAAGAAAGACACCAGTCAGGGTGTCTGGGTCCTTGACTTCCAGCCTGGCCTTGTGGAAAAGAGATCACTAAATGACAAAGTGCCATGGGTCTCCTCAGAGTGATTCAGCCGTTCTGCACCCAGGAAAACGCTGCGAAACTCAGGACAGGACACTCAGCAGGGCTGGCTGGGGAAAAGGCTGGGCAGTGAATTCCAAACCTAAGATCTGCCTCCTGTTCTGGCCGTTACCTTCCTGCTTTAGGCACAAGCTTTGCATATTGAAGGAGCCCCCTTTTCCAACTCCTGGGTTCATGTTACGAGGCAAAAAAGGTAAGTGTCCCTATCAATTCACCACAAGGAGCCATGTGCAAGGCCTTTGCTACTTTTACTATTTAAGCTGAAGAACCTACTACAAAGAATTTCCTTAATGAGAAATGCCCGGGTCTCGGCACGCACGTGAATTCCATCTCACCACCTGGATGGACTCCGTGCTACCCTCTTGCTCAGTGCAGAGCCTGCTGACCCCATGGGGCTTTACATGAACTACCAGAACAGGCTGGCTTGAAAGAGAACAGACGTGGCCCGGAGTAACATACCCAGCCTCCCCCAGACAGCAGCACCTGGCTGAGGGATTCACATCCAAACAGTGCCTTAGCTCCAAGCTCATGTTCCAGAGGAGACACAGGCAGCCCATCATACAGGTGTGGGCCATTTCAAACCTGCAGCAGCCAGCTTCAGCCTCCCCCACACCCAGTGACCAGGGGAAGGGACCTCCAGGGAGTTAATCTAGCCTTGTGATATCTGAGGATGAATCCTGGCATTTAGTGACCATCGTTTGTGACTCCTTCTTACATAATGGGAGGTGGAGGAGGAATAATCCAGAAAACTTGGGGAAAACAGTATGAAATAGTCTTATAAAATGACATCTCACAGACTTCAGGCTCCCAAGTTGACTGTAGGGGAGGATTATGTTTCAGCAGCACAAATAACAGTTATAATCTTGGCATCTTGGTTTAATACAGATTTTTATTTATTTTTTCTTTTTTTCATAGCAGAGTGATTTTTTTTCCTCCAAAATTCTTCAATACTAACTCTCTTTAATTCCAAAAGCAAAACAGGATGGGTTGGTATAATCTGACCAACCTTACTTATATTCAGTCTGGAAATATTCCATTCAGTTCACCTAGACTGAATTCTCAATGATATACCTAATTATCTTGGTCTTTTTTTTTTTTTTATGACCCATTTCAGACACGCTAGTTTCAGTGCTAGCAAAAATACTTACTGATGTCGATGGGCTTCTGCTATTTTTTTCCAATTTACATTAAACTACCCAGGAGGTCCTCTAATTCTTACCACAGCCAGGAAGCCCCAGTAATCTGACCAAACCAGGCTTTCTATAGCTTGACGCACCCTCCTTTTCATGTGGCTTTTGTTTTCTGTTGGCTCTGCCTTTTTCTCTGACTCACTGCTGGCTACACTGTCACACAATCCCACACACTCATTCTCTGCAGCTTCAGCTTCAATGACCAGCCCGTGCCCATTTTATATACATGCTGCATCCATTTTTTACCTCAGCAAAACACTGATTTCTATCTGACCCACCCATGCAGAGTACCACACCTACTCTGCAGCATGAGCCAGCTCGAGGTGCTAATGCCAAAAATCCCCATCCTTACCCTAAAAAACCTAAACCCTTCTGCATGATTGCTCCATCACTTCATTCCTCTCTCTTCTTTGGATCTATTGTTTTATTCGCACTACAGAATTTGTATTTCAAAAGCAATCTTTGCTCTCTCTCCTGCTACACAGACATTTTTTTCACCCTGAAGAACTAGAGCAATCATTTCTGCATCCCTCAAATTACACTCTCATCTTTTATGTATATTGTATTCTCTGTTGAACCAAAGTATCCAGTCTTTGGGGCCCCTGTATCTATTATCCTGTTCTGCTCAATTGTAGCTTCTTGCAAAAACATCTGAAGGCTTTCTCCTTTCTACCCTTTCCCAGGAACTTCATCAGCTGCTCAGGGAGACTGTAACCCCTTCCTGTAATCCTCTGCCTTCTTGTACAGAGGCAGATCCTGACTTAATAGTACAGATATTTTCCAATTGCTTGAAATACGCATTACTGTAAAAGGGGGAGAAGGGAAATGGGGAGCTTCTGAAAAACTGCAGCTGAGATTTACTCTCTCAGTCTCATGTGCAGCCTTTGAGGTACCACTGTTATTTCCCTACCTCTGCTTAGGGTGCTGCACAGTAAAAACACAGCTTTTGCCCATGAGTCTTTGGGTGCTATTGAAATAGAGGCGTTAAACAACACATTGCATAACACTGCCTAGCTAGTGTTTTACTTCTTCTTGTTTTTCACCCAACACCTGTATACCTAGCAAAGTATAGCACAATTTAGCAGAGACAGCTGAGGAAAAAAACTTAGGATTCTCCTTTTTTACTTGGGGCAGTGCATTATGCATTGTTAATTTTATTATATTTCATAACTAATTTAGCTGCTTACAGTATATGGTACATATGAACATGATGAGAAATTTTTTTTTTTGCTGTTTATCATCTCATCTTTCCCAGTAAGAAAATAAAATCAATACAAACAAAACCCTAATATTTATGTCAATGCAAGAATAGATGGATCAAAGCCAAAACAGTCCCAAGAGGAAAGCAATACTCTCTCTTTCTGTTAATGAACAGTCTGTTGTTGCAAATTCATGTAGGCTTTAATTTAATAAACACAAATGGATGAATGTGCTTACAGGATGTCATCCCCTTCAGGCTTGAAATCAGTGACATGGAAGAATTGTCACACTTCAGTGAATTGAGTGCTACTCCCTACCCTTTCAAACCTCATTCACAGTGGCAATACAGATATGAAAAATAAAATTTAATTTTATAACTAATTCTTACGCCTTTTGCTGAGTTTCACTCTTTTGCATAGGAATGTAGATTTCTGTTTTACCTGACTTGTAGATAAATTGACTTGTCTGACTAAAAAAAAAAAGATAATTTGAAAAACCCCTTAGCTTGAACACAGAATTTTAATAAATTAAAAAAAAAAAAAAAAAAAAACCAAAAAAACCATTTGGACTTCATTTGACCTCATGCGGGTAGATTCAGAAAATGAGTCCACTAATGTCAATAAGCTTCAGTCCCCACATAAAACTGAGCAGAAGTTCAAATATATTTATTTACCAAATGCTCTGACTTTCACTTAGAGGTTAAAACTTGCAATCTACAATGAGCATTACATAGAGCAATGTTTTTAATCCACTCTACAAAACAAGAAGCAAGCATTAAACTCTGCCTACCATGCAGGAAATCTGAACAAAACAGATTCTACTGCTACTCAAGGTGGCAAGGGTTAACAGTGCTTTTGTAAGCACTACTTTCCTTTGCTGAGCCAACTGACACTTTGCTCCAGCCCCAAACAATTAGCAAGGAGTACATTCTGGGGGAACGAATGTCATGTAGACATCAACTTAAGGAAAAAAAAACCAAAACATTAAGAAATCTTCCTAATCTGTTTTGCAGTTTGACTAATACCAGCTTGTTAACTCAGGTGTGTCTCAAAGTTTCTGAGACAGATTGGGTTTTTGGGTTCTTTTGGGGGAGGGTGGGTTTGGTTGGCTTTTTTTCTTCCAGGAAAGTGTTTTCAAAATGCCATCTACTTTGTCCTTTATTGGTTGCAAGAGTTATATCTGGTTACAAAAAACTACATTTAAACATTGCTTCCTTTAATCTGTATTCAACTACTAATTCAAAAACAAATCTGTGACTTAGCAAAATTAGATTTAAGGCATTTGCATCTTGCGGTTCTCTAGAATTGATATGAGAACTAGTTATCAGAGGTGGAAACAAAAAGAACCCCAACAAACAAACACAAAACAAAAAGCCCTAAAAGTGTACTCTGATGCTTCTAGCATGGAACTCTGCCCTACAGAAATCATAAGAAATGTACAATGTACATAAGATACAAATTTTGCTACTCCTAGAGTTACAGGAGGACAAAAGAAGCTGGAAGAGTGGAGAAAACCAAACATTCCACAAAATATGCAGGCTACAATTGTCATACCACATCAGCTTCATTAATTTAAAAGCCATCTTCAACATTTTAATGGAGTGTTTTCCTGACACGCCAACCACATCAGTCATATCACCCAGTAGCAAAGCATATTTTAAATTAATACATTACAAATGTCTTGCTTCAAAGTGAGAAACGGGGATATGGAAAATTCAAAAATGTTCAGCCCCACTTCTCGTGAAGAAAGCAGCCCAAGTAGCTAGAGCTTCGTGCTTGTCTTTAGCCTTCATGAGACACAAATGGCAAACTTTGCTGTGTACTACAAATGGTGGGAATAAAAAGTACCACAGAATGGACATTTTAAAAACAAGCTAAAAAACTCATGGTGGCAAATGATGAAACTTATTGATTGATAAAGTTAATCCCCAAGATGTTCAGACGACTGAGGTGGGTTATTCATATCAGGGAAAGTGATAGAAAATTCCAAAATGGACAGAACAGAACCTCAGCTACCCTTGGAATGTTCACACACATTTCCTAAAGAAGGCAGACTCCCTCTAAGTACAACATTTACTCATTAACAAGTGTATTTTACCTATGAAACTCATTAAGTCCTCAATACCATCTGAGATCAGCCTACCTTTAAGCTTTATAGGAAAGACAAGAATAGACTCAATTCACAACCTTCACAGCATCCCCCTGCCTGAACACTTTGACAGCACAGAAGCCTGTACCAGTACCAGCTGAGCCACAAAAGAAATAGTTGCATCTAGACTGGTACCTTGTTCCTGATTAGCACGTTTGCAGGGGCATCCTGGAGAAAATACAGAACTTCTAGTTACTCAGTTAGGCCAGGAAGGGCTGGGTGATGGATCTCTGCACCAAACTCCACCACACAGTTTCAGCATGCCCAGTCTCAGATAAATAATCTATTTCACTTGAGCATACCAAGCAAGAAATGTTTTTCCTGCTTCTTTTCATCTCCAAACACATCTTCACTTCTTTGTTACCACTGCAGACCATCATGGGTTCAGGGTACAGACAGACCCAGCACAGTTACAGACACAAATATCAATTGCTTTGGGATGGCTAAAGGTGCTGTGTTCTTACAATCCTCCAAATTATGCAGAAATGACCCCATGTTTGCATTAGTGAAAAAAGGTTGGATTTGAATTTCCACATGAACACTAAACTATATCTTTGGATGAAGGTGACAATTACTGGGGAAAAAAAAAAAAGCCACAGCCATATTCTAGAACTCCATGCCTTCTGTCTTTGCATTCCTGGAACTTGACCAGGTTTGGAGCTGGAGAACAAAAGAAGGTCATCTCTGAGTGAAACACAAAAGGTGCTACTGGATATTTGATGATATAGCTCATGCTTTAAAGTTTTATAGCTTCAGCTTTAGATCCAACTACACATCAGCATCCAAATAATTAAGTGCTTATCCTAATCAAAGCAATATTTTCATAATTTCTATCTTATCCTGCAACTTCTGGTGTCTTCTTGGTGTTCTAAGCAGCCTCACCCCAGATGAAATGTAAAGGACAAAGGATATTTTGCAGCATTAGGGCCCCATCAGATCACCTGCTGATTGTTAAGGCAGAATTACAGCTTGTGTTTTCCCAATGTTTAAATAATTAATTGTTAAATCATTAACTGTTTCTGCTAAGTGAACCAGCTCCAACTAAAAAAAATACCAGGACATAAGTAGCCCACATTTACTCAGTGGGGAGGTGAAAGAAGGAAGTTTCAGTTCTATTCTGAATCTTGCTTAGTGGCGGTAGCTGGTGAGTCAGGGGTCTGGCCCAACAACCTTGACTGGAAATTGCCTCTCTCTGCACAAAGTGCTACATCTGAATGATTATATGAAAGTCATTGACTCTAGCAATTTGGGATTTCCTGCTAGGAAGTAATTTTGCAGGAAGACCTCATAAGTGACTCAAGTTAAAATTCTCACACAAATTCCCTAAGCCACCTTTCACTACAAAACTGAACTGACCTGGTCTGGTTTTGCACTCGTCTGTACCTAACACAATTTTGTGCATGTGAACTAAATAACTCTTAAAGTGTCAGGTGTTGAATGGGTGGGGAATATTAGTCATGGACAGATGTCAGCAACAATAATTCTGGATTTCATTTGGGACATTTTTTCAGAAAATATAAAAGCAGGATACACAACAAGAATGCTAATCTAGTACCAGAATTTTCACGTGCAATTGTTAGACACACAAATCATTCTAACACTGAGATGTAAACTCCCACCCAAATTTGGTTCTGCAACTGCTATCAAGTGCTGTCACTTACCCCATCTCTAATTTCAATAAGTATATCACTGAGGGGATGGGAGCTGCATTACAATGAGTAAAATCTTTAGTTTAACATATTTCTCATGACTGCTGGAGATACTTAAGTCCATACAGAGTGCAGGAAGTGCCCACTCCATGGCGATGGGTTTGGAGAACTCTAAGGAACAGATTTACGTGTCACTTTGAGGACTTTTTGCATTCATGGGCCTTTTTAGGTCCATTGGTCTGTGCCCACCTGGAGAAATTTGCTGTGAGCATTCCCATGAGACCACGGAGCTACTTCTGGCAGCTCATGGTGGCTGACACTATGCACAAGCAAGGGAGCAAGCCTTGCAGGGCATGTTTATCAGGTGCCCCTGTGAACAGTGCTGAAATGAAATGTAGCTGGCTGAACCCTGGCTAGCACAAACTTCAAGGTCTCTCATGAACTTCCTGTGACCCTCTAAGAAACACTGAGCTATTAAAACACAGACCTACTTACCTTTCCTATAGCTGCTGCTGTTTTCTTTGAAGCAGATTTTCCTGTAAGCTGAAGTGGTTTTTTATTTAGACTGACTCACTAATGCTGATGGTGCCTAATATTTAGGTTAACTATACCTGTAAAAAGGCATTTTTCACATTTTACAACAAACCATTGATCTGAAAAGTAAAAGTCAATGTCCTAGATAGGCAAAGAAAGTTACTGTGAAATGAAGAGTTTTTTTTTCTAGGGAAACCGAGTAGGATTGACATAATCCTTTCTTCTATCAGCCACAGACTTTATTTTCTAAGTAAATTTTTTGAATGTTAGCAAATACTAACTTCTCATTGAATGCCTATAAAAAACATGCCATTATTAATATTTACTTCAGATTTATCCATGCACATCTATATGTACCACAATCCTGCCTGTACATTATTACTTCCATTTAAAGCAATTGAGCCAAACGAGGCTGAACTAAACAACTTTGGAATTGAAGGTTTAAGGCTTTGGAAGTCCAAGTAAAACAAAACAAAACCTCCTGGCCTACAATCCAGTCAGCGTGCAGCCACATGCTGTTGGCTATTTCACTGGTGGAACAGACTGTTGCTTCCATGAGGGGAATACTGAGCGTGGCAATTCCAAGTTAACGTGGCAGGGCCGAAATGCAGGTTGGCACAAACGAACGTCACTGCTCAGGCTTCGTCCTCTGCTCGGCGCATTTTGCGATACGCCAACGGCGCAGAGGCAGCAGCTTGTGCACTAAACAGCTGCTCTGGAGCACCGAGCCATCCTCCAGCCCGGGATGTGCCTCTCCCCGCTGTCAGCACCCTGCCAAGCGCTCCAGGAGAATTCCCACCCTGCCACAGGTCGCTAAGCTGAGCTGCAGAGGAACTGGGAGCTTGGCCGGGGTCGGTGCCAGTTACACAACCGCGGGGCGAGGAGAGCGCGGCGGCAAGCAGCAGGCAGGAACCCACTTCTCAAAGGTGGCACGGCTCTCGGTGTCGCAAAAACAGACTTTCTTATCTTCTAATGGACTGTAGATTTTATAGAAGTTAATTTCTTTACTTTTAAAATTCCCCCCCCGCCAGGGTGGAATTTCGCAGGGTTTGAATCTCCACAATTAAGGAGAGCTGTGAAGTGAATTAATCTCAGCCACTTGTATACACACTTTAGGCTGTAATCCAGAGATAAATTATATTGAACACTATTGATGGAACTCCTCAACTAAACTTAATGAGCACGCATGTAGGAATTAAAGGATTGTGCAGGACCAAGCCACAGACATCTGTATCGCTGCAGGAAATCCTGAGTGATACAAAGGAAAAGTCACTTATCTAGAGTCACCAACGTGATTGAATAAATGAAATTAAATGACTGATTTCTATCATGATGGTAGCTTGGGTTGTTTTTTTTTGTTTGTTTTTTTTTATTTTTTTAAATTTTTTTTTGCTACGGTACACAAATCACTTCCAGAAGGATGGAAGCACACAATATATGATCAAACACTTCTCAGTGGCCCCTTCCAAACATTATTTTATTCAGACAGACTCTCAGTTCTTGTTATAGGACAAAGTCTGTTCCTGAACAAATACAAGTGAACTGCTGCAAGTAGGATGCTATTAATTTATTTCCAGTTTGAGATGTGGTACTGTGAATCCTCGGCAACAAAACAGTTCAAAAACAACAAAAATTGCAATTAAATAAATCCTCACTCTTCTGAAAACTATCTCAGGTGGTAGGGATTTTGGTATTGCTACATAACTGTTGGATTTAAGATAAGCAATTTATTTTAGTTTGCAGCGTAACAAAATTCTGTCATTAATTTGGGTTGCCATTCAAGCAACTGTAAGAAAAGGGTGAACAAGGGGAAGGAAGATCAGCACTTCAGAAATGTGGCATCTCATTCTGTTTCTCTGCTGAGCCTGATTTAGACTTCACGAAATAAGATCAAGATTTTAGATTATTCTGTTGAATCAAAAAGAGGAAGACATCTAAGAGCATTTCACTAGAGATATGAGCTTTGTAAACAGCTTTGCCTAACACTGACAACAGCTTGGTCCTCTATATTCATTTTTATAGCACTGGAAGCTACAAAAACAAATACAAGTTCACATCAGAGCAAAATTATTCAATCTTTTTAATTCACCAAAGGTATGGATAAGGTTAGGAGACGAAATAAAAAGAACCCCACAAACTACTAATTTATTTGGAGGAGAGTTCTTTTTTCCCCCCTTATCAATTAGGTGGTGGTCAAAATCTTAATTATCATGATTTTATTTAAAAATTATCTTAGCTCCAACAGAGATTTATGAGATTTGCAGCAATCATAATAATTTTAAGTGGTGGTGTTGGTTGTTGTGGCCTTTGTTTGCTTTGGTTACTTGTTACATTTAATTCTAAACAGAGAGAAGTCTGGAAAACCCAAAGGAGACTATTTACAACAGAGAATTCTAGCCCAAAAAAGAATGAGCTTCTCTAATTTTAGATACATTTTCAAGATTCCAAACTAAGGCCCCAGTAACTCATAACCTGTGCCAGTGAAAAGTCTGGACAGCTGTACAAAAAGGAATATGCACAAACCAATGTACCTGGAAATTTGGCATTGGACATTACAGTAGTAAGAGGCAGCAAATACAGGTTACTACGGAGGAAGGGAACTATTTTTTATTTCCTGGTAAAGGAAAATCAGAAAGGAAACATTGAAAACAAAACAAGTCACACAGTAGCTTAACAGTTTGACCCCTTAGGTTAAAGAACAAAATCAGTTCTGAACAACTGGATGTCTTCCTACATGCACTGAAGTTCCTGTTCAGGACAGAATGAATCACAAAGAAAATTTAGGACAAAAAAAAATAAAATTAAAGAACATAAAGATAATAGTATTAAGTAAAACACAACTCCTCAAAGAACTGAGCAGGTCTCAGTAAGATTAAAAATGGAATGGAGGAACTTTATAGGATACAGTGTACAGATCATTCCAGGTTAGCAAGGATTTGTTTCTAGTCTAGCAAATTACTTCATTCCTGGTTAGGACAGTAATTAACACTGCTCTTAGCACAGAGGAATTTTACAGAGCATACCAGAAATTCTGAATTAGGAGTAACCTGATTGACTCAGTCTTCTTCACAGAAGAAGTTACCAGCAATGTGCAGCTCTCTAAGGATCTAATAGATGTCTAACACTCAGTTGTGACATTTGAAGGGGAGAGAGCAATGGCATGGGTTTTGAAACTACACAGTCCAACTTGAGCATTTCAACTCTGTTGAAAACAGGAAGGGAATTTACAGTGCTTCTTTCAAATAATAAATACTTCAAAAAAGTGGAGATTTGGATTTTATCTGAAAATCACTAAGGGATAAGGAAGGCAAAACAGTGCATACAAATACCAAGACAGCCTTATATCATTCCATTTCTCACAAACACTCCTAAAAGTATTGGGCACGTAGAGAAAGTCCTCTGAAGTCCTCCTGTTGTGAGGTTTTAATATAACATTCAGAGGATTCCTTGGTCACATTCACTGATCCTTTGAGACTGAGCCAAAAAGCTTAAATTCTTCAATTATGCCAGGAAGTTCCAGTTGTTTTCAAGCAAATTATGTACTTAATAAGGGTTATCAATTTGTGCATCCATGTAAGTACTGACCACCCTCTGCTTGTTTTTAATAGTTTTGAGAACAGCAACTGAGGTCCTGCTGTCTGCTCCTAAGATTTATTCTCTGCTGTGTGCACTGTTCAGAAACATTCAGAAGCAGAAAAGTAGGACTCTCACTGACTATTACATAATGAAAAAGCACAAGGGGCTCTTCATAAAAACACTCAGAGGCCACCCACCCACCCACCACCTCACCTGCTGAAGACAACCTGAGGGAGAACAGGTCATGACATTTTGCAAGCCCATGATGACAATTTGCAATATGAAGGTGCTGAGAGGGAAATAGTACCACTGATTTGGAGGAACATTTGGACACCAAACGAGCACAAAACAAAAGAACTAACAATGAAAAAACAAAGGGCCTGCTCATTTAAGGCTAAGTACTGCAGCATAAACAAATATAGTTCTGTCAAAGCAAAGTAAGTAAAAGATAAACGGATGAAATGCATAAAACTGATCATTTGCATTACAGAGAAACATCAGATTAGTGAAAATACTATTTATGCAAGTATCACAAGGATGAAGCCCTAGGTAAAAATATGTCAGACTCCCAGGCTTACCAGGTGAGGTTATTTAAGAGGGAGGGCGCCAGGAAGTAAAACTGAGGTTGTTCAGCAGTATTCTAGGGCTCACAAGGAGGCAGAAAAGCATTCTTGGAGCTCTTACTGCCCAGTAACATCCACTGTATAACCCCACCACCAGTGCCAGCTTGTCCTTTTAGAAAACTGTTCAACAGAGTTTTCTCTCAGGTGACCTGTGCTGCCTCCAGAGTCCTTTAGCCTTGAGTGCCACAGAAGCACCTGACATTCTGGGTGTTGGCTTGTAGGTTTGTTCAAACATGACTTAAAGCTTTCTATCTCTTCAAATAACCACCACAGTCCAAAGTCTCCAGTTACATGTTAGGAAATGTTGTGGTCCGAAAAACAAAAATTGTTGTGGGTTTCACTAGCTAAAACACTTAGATTCACATCTTGCCTAGGTGGTAATACTGAGGACATTGTTCCTAACTCACCCCTCACAGCATCAAAAGTAGAAGCCTGATTGGTTGTGTCCAACACAACTTTTCATGGCAATATTACAACACATCTGATTCTCCACATAAATGTATCCAACATAAACAAAGTATTGGCAATATCAAAATAGGCTTCATATTCAGATAACAGATGAAGTGGGCCAATACTTACGGGATATATTTAGTCTATAGAAAAAAAGATAGTGTTTTGTTAGTGCTTTTTTGTTTCAATTAGAGAAAATTGCAATGTACATGCCACTGCTGCAAGGCAATCTTCCAAGAGAGCTAACTAAATATATGAAAATACTTTTACTGAAATAACTTGTGCTGAATTAAATGTTTTGCTACTTTATTTGATTTGGCTTACTGATGATTTAACTGTCACCCAATCCTGAACTTAAGAAGTGGCAATGTTTAATGACAATAAGACATTGCAGATCATGTGTTAATGCTGATTAATGCACTCCCCAAGCATGCTGGAAGCATTTGGCTTGCCTTGTACCCTACACTGTGCACCCAAGGCATGCATTCATCAGCACTACTGCTCTGTCTGTCACGTCTTATTGCTGAAGTAGTGCACCATTCCCAGAACGGTTGCTTTGAGCCTGCCTCAGTCAATTTACATTACACTGCCCACCCAAACCCACAATTTTGAGGTTCACCCAGCTCTTGATGATCAGGGGCCTGTATGTTTAATAACGTTTTGCTCTGCCAGTCTAATTAACTCCTGCACTGTATCTGCAGTCAGATAAAATGCTCATTTCACACCACATTAATTTTTATCAGCTGAACATTAAGCAACACAAAGCTATCTATGCTTGGTTTAATTTACATACTGACAGAGTTACAAAGAATTACTGCAGCTGACTGCAAAGCAAATAAGTAGAACTGGCATCAAACATGGCTTCTTCAAAATGAAATATTGATTTGTAAGGCTGGCAACCCAAAGCAGAAAAAAGGAAAAGAAAGAGAATGAGAAATTACTTTACCCTGTCAGTACTAAAAAAAATAAAATAAAAAATAATAATAAAAAAATTTAAAAACCCCCACAGTTTGCAAACTGTATTTGCTTAAATGTTACAGCTTGAGAGGGTTATTAAAATTAAAACTTATTCTTCAATTGGCCAAGAAAAGTTAGAGGTGGTGGCAACATTTCTCATGGTTTAGAAAGAAAAGGAGAAAGGGGTCAGGAAGGTGGGAAGGGACATGATAACTGTGTTAGAGAATAGAACTTAAAAGATTTTCCTGCTCTTTACAGTGGCAAAATTTAGCTGAGCAGTCCTCTTTTCATGGAGTAGAACCATAAGTCAAATTTGAAGGCAGAACATGTGAAAGACCCTGGAATTCTAATATATGAATAGGAACACAGGAGAAAAATTCTGGGAGCCTGGGATTTCATTCAGAGTCTAGCAGTGACCCTACAGTGCTGTTTAAAAGCACCAGTGACCCCACAGTAGCCAGAATAGTAAGTGGTCATATGAGTTCATCTGAACACATAAAAGCTGGCCATGTCCATCAATCATTGCCAGCTTTTCTAGAATGTTGCACCATAGTAGTGAGGTGAAGACCTCAGCTCCAAAAATAAAGTATCCTGTCTCTGCTCAACTGGCCAAAGTTAACCTTCACTAATGCTAATTATGAATTGCACACCATTTAAGTGTTGCAGAATACATCTTCCTTTGGGCTTTATCTAGTGCTCTGTTTGAGGTTAAAAAAAATAAAATTAGTAAGTTCAACCGGGCTGCATTGCAAAAAATCACACAAACATTTAATAAACGAGCAAAATAAACGGAGTAGCAATCTGCCACTTCTGCCTGTAGGTTAAATCATCTTTTCAATCACAGAGTTAGTGTGTGCCACTGAGTGGTCCTCTAATGCTTTCTTCCCTTTCCTCAGCCACCCTAAACATTAGGGATGACACTTCAGTAGCAGGAACATTTCCACTCCACTTTGTGCACTCCACAAAAGTGCATGAGGCCAGCACAAGCAGCTCCCTTGTAAGCAGGCAAGGAAGACAGCTTCTAGATCCTAGAGGAAGACTGAATAGCTAATGTTCAGTGTTCCTTTCCTGAGGAAAAATGTCCAGGAAAGGGCTTTGTAAAACTTCAAGAGCTTTCTTGAGCTTTATTTGGTTTACTGGAGAGATTTGGGCCCTGTTCAGCTCCATAGCTTTCTGGCTGCCCGAGCAACTGCCCTTGGCACTGATATAGTTAAAAGTCTGTGTGACATTTGAAATTTTCCCTGTCCCCGTCTCTATGGCTTCCTGTGCTTTCTTGCCCCTGCCTCTAAGTGAGCAGAAGAGTAGGTCTACATTGAAGTGGGAAATCATGGAATTGCTCCCTGAGGAAATTGGCTTCTGCTGTGAAATTTTCCTTTGCTGCCGAAGTCACCTTTATGAGGTGCTCTTTTCTCTTCAAAGAGCAAATGCAGATAATAACCTCCTACCTAGAAGCACTAATATTCAGCTTGACTGGTAAGTGAAAAATAATTTCAAAACAGGACATGGTATTACAGCTATTTCTATTGACTGCAGTGTAGTTTACTATTGTATTCCAGCTAATTATGAAACAAGTCAACTTAAAATGTCATATTAATTATTTACAAAATACTGACATAAATAAAATAAAGATTTGACTGAAATAACAGTTCAGTGCTTCACTCTGCCTTCTTAACGAACGTAACGGGGAACTGCTGAATAATTTTCTGCTTACTCTAAGACAATCTTTCCTCCTCCTTCCCCTGCAAAATAGACCACCAAAAAGTCCCCCAGGCTTACACATCTCTGAATATCGGACAGGTCAAACAGCATAATCAAATCTAGATTCCATCTACAGAAAATGCTGGGGAACTGTTTGGTTTATCTTTATAGAACATTCCTTCAACACAAGTTACAGTCAGTGTCTCAGGGCACACACTTTCTTTTCAGCTGTGCTTTGAAATACGAGAAGGAAAACAGCCCTGAAACACTATTCTAGGTAAAGATCAGTCATTTTTTTGGAGTAACTACAATACAAAGAGTATTTATTGACCCTTTCTGACTTCCTTGTCAGATTACGAGCTGGCAGTTTTCTAAAACATTAAGTCAGTCAGAGCCCAAAGGATAACATGACTTCTAATTCAAGGTAACTGGAATAAAGAAAAGAGAAGAGAGGCTGATTAATTAGAACTGTATAGTGAACTAATTTGCATCCCTATTCTCTCTGGTTTTCTAAAAAGAGAATCAATGTGTATTTGTGCCTCACATCATCTGGCTCTTTCCCATATTAAAAATGACAAGTTCTACGAGCGAAAAAAAATATCCTATATAAAGGTATATTTCCTATTGGGACACAGATGATTTTTACTGAGGTAAAATTTCCTTCATCACTAGTGAGTTTGAGATAAGAAGCATGGAAATCTGTTCCTGGATTCCTTCCAAGAACTAGCTTCCAGCACTGCTGTTACAGAAAATTTGAGAGGTTAATCTAAATTATTTCATGGATCCTGCCACCACATCATCTGTCATTTCACCACTTCTGCCCAGCAGACAGAGCAGCATAACCCTTCCTTGAAACTAAAGCCTCACCTGTGCCCGAGATGGACATCTGGCAGCACAGAAATGAGGCAATCCTGCACCTCCCCACTACCCCTCCTCCCTTTTCCAGCCACAAAAACGATATCCATAACAGCTCTCCCGAGAGAGCAGCAGGGCAAATAACGGGATAGACCAAGGAATCTTTGCCTTGCTTCTATGCTCCTAGCACAGGAAGATGTAGAAAACAGTGAGTCATCACACTGAATTTTCTATTCAAGACTGCTGACTGCAATGATAGGGCTCCCAGCTGCACAGTAACACCATAGACCGAGTCAGAGGAGATCCCTCTCAAGCCATCCACATTTCTTTTTCAAATCATGTTTTTACAGCAGTGAGATTTTATTAGTAATCCCAGCAACTTTACAGAAGTGTTTCGGAGGTCCAAAGACCCTCATAAATTTCCCTTAGCTTTTAAGGCTACTTTGACTCATTTGAACTCAAGTGGCTCTGATACTTGGAAATAAATCTCACTTTATGACTTGGAAAGACCTGGGCAAATACTAGCCAGTTAAGTCCCCTGTGACTTCCTGCCTCAAAAAGTGGTATGAGGCCTTGCCAGAGCTATCAAACTGAACTTTAACTCTGCTTCACATCTGCCTGAAATGCAGAGGTGGGAAGAGTGGTCTTATGGTCCACAGTCTCTGCAACAACTAACTAATCAAAACTCCCTTTCTCTTTTCCACTAACCAAATGGCTGCTTTTCAAACTAAGGCAAGATGTGCCATGAACTGTTGGTTTACACCCTAGGCACACTTTCTACTTGCATTCCCCATTCTGTATGATGCTGGAGGATAGCATAACATGACTTTCTGCTTTTCTTACAAGGGGCGAATGTAATTTATCCCTCTGTACATAGCTAATGTTAAAATGAAGAGATTCCTTTTCACCACCCCATTCCATCCAACTTTCTTTCCCTGGACTCTGCTTTTGCAGCACTTTGTGTAATCTCTGTCTGTGGTAACTGAAGTCAGTGGTTTATTGCTATGCAGACTTCAGGAGTGAAACGTCACTGGCTGAGAGGGAGCAAGTATTGGTCTTGACAGTTTGGATGCTGCTTTCTTTCTCAAGGATGACTTTTTTGACAGCACCAGAAAGCTTTGTCTGTTTTCAAACTCTAAGATATGACAGGGATTCAGAAGGCAGGATAAGACAGACCATGCCAGGTCAGTGTTTTTTGTCTACACAAGCTTACGGTCTCTTTGAATTTATAAAGTAGTAGAGGAAGAGATGCTGGGGAAAAGGAGGGGGAAGAGTATCTCAAATGCTTGCAAAGGTCTGCTTTGCTCAGTCAAACCCTGATGTATTCAAGAAGCACCACACAGCCTTTGTTAAGCTATACATCCCGTATTCAATTGAGAAATGATTCCTAATAAGTCCTGGAGAGCTACAGGTCTTTCCGTCTCTCAGATGGGAAACAATCATATCTCACGGCAACTCATTATGTATTCTTTTTGTACCATGAGTTGTTTTAAAACCGTGAAATTAGTTCTGGCAGAGTGTACAGAGAAACACCCATGAGATGAGACTGAGCAAGTTATGTAAGGTTTCCACACATTCCTCATGAATGTTAACTCTTCATAGCTAGAAGTCAGCTTTTTTACATGAAGAAATATTCACGTAGTAGATAAAGGAAACAGCTTTTTACTTCTCTCCCTGACATTCTGTCTATCCAAAATCTCCATAGTTATGTTTGGCACAGAAAACTCCTTTCTCCATTGTTTCTTTGATACTTAGTAACCATGAATTATGTTTTATAAACTGATTTACAATATTTATAGATCGGTTGAGCTGGAGCTGTCTGTGGTGCCAAGTAAATTGACCCTTCTGTGTGATATATTGCAAACTTTCAAAATGTATCAGAATCATTAATATATAAATTGTCTTACAGGAGCCCGAGTGCCAGAATACAAGATCAATGCGCTGATTTGCTCAGTGGGTTGGACTCTCAAACCTAGAAATGTTGGACTCTCCAGCAAGGATCACAAGCCTTGAGAGAGATCAAAGACTACTGCCACTTTATTAGCAAGCTTTTAGTCTCTCTAGGAAGAATATTAGTCTTGGAATGCTAGCAGGACATTTTTTGGTAGATGCCAGTTAGTGAACTGAAAGCTCTTAAAGATGGAATTCTTCTCTTGTCCTGCTCAGGCTGGAGAGCTACAACAACAGCCGGGGTCAGGTTAACGGCATCGCTCAACAGATGCGCGCTTCGGGCTGGGAAGAGATTGCTTGTACTCTCCTGCAAGTGGGACAGAGGGTCAGGACACTAAGGTAGAACTCAAGCTCAGCTTTGAGAGCTATGAATGAGGTCAGGATGGAGCTGCAGCTTAAGAAGCAGTTAGGACAGGGTCACTTGTCACTATCCTCTTAGAGCCCACTGCTGACTAAACCAATAAGCCTACCTGTGATACACAGTCTGCACAGAGAGAGGGAAGCATTAATAAGACTGAGTGTCAGGACACAGCAGAGTCTATATAAGAGCAAATTCTGCAAATATATTGCAAATTCAACCTTGAATTGCAGGTGCACTCGTAATTGCTCAGTATTTAAAAAAATATCACAGGAAACTTGCACTGAAAGCTTTAATTTGTTAAATTAATATTGAAAAGATTCTGTGTAAAGTCTTCACTGCTTGCTAAGCCTTTATGAGTGCAATCTATTGAATGAAGTACCGTAGCAGACCTGCTGAAGACCTGGCTATTTAAAATGCACCTCCTACTTTCAGCATTTAACAAGAAATTCAAATTCTTTGATAAAAACATGGCAGAATTAAAAAAAAAACCCAAACAAATAAACCAAACAGAACCTCCCACCACAACAAAGGCACTCCAGCAGCTGGATTCAGTAGCTTAGATAAAGAGGAGTAAGAAATTTTCATTACATAGAAGAAGGTGATGATCCCTTTTGAAAAAAAAAAAAAATTAAAATCTACACGTTACATACATCTTAACTTTTGAAGTTTCTTAAGTTTCCAGGATAAAAATGGCCTCATTTAAGGCCACGTGACGTTGATGAAAGAAAAACAGTAAATCTGTGTTTTAATTTTAACAGTCTTCTGTTGACACACTCTGTTACATACATAATGAAGAACAGAAATCAGACACTTCCTGTTAACTGATGGGAATTGGAGTTCTGAATGTTATTCAAATAGCAAGAAGAAAAGTTTCACTAGCTTGTTCTAACACTCAATTAGGCCATTAAAAGAGGAAACAATTAAAAGTCGCCCAAGTATTTCTCAAAGTAAATGGTGTCCTGGAGTTCAGCAAAATTGCAGGGCTGTTTCCCAAGATCATATTTTCCTCTCTTGAAATGTTATGGAAAATTGCTCTGAATATGCCAAAATGTAAAACTGAAAAATACAAAGGATACTAGGACTGTCTGAATGACAGATGTCTCTAAAGACTAATGGCATAAAGATGTGAAGCAGGTTGACCTTAAATGTCCTTATTCTCAACCTGTCAGAAGGTCTTTGTTTCTTATGGTTTACTTCTATACTTAGGCTGACTGGAAAAGATGATAACCATTCATAGAAATCTTATTAAAAGAATCTAAAATTGCTCCTTCATGCACCCAAGCTCACTGCATGTGCTAATAATAGGTGAGATTGCTAAAATCCTCACCAACTTTTCTCTACAAGGAGAGGAACTGTTGAGCAAGAGACACACAAAAATCAATATCCCCAGTGGAATAGGAGAGCTTGTGGCACCAGCCAGCATCTTCCCTCAGCCATTAAAATTTAAAGAACCATTCAGTAGCAGATGATAAAAAAAAGGAGAGGAGAAAAAAAAAAAAGAAACAAAAAAAACCCCTAACAACAAACACTTCTGGTGATTAAAAAGGGAAGAGACAGAAAATCTTTCAGGATGTCCTTCCTTGTTTACTACTTCAGACATTGCCACATGAGAGGGCACAAAGAGTGAAGACAGATAAAGACTTCCAGTGGTGTAATTCAACTTTAGGGTTACAAAAGAAAAGAACAGCCCATAGTCCTTGGAGTTATTGCATGCTACCTTTATAAAATTCCTGTTATTCCATTGCCTGTTGCCCTTAAAAATGCTTGGTTTATTATTTTTAATCAAAGTGTTATCACTGAAGTTTGGAGAAAACTAAGACAGCTGATAGCCTGCAGCTGGACAGCTGGAACAAAATAAAAAGCTACATAATTTAATCATTCTCTATTTCTTTGTCCATTCTAGAGGAGGCCAACAGAACTGACTTGTGGATGCAGTCATGGGCATAGCTAGAAATCACTTTTTTGCTCCAACCCATGTTTTAAAGATAGCTCTGACTTGATGTTTCAAAATGCCCTTCTGTGTGCCAACTAAACTATGCAAGGACAGAAACTCAATCTCTTCCTCCAAACCTCTAGGAGACAAAAGGCATCTCCATACTACTAATGCCTGCTGCACTTCAGTAGGATAATTTTCGTAATTTGGTAATTTCCAACCATAATTTCCAACCAACAATGAACCGGGACTGCAGCTCTGAAAGCACAGCAGGCGCAGCAATGCACGTCACACAGTCTCACACTGAACAACAACATCAGACAGAGCCCTCTTAAAATCTACTCTGAGCCACTGGGACCGTGCTCTGGAACACCCCTGTGGGCCTGTTTGTTCTAAGTAAAGCTTAGCCACAGGACGCCTTGCACTCTCCTTTTCACAGCACCAAGCCTGCCCGAGTCCAAGACGCATTTGGACAATGCCTTCAGGCACATGGTGCGATCCTTGAAGTCCTCTGCACAGCCGTGATTTGGACTCACGGATCCTTGTGGGTCACCTACAATTCAGGATAGTCTATGATTCCTTGTAGCTGCTTTCACTTTGGTCAAACTGAGATGAGATGAAGAGTCAAATCTTCCAAGAGGTGAGGTTTAAACTAACCTCTCATTACAAAAAATGACCAGCAATCCCCTTCTCCTCCCACCATCTGAGCTTCTCTGAGTTTTCATATGTATGTGCATTTGGGGGGTAGGTGGAACAGGAAGGGACCACTTGCAGACAAGTGAGTATTTTTGGCAGAAAACAGTTTTTGTCTGACTGTGAAAACCAAGACATGGCTTGAATTGTGATTTTATCCAAATTATGATTACTTCAACATAATATACAGCCCAACATGCAGGTCCAGCTCATGAGATTCTGGCATGCTTTATCCTAATACAGCTAAACTCTGCCTCCAACAGCCAAGGGAAGACCCTCCATCACATGAGTGATGGAGGGTAACTTCATTAACTTCATTAACTTCAGGGTAACTTCTGAGCAACTTCATTGCTCAGAGTTAAGTTGATAACAACCCAAAGATACTTAGCTCCCAAAGTAGGCAACAGGATCTACAGTTGTAAATTACCAGCTATTCATTAGACCAATCCAAGATCCAGTATTACAGCTCATAAAAGTAAATGCAGCCTCTTCCCTGTTAAAGCAATCATACCAAAACAAAACCCAAAATTGTGTCATAACAAAGTAGAATAATAAGTGTCTCTGGAAGTAGAAGACAAAAACATTCTTTATTTCATGCAATTTCCACATTTTTATGGTAGAAGATCAAAATAAATCATATCTTTTAACAAGAGTGGAAAGCAGCACAATTCATTTACCTTCACTTGCACAAGTATTTCAACTATGACTTTATGGCTCATCTCTAAAGAGCCTGGGGTACAGACAAAGCATCTTTCCTATGTGTTTCAGTTGATTAAATACTTTCCTTTTTGTCAGAAAAGTCAAAGCTGTCCTAAGTCTAAATTTGCCACCCTTTATTTATAAGGCACTTAGGGAAATACCCAGCATACTGAACATACTGCATAGTTCATTGCATTTTTCCATAAATTTATCATCCCTAACCAAAATAATGCAAGTGACCAGAAGTAAGCATACTTTGCAAACACAAGACTTTTCATGTTAACAGGGTATTTTCAAGTGGCAATTACAAGTAATGAAAAATTAAGAAAGTACAGTTTATCCTTTTCCTCTCTTTGAGCTGCTGTATGTTTTAATTATTTTCAGGCCCACATTCTCCTAATCCTTATTCAAGACACTCATACACCTATTAAGGGCAGAGAACACTGCAGTCCTCACACTGGCTTAACTCTGCTGTGTAGGTCATTATATTGTACCTAAATATATCAGTAGTTTCCAGCAATTTTTCTTCCTCTAGAATTTTCCCTCATTTGGAGGAAGGGAGGGGGTATAAGATAGTTTCTTTCTTTCTCCGCCTCCCTGCTTTTTAAAAGATACTCCCACACCATACAGTTGTCATACAGTGTTGGATCTCTCTGAAATATGCCTCTGAGTTATGCTTTCATTTATAGTCCTTTAAAGAAACAGCTCCACAGCTGTGACAATACCAAAGGCTGAGTTAACTAATAAATACTTCAGGAATTTAGCTGGGAGATTGATGATCCCTTCACTAAAGTGGAATATAGAATATAGATGGAGAGCATTCCTCTTTACAATAAAACATGTTTCCCCTAGAGATTTAGACACAGTACACAAAAATCTTTCTCTTCAGTTATGAAGTTATTTATAAGGAATTTATTGAGACTTGAAGAAGTTCCTGAGACTTGTTCTCGGGAAACTTGTTCTCAGTTCAAAGAAAACTACTTTTCTTTGTAGGAAGTCAGAAGCCTGACAGCAATCTAATCAAAACATGCAAATGAGGTCAACTTTCTTGAAGGGTTGTAGGATTTCTCCAGAGAAATTTAAAGAATGTCCTGGCACAGAGGTATTTTCTTAAGTTGCTGACTTTGTCTTCTGTGGTTCTATACCATTCTATAAGGCCTCCTTGTCAGTTTGTACTCTCTGCTGGCTACAGATGCCCCAGCTGGGGAGACACTTGATTTTTAATTTAATGCTGAACACCTCAAAGGATGGTGTGCTTCAGGAGCAATGGAATGACAGAATTTTATATTTACTCTTCCAAAGTAATAATAAAAATAATTAAAATAATGCAGTATTCAACAGTCTAACTTAAATGACTTGACTTCATTTAACATCAAGTACAAAACCAAAGCAATTGTTTTGTCTGCCTTCTGATTACACTCTACTGCAGTTCATATAGAAAGTGACTTTGTATGCAGACCAGAATGAGAATACAATAAAATAAAAAAAATAAAATAAAATCTCCCTGTTTTCTTGACTCTCTACCTTCTCTTTGCTGTCTGAACCATCTCTTTCCATGGCATTTGGTGAGAGGCTGATGAGCTGAAGACTCTGTTAAGATCCAAGTGCTTGCAATGAGCATTAAGCAATTTTTACGCAAACCAGAGATTACCTTGGCTGAGAATTAGAATATGCCTTCGGGAAACCTCTCCTAACCAAAGGAGGGGGTTCTGCTAATAAAAGCAAAAACAACCAGCATCCTGCCATGCAATGGTTTATACCAGGGATATGTTAACATGAAAGATGAAAAATATCTCTGGTTTTCCAGCACAGTAAAAGCATACATTTCCCTGGATTATACAGAACATGGGATATCAAAACCTTGCATGGAATATCCAACCACCTTATTTTGGGTTCCCACAGATTGACAAAATGGATTAACACATTAGTCTTCCTGCAACTTGCATTTACAGCAAACTACCCGATCAAGGTCTAATTTTCTCAGGTTACATACAGCTTCCTGCTCATCGTGTCTTTACTGAAAGAGCCGCGAGGAACTCAGGCACCCAGCAATTTGTACAAAACCACACTCAAGCACCTCTCTGCTGACAGACGACATTGCACTGAGCAGTACCACAGAGGTTGGCCTCTCTGATAAAGAAAAGCAGTAAAGAGACTTGAACATAAGCAATGACAAGTGTCTGAACCCATCAATGCACAGGGGACAGGCTTTTTAGAAAGGCAGATACAAGAAATACAGCAACTTCTATGAATACAGACTGATCAAACACAAATGTCCCCATGCTGTAAATATGGTCTAATGAGGACACTGTTACAATTATGTTTAGTATATCAGCTATTATCACAGCTGGATTATTAAAATACACATCAGTAAGGAAATGTAATGGCATCAATCCCATTTGCTTATTACATAGGAAAAGATTGTGATACTGATGCATTAAGACTTCTGTTCATTAAACAGAATTCACTTGTCATTGAGCAAGTGAGTAGTTTTTCTATAGAATTGTCTAAATACTATATTTTAACCCTTTGGGTTTTTTATTACTTTCAATTGCTTATTCTAAAAGTTGTCCCTAAAATTCTTACAGAAAGTATAAACTTCTGTCTGCCCCTCAATTCACTTGCAAATCTGAAGAGACAGAATTTATCTCCATAAACAAATCTGAAATGATCCTGATGTCTACACACTTACAAAGCAGATGCTTAACATTCCGATTTGTGCAACTCAAACAGTGCCTGACAAGTGGAAATAACAGCAGAATACAGATCATGACATCAGGACTATCTGGAGATTTGTTTAATTCCTTCCTTCTCCCACCCCCAAGCTCTCAAAAGGAAAGCCAGGAAAGAAATTCTCTCTAGACTTGAACTAGGAGACAAAGCAGTGCAAACTCCCAGCTATAGTGGTGCAAATTACAACCCAGATAAGTGAGTGGCTCTGGTTTGTTAAGCCTTAACAGTTCTGACCTGGACAGGATCAGCACACAGGTTTCCTAAATCCTGAACCAGCTACACATTCCACAACAGCAGGTTGGTTGGTTGTGTTATTTTAAAAGTTAAAAAAACCAAAAGATTTTTACTTTTGACAACTCTTGACACTAAATTTCATTTCACATAAACGCTAAAGGAAGAATTAACACGAAGTAGAAATTCTCTCTTCGCTTTATTCCTGCTCCCCATTGAGAAGGATGTAATTTATTGAAAACCGGCTGATACTTTCCTGGCACAGTGATGACAACTTTTATAAAAATAGTACCATCTTCTCTTCAGTTACACCACAAGTGGAAGCATTACTCTAGATTTGAATGTTAAGTCATTTAACACTTAAAATGCTTTCAAGCCATAGATCAAACAGCATTCATTAAACCCCACATTTCTTCCAGGTTTTACAATGTGATCACCCTTGTTTTATAGTGGAGAAGCAATGAGTAGATTCCCCAATACCAGGCCAGTGGCTTAGCCAAGACCAATGCCCAGGAATCTGGATGTACAGACTTTCTCTCCCACCAGCACTCCACTCTCTCAGACAATGGGCCACAGTATTTGGCCTCATAAAACCAGAATAAGTTAATGCATCTCCATGGAGTCAGATGTAAGTGCAATCAGAATCACACACAAAATATTCCATTCAATTTTGCATGTGGATTTTTCAGCCCACAGTGATTTAATACAACTCAGTCACTCATCCATTACAAAAAGAATAGTACTAACTTCTTATTAAGAGTACAGATTAGAGGTAGTTGAGGTGAAAGCTGGGGGCAAGGAGAAAGGTTTGTTTGATTCCTATACAATTCCGATTTTTCCCACTGGATTCATGCCAGTGTGAATGCAAACAGAACAAAGCCCAAGCTAGAAACCTCAAATTCTAGGAGGTGACTTCTCCAAGTATGGGCTAGATGGCCTTAACTACTAAAGCTTCTATGCCAAAGAGTTACAAACAGTCTCACTGAATTCAAGGAACTAGTCACACACTCAGTTTTAAGAGCTGAAGATGGAGTGACACTGCTTCATTGACCCTAAAAGCCACCTTTTAGGGTAAATTTTTTTTAGGGTCAGCTCACAATCCTAAATTTATATTATAAATAAACAAATTACCTAAAAGAAAAAAGCCCAAAGAAGAGGTACAGAAGCTAGAACTGCAATGGCCTTTCTGTATCTCCAGAAGCCAGCTAATCAATCTCAGCTAGCTAAAGTAAACAGACACAAAAGCAAAGCATATTTGAGTCTGAATCATTGATTTAGGGATTTCAGCTGTGGTAACGGGTCAATTGCTTCACTAGAAGAATAAGTGTTCTAGGTGTCAAACTGCATTAAGAATATAGAATACTTGTAGGGAGTCTAGTTAAAAAAAAAAAGTGTTACTAAATAACTATGTGGAAGTCAACTCCAGGAGTTTTACAGGCCAGACTTTTCAGACTATGAATCTTTCATCTTATGGAAGAGCTTACAATTTGCATTAACATCTTCAGAATGAAGCCCAGGCTTTCAAATGCACAGAGCTGAATCCCGCAGTTATGATATTAATTAATAAGTTACTTGAGGATTTAGAGCCAAAATGCTTAAGAAGAAGGGAGACAGAAGGAAAGTGCAAATAGCTTCCCTCCTCAGTGTGTGCTAGACCCTACACAGAAACAGTGTGACTGGAAGCACATTGCCTAGGGCTGGATCTCAGTCAGCTGGATTGCTTTAGAATTTCAGGGACTTCTCAATAGCTTAATGAACAGGTCAAATAAATCCTTGTTCACTTCCAAAATCTATTTACCTCAGTGAAACCAGTCATAAATGTTCAACAGAAATTCTAAAGCAACAGGACTTCTCCACAGATTTCGAAAAGCTGTCCAAGGCACAGGCATAAAGCCAACTGTGGGGATGGAAACTGAGCATATTTCATTCTTGCTGGATGGCAGAGTTGCAACTGCAACATGTTCTCCTTGTCAGCAGCCCACAGTTCTGGCAGGGTTAACCACGACAGACTCGCTCTTCAGAGTGGGCTACTGTACAGCATCCAGAGATTTCAGAAGGTTCTTTACTGTACTGAATCAAAAGCAGGTTGTCTTTCCTCCCTTTCTGACACTTTCTTAAATGTGTGACATTGTTCCATTTTAAAACTGCTTTCATCTGATTGCTGTTTGTATCCATAGTGTCAAGCAACAAGCAAACAAAAGAAAATATGCAGTCCATCACCTAAACACAATGCAAGATTGCCTACTTCAGAAAACAGTCCCATCTGACTAGCAAATATAACTGAAACCCAGTCTTTAAAGGGGAAGGAGAGGTACTATTCTTAAATTGATTTTGATCTTGTGACATTTTCTAAGCCCAAAGAAAAACATCTTTATGGAATCATCCAAATCAAACTCCTTCCTCCTCAAAAACCCTGAATCTGCCCAACCAGAACTTCCAACAGTGCCAAAAATTCAAAGAAAAAACAAAGAAGGATTAATACCAAAAACCAATAGGGAGGCAAGGAGGTTATCAACTGTCAACTGATTCATTACTGATCTTAGGCTTTGCAGGGAACAAAGGAAAAAAAACCAAAACCTAGTTTGTGTGTCTCTATGGCACTGCAAAGCCCATTTCAAGCTTTGACAGAGTTCACACATTTTCCCACCCTGTACAGTATTTGAGTTTGGATCCTAGGCTGTACTATACTACTAAAATGCCTATCAATGTACTGCTGGTGTTTTTGTGTTGGTAAAGCAGTCTGGGATGACAATCCAAAACTACGGAGTAAAAGAAACAAAATGTACCCACTCACATCTATCTGATATGCATAGTGAAAACCACCCAGCAGCTTTTATGGGTTGGCTTCCGCCCTAAACAAACTTTAAGAGCTGCTGGCAATTTAAGGAACATCAGGAAACAGGTGAAAAGCATTTTTGTTTCTTCTTTGGCAGGAATACATAGAGAAAAAAATCCTCAGATCTGATACTACCTTTAGGTATTTGCTGCCAAGAAGTGAAGAATGTTGGCACTGTTACTTATAGTGGGAAAACCAGCCATGGTTTAGGACTGCTAATTAAATTTTTATTCTACCTTAGCATGTACTAGTTCTCATATTTTTACCTCATTACATAAAAATATCTGAATATGTAAATCTAAAGATTCAAAACATTAAACATATTAGAAAACCTAATATTTTAAACACAGGGGTATTTCAGATTTAGTCTTTCATGTTGCCCTTAAAAGGTTTTCGAACATTGTACAGGACAGTCATCAAAAACTCTCCATGGAATCAAAGGCTAATAAAAATTAACACTTGAGACTACACTCCAATGTGATCTTTGAGCATCTGAGTTTTACTTGAACTCAGATCCTTTGCTTGCCATCCTCACAATCAAAAATACTTCTAGCCAGACTGGTGTGAGCAGTGAATTTATGGGTTAGCTTCTTTACTTTATCTTAGTCAACAGATCCCAGTCACAGCCTTTGTAAGAGTCCCATCTTTGAAAAGAAATGTTAACTTTCAGTTTTCACTGTGACAAGCAGAGTAAAAAACATGTTCCAGTAAAATGAGAACTGACACAAAGACTTCATTCAGCTCTACAAGTAAATTTAGACCAGAAACAAAGTCTTTCAAAACTTAAATGCGATGGTACACTCTCACTCGCTTTCAGGTGTATGCCTCCTTCCCAGTGTGTTTCCTGCCATCAAGAAACAGTGGAAAATCATAAGACAAATTACTTCCAGTGTAATTGTGCAGTTTCTTGCTGATCAGAGCATTTGAGAATTGCTGCACCTTTTGGCTTTTACACAGCAGTAAAAGAAAAAACCAGAAGTATACAACTGAGTCGAACTGCTTTTGACTGAAAACAGACAACCACCGAGCTACCAGAATTCTGTTATTGCCAATTTGACTCTAGAAGTGGAATCAATAATAACTATGGCATGAAAGTTTCAGTTCAATATAATTTTTTCCCATGTTATGAGTGTACTGTGATTTGCTAGGATAATCATCTGTTCAAAAAGGGGCTTCTTTCATGTTTTTATCTTCATCAACAAAAGCAAATAGCCAAGTACCACACATCTCAAACAGAATGGGAAACTTTCACTATCACTTTAATGACCATTATTACAAGAAGTCTTGGTTCAGCTGTTACTAATGTGAATACAATTAAATCCAAACCAAAAAAACCTAAACCCAAAAGCCAAACCTACCACTCAGAAAACTGGTTTTCCCTCATGTGCATAAATCAGCTGCCATTCAGTGCACATTTTTTCAGCTTTAAAACAGACTCTAATTTACAGAGTATCAATCAGATAAGTATTTTTCATGTATGATTCAATGGATAAAATATAGGATCATCAATGCAATCATCAGAGATTTCATCATCCACTAAGTACTAGTCACCATATGAATAAAAACACTTTTTCATGCTATCTCCCTCAAGCTGGGACAATATTACTGTCTTTTCCAAGACACCCAACATATTTAATACTGATTTCTATAAAAAATAAGCTTCCTTTTTTGTATGTCCCTAGTGCTTGCCACACTACAAGCTTGGTCTTGATAGACAAAAAAAGCAGAATATATTAGATGGAAGCAAAATTACCACTCAGAAACAAACAGCTTTTGTGAAACATTTCATCTTCTGAGGAAATTTTTAAGGCTTGGTAAGCAATTCAGCTACTGCTGACTTCATTGCCTGCAGGGACAGGTGAGGCACAGGTGATACCCAGAGAGACAGGGACCCCAATTTGGGGGGGACAGGTGTGCCCAGGTGTGCAGGTGACCCCAAATTCAGGAAATGAAGTGATCCAGAGGATCTTGGGGATACCCAGGTGTACAGGTGACCTTGAGGGACCTCAGGTGTTTAGGGACCTTTGGGACATCAATTTGGGGGTCCCAGGTGTGCAGATGACCCCAAATTCAGGGACTGCGGTGACCCAGGTTACCTTGGGGACCCAAATCTGGGGGTCTCAGGTGTCCCAGGTGTGCAGGTGACCCCAGTTTGGAGGATCCAGGTGTGCAGGTGACTGCAGCATTGGGACTGTAGGGATCACGTGAGTCCAGGAAAAAGCAGCAGCATTCCTGCTTCCTACATAAGCTTTTGGAATTCTCTGAGCTTCTGCGTGCTGCCACCATTTAATCTCCTTTATAACCTAAGCAAGAAGTGACTGAAGTATCAGCATCATCTCCCCTATGTGAGCTGCACTTAAAGGAAGGGTTTAGGTTTACACTTCTCTGTGCTTCCACTGAAATGCCATAATGCACATAAACAGGCACAAGCACAAGGTACTTCCAACCCTGCTTATCAGATTAGAAAGGAAAGGAATTCCTTTGAAAAAAACCCAAACAAAGCAATATTTCAAACTGAGTTTAAAATGTTTGTCACAGAAGCTCACTGTGAGGAATATTAACTTTAAATTTTTTTAGTGCTATTTTAATTGGATTTTTTTTTGCCTTTGAAGAAATTTCTAAGTGTGACAACAGATTTAGCAGGTACTGTATTTGAATACAGAAAAAATGTGCAAAACTCCTATATTTGTTGTTTGCTATGAGACTCTAAAACTAAAAACAAAATGTCATAATGTAACTGATAATAACATGGTCAGATATAGAATTTTTTGAGACACATCTTTGTGAAAGTTTAGCTGTTTCTACCAGATTTCTAGCATAATGATATTGGCATCTAAATAATGGGGAAAAATGAAAGGTTCTATGCCCTTCACTCCAAAAGTGTCTTTTGACACAAATAAAATGACACTTAAAAGTTTAATGCTGTTCTGCAGGGCTGAACAGCTGATTGCAGGACTCTGCAATGCTGGTACAACTGAGCAGCAACTCCAGCTTGGCATAACGTGGAAAAAAGCAAGCAACCCAAAAAAACCTGATTTTAAACTTAGCCACACAAACATTTTATTAATTTGACATGCTAAAATAAGGTTGCTTAAACCTTGCTTCTGCTGTAGTTAAAATTACCATGTAGCTATGGATTGGTAACTTCAGGGAGAGACTGACGGCTACTCAAGGTAGATTTCTATATAACTGTTTGTGACTGAAAAGCTGACCAGACAGGGTGGGGTTTTATGTTTCTTTTGGGTTTTGTTTGGTTTTTCTTTCCCTTCAACTATTAAGTACTGCAGGAATCAGGCAGGCTCAGAGAACAGCAGAAGATCCTTTTTACTATAATCATGTATAGGCAGTGACAATCAGCTGAAATGATACAGTAGAAAATTTTGGTTAAGCAACATTTTGTCAATGTCAGAAGTATCATTTTAGATAGATATTTGCCTTCAGTCTGATGTGGCTTTACATGTCCTAATTCTCAGCTCTGAGTAAAAGAACACATTTTGGAAGCAATAACTTCATTGTGATCTACTCATGTACTGTTGAAAATACATCCAGGATTGTGCCTGTGCCACCCCCGAATGCAAAACACTTCAGAAAATCCAGATGGAATCTGTTCCTCATCAATATCTGAGTTCCTGTCTTTTATGAATCAGTTTGCAATAACAACAGAACAGATAATAGGGTGAAAATATTAATCAATTACAACAGTTTTGAAACATTCATCCCTTCCAATAATTTTCTTGTCACAACTACAAAACAAAATTCCCATAGTTTTAATGATTATGGGGCTCTATTATAAAAACTGTCACTCACACCTACCCTGAGCTGGGCAGCTGCAAAGCAATATTGGAAGGGCCATTAGCACCCTGTAGAAAGCATGTGCCAGGACAAGCAAATAGTCAGGGCTTATCCATGTGCATGTGCACATGTGCAGCCCTCTGATGTCCTTACAAAGAGCTCTCAACTGAAAGAGGTTTGCTAGAGAGCTGAAGAATTCATAGCTATCCCATGGCATAGATTAGTTTGGAAATGAGGAAAAAGATTTATGTTTTGATTTGATCAAAGCGCTCTGCATAGATGATGTAAAATTCTCATAAGCTGTTCCACTGAGATTTACACCATGAGTAAGGGGAAATACTCTGCCACATTCACGTTATTCTATTTTGGTTGAAAGAGCTGAAGAATGACTAATACTGCAAGATTTCTACTACACCTATTCCCGAATGAGTCCAACCTGACTTGAGTAGCTTTTGCCCAAAGAACATTGCTGGTTAGAGGCGTGATTTTTTTTTTTTCCTTTTTATTTATCCACAGTACTATACCATCAGAAACCGTAATGCAGAGGCAGTTATACCACCATGAGTGGTTTTGCTTCTGTTCCTTACTGTATTCAGGGAACTGACAGAAGCTGCATTATCAGCGACTCTTACTCATTTTTTCCACTACAAATATTTATCCATAAGCCTGAAACTAATCACCAGAACAAAAATGGTATTCCCCTCACCTCACCCCCCCACTTTCTTGGGATTGGGGGAGGGCAGAGCAGGGAGCTGCAGCAAAGTAACAAGGGTTGATAAACACCAGATAATTTGTGGGATTAAAAATTCTAAGTACAACGAAATCCAAAAAACAGTAGAGAAGACTAAAAACCTCAAAAGGGCAAGAGCAAACGATTATCTGAATAGACAACATATCTAATAGGAAAATCATTAGAACTTACATCTGAGACACATGTAAGATCTGCACAACAACGGGGGCTCAAGTACAGCTGCTGATAAAAAAAAGTATTTATTTCCATTCATCTGCAACAGGGACAGATACAAATCTCTACAACCATGTTGGCAACAAGCTCACTTATTATATCAATGTTTGCTGACATTATCACATTGCTAACACAATGACTGAAGGGGGGAGTGAATGTGATCCCCAAAATTACTCTCACCATTTAAAAAAATCTCAAACCTCAAAACAACAAACATTGCAAAGAATAAAACTTCCAAATTAAGTCGCCCAGAACCAACAACTGTGTCCCAATTTCAGCTACAAAGCTTAAGTCCTCTCAGACTCACACAGATCACACCAAAGGTCTCTCACTGAAAGTAGTCTCAGCACATTCAACATAAATCAAATAATCTTAAGTATGGAACAACTTCAGCCTTTTCACTTGGGTTTCTTTAGCTTCCATAAAGCAAAGTCACAAAATGAGAGACATTTCCACACTCTACAAAAGCCTACAATTCTAACTGGATGAGTTACAACCAGCCACAAAAATTTCCCCATAAAATTCACACCATGTGTTCAGTAATAATGAATAAAATAAAAATAGAATAATTTTAAAAGTAATTAGGAAAAAAATGGAATTGGGTAAAATAGTTAAGGCAATTAACCATTCATATCCTTGACTGTGAGTGTTGAGCTGGCATTCTGGTGGCAATGTGCTGAGATTTGTTGATACCTCTGCCATATATCAACTTCAGGAGACCAAAAACCTATTTTTTAATGTGAAACAATCTGTTGGACTCTGGTTCTTTAACAATGGCAAGATTCAAAGCTCCCCCTTCAATGAGGTCTAATGAGAATGAAGCACACTATGTGCAGGACAAGGCTGTGTTACAAGCAGAGAGTAGCAATCAATTTAAATGAACCCAAACCTGGTATTTAGTGAAACTCTCTGACATCTGTAACCATGCTACTTTTGTTGGTTGTAGAGCATCATGATAAAGGTGAAGTTCCAGATATTCACCACAACCTGAACTGTGTCAAGCTTCTGGTTTTGGGTTGGCTTTGAGCTGATTTACAGAATCATGCAAACCTTTAGGTATTGCACAAACAAAACAGTGGCTCTCTTAGGGTACGTTAAAATTTTGGAGTTAATCTAAGTCCTAAATAAAGAAATAAACCCATGGAAAAACTAAGCTCAGATGCAATTTCCACACTGCCCAGAGGACCAGAAACCAGTGGGTTTTGCTGAACGAAGCTATCAGCCTCCGAAAGCAGACAGATTTTTAACTGTCACACACCCCCACATTTTAGCTTTGCATGCCTGACATCCATATGCAATTGATGTAAGTAATCTCAGTAGCAATCTTGACCACACACAGAAGCACCCACATACTTCTCACACCCACAAACACTTTCTCCCAAAAGCAATTCATGAAACATACAACTATTATTATTAAATAAATGTTTAATCATTAAATGCATAGCCCAAAATTAGTGATGTGGGGAGCACTTTTGAAACAAAACATCAGACTAACCAGAAGTGCAGCCCAATAAACTCTTTTGACTAAGCAAACTAAAGATGTTATAATTTTGGACAAAATCAAATCCTGAAGGCGTGTGGGATTTGTACAGCACTGATTTGTTTTTTCCACTGCATGTGGTAACACCTTCAATAACCTGTTGGTGGACATTGGCGTTCTACAAAGCAATTTGAAATGGGTATAACTTTTGGGAAGTGTGGCAGTTGCTTTAAATTTAAATTTAAATTTGTGCTTATGTCCCCTCAGTAACTGGCAGACCTAAGGGCACGGGCACAAGCGTTGCATCAGGACGGACTGGAAGTGTAAAGCAGATCCCTCCTCCCCCTCCTGCTGCAGACTGGCAATGATTGCAGCCCTCGAGGGGCGCAGTTTCACTGCAAGAACTGCCGGGACGAGGCTCCGTGCCCTGCGACTCAGGATATCCACAGGGGTTCTGCACATGGTTAAATTTTACCTAGTGCTTTGGCCAGGACTGCATCAGTGCTGCAACATTCTTGGGAGATCCCTATGCATTTCATGCTTGCAGTAAAAACACAAAAAACCACAAGAATAATTGTACTATACATTGCTCAGTCTGGACTGGAGATACAAATTCTGGTCTCCTATATGAGGAATTAAACCAATTTTTTCAACCCAAACCAGAACTCACACTAGACATTTGACTGATGGGCTGTCAGTGAACTGACATTCCTGCTACTGATTTACTTCCAGTCCCTTTCTTCCTATGGTGTACATGTATTGAATGCTCTGTATACAGTCAGTTTACTCTATGGTATAATAAACATATATATTTTAAATATATATTATATTATTATTAAATATACATTATATTTTAATATATAATAAGAAGAGGGAAGGAACTCTAAGGTCCATATAGAACGCAATTCTCAGAGAAGTCCTCTACTTCTTTCAAAGGAGTTTTTTTCCTCCTATTCCTACTACACCCATTCCTACTATACCATGCATGAAAAACCTGCAGAAGACTATACATAAACTACACAGGACTGGAATATTTAACTCTTCCAATGCAAGGAAAAAACCAGTACTTCTAAACATCTTTTCACACTTATTTTCAGACTCAATCTGCATAGAATATTCAGTGCAATGGCCTTTCTGAGCTAGATCACAGATTTAAGCTTTAATGGGTATCTGGAACTCATCTGCTGAGCCAAGAGAATATAATGAGAATGTCTGCTGAAATCTGTGAGACACCTGTTTTTTCCACATTCCTCTACTCCCTGGAGCAAGTTGTATTAAAAGAAAACAATGCTTTATGAACTCATCTTTCTCCTTTCATGTTTTCTGAGAAGATAAACAGCAGTTCCCTAAAGCCAATGGTTATTGCACAAGCACAGTAACTGTATTTAAGACATATATATATATATATATATATATGTTAGTATCACAGAACAGGTACAAATGAAAATTCAGAATACTTACCTTACCTGCAGACTACTACCAAAAAATTTCACAACCATGCTATAGGAAAATAAACAGGTTATATGTTCACCCTTTTCCCCCACCCAATAATGTGAATTAAATGTGAATTAAACCCCTGGTTTTTTACAAGATTTTTCAGCTATTCAAAATATTCAATTAATATTCCAATAATAAAGCACTTAAAATAAAAATAAAGCACTGAAATATATGCATAAGGATACATTTTAGATTAACTGGTGCCATCTATGAATAGCTTACCAAGATAAGCATGTAAAGCAAAATGTGCCAATTTTCAGAGGTCACTCAGCATTCTTTTAATGAGACTTTCACTGACTTACCAGTTACTGTACTGGTAAACAGGAACAGGTTGCCTTACACATTAAGTGCACAGGCAGTATGTCCTTCTCATTTCCCAAGATATGTGATAGAAAGCGTGGCTGGGAAAAACATCAAATATCAGGCAAAAAGCATTTTCATACTCAAGGTGACTGTATCAATTTACTTACATAAAGCAATTTAGTAGGTAGGATATTTATGATTTAATAAAAACACAAGTGTGCGTCTTCATTAACTAAGTACTTAATTATTTGGTTTAACTTTGTAAACAACAGTTAAAAAAGTCAGGAAAGTCGCTGTGATTCCTCATATCTTTAGACTGTCTCCACTATGCCCATGAGAGCAGCCCACTCGAACTAATGCACTCTAAGTCAGGTTGTCTTGTTTCCCAGCTTGCAGAAATTGATAGTGCTTCTCACTGGAGCTGAATGACTTGTGCTCAGGGTACAGGCACAAGGACAGGCACCAGTCCTTGGTGGTGCTTCTTTTGCTTTCCCTCACTGTCTGTTTCCAGCACAGTAACAACCAAACCCTTTACGGACAAGGTCCTTTGTTAAAAAGAGTATTGAGCTTTTTCATGGTCAAATAAAAGAAACAACCCGGATGCTACAACTGAAATCAAATTTTACAGTTCAGCTGGCATTCTCTGCTTTTCTGGAGACTGGCTGTTTAACTTGAAACCTTTACAGAGAGCCTTCTATCACATGTCCCAACACATTTCCACTCACACACTCAAAAGGAACAATTTTCATGAAAGAATTTCCAAAGCTTCCAAAAGTCTATCCAACAATAAACTGGATTTCCTCACAGTTTTATCCATCTCATACCCTTGTCCTGTAAAGCCTCTTATTTCTTAATGAGAGCCTTCCAAAATATTTTCATCACACACAAAATAACAGTGCCTGAAACAAGTGATAACATCACATTCCAACTGCGTTTATAGTGTTACAAGAAATGCACAGCATGCTTTGGCTTTCATTCTGATGTCTTTAACTGCAGGATCCTCAACTTTCATTTTTTTGTCCCACCTTTCACCCACTGAGGGGAATGAAGATTTCTCCACCAATAAAGTTGTTGGTGGTAATTAATAAGTTTGTGCTTTGAGTGGTAACTGAGGGCCATCCCTGCACATCAGCCTACCTGTGGAAAGTGCCTCTGAGTGTGCTTCACAATCTCTTGCAAATGTGTTAAAGAGATTTTTAATACAAAAGACTAAAGCAAATCATCTTCTTCCTACTGAGGCATACACCTATAAAGAATTAGCTAAAGACCACAGCTTCTGATCAGTTTATGTCTGTAGCTGATTTCTGGACTAAAATGCTGAGAGGATGGTTTGCGCATACTGCAACCTTAATCCACCACAGGTGTGAACAAAAGACCAGCATTCCTTCTAAATCCTGCACACGTGGTGGCAATGTAAAAGTGAAATCATGTCTATTCAGCAAAATGAGTGCCAGGGAAAAAACCTGGATCTTTACTAGAACTGTGTGTCAGCTTGCATCTGTAGCACATGTTGGTCAAAAGAGTGCTACAGCACCTTCAAACCAAGGGAAGAGGCCTGACAGTCAGCTCTGCCAAGCATTCCAGCTGGTCTCAGCCCTGACATGGAGGGGTGTGTAGCTGCTTTGTATTTTTGCTATTTACTGCTAATAGAAACAGTGGCATAATTTTAGCATGAAAACGCACAGCAGTTCAGCCAAAACAGACACTGCACTCTGAGCACAGCCTGGGATACAGCAAAGACGTGACTATAAATGTCTATAAAATGGTTATAAATGACTATAAAATAAAAAACCCAACCACTGTATTTTCTGCTCTGAGTAGAAAAAAAATCTCAAAAAAGAAGCCTGCAGATGAAAGATGGGAGTGGGGAAAGTGAAAATATTTCTAGGTTCCTTAAGCAACTGAGAAAAGCTGTTTATATGTAAATATGCTTCTAAAATGCTGTAACTACTTTTTGTCTGTACAGGAGCTCAGACTGCTTAGTTTGGAGACATTAACCATTCCAAGGTACATTCCCGTTTTGCTGAACACTACAATCCATTCCAGTGGTCTGCTCACCATCACACCTCATCCTTTCAGGCCTTGCTCTCCTTTTACTTCCAGTTTGGTTGTCTCTCCATTGGAGAGCAATCTGTAAAGGGTAACCATCAGCATATATGACAGCTGCACCTGCCATATCTGAAGTACAGCAATTTGTTTTTCAGCTTTGTAGCAAACCAGTGGCACCACTGTTTCCCCTTAACTTGGACATCTTATATTGGATCTAGAGCAAGCTACTCCATAACATAAAGACTTTAAGCTACACAGTAAGAATTCAGTGGTTTTTTTTTTCTCTGTGTTGATTTCTGTGTATTTCTGATATTAAGAATTAGCCATTTGTGTAGCAGTAAGCCTGGGGAAGTAATGTATTCAGAGCTACAGTCACAGACTCTGCTAATAGTGATAAACAATGGTGGAGTATCCTCACATGAAGGGCCATACCACTCTCACAGGAGTCATCAATGTCTTTTCAGAAACCGTTGCAGCAAAGTATTTAGTACCTGATTTATGCACAAAAATGCAACTATCCAAAATACAAGGATATAAATGATGGACAGTCTGTCCATTGGAATCTATTAAGAAAAATATAATATATAGTAGGACAGAAAATTCTTACCCAGTTGCTGTCAAAATATTTATACAGCAGATCCTCACAGAATTATCCTTCCACCTCTCCATGTGGGAATACAAATCCCTTAAATTTAATGATGCTCTTGGTACCAATTGTCAGGGGATACATATGCATAAATAGTGTATAAATAACCGTCATGTTCAAATTCTAGGAGCTGCAGACATACACTTTGCTTGCTTTTTTTAAACCAGTTTTAAGCAACATTACAGAAAACTCATTCTAAATTTATGTTAATATCATGTTTGAGATCTAGAAAATTGGAATAAAGACAAACTTACCTCTTAATCATTAGACTGGCACTCAAAATCACAGTAAGCTTTTTAACTGCTATGCTCCTCTAAGAAACATTCAAAACAAAGAGAAATTTGCACACATTGACCATTTACTAAAGCATAACAAGCTGAATTACGACCTCTATTTCTATTTTAACACAAGATTTCGTGTCTTTGGACAGCTTTGGCTAAACCCTGGATTTTTTCTGTTTTTTTTTTTTTTAGTTATAAGAAATACTTTTAAATTACAACAAAGCATAGAAAATTACTGTGTGAGCTCCTGAAAAGTCTGTTAAAGTAAAACATTTATTCCATTAGAAATTAATAATATAACTCATCTATAATCCATTACTGAGTACTTGAAGAATAGTTTGTACTCAAGTGGACAGAAATTCTCTCTACAACCCATTTATTGCAGAAGAAAAAATTTAAGAGTAGTGTCACATTTTGAAAAATGTTATTTTATTGGCTGTAATTTTTCACAGTACCTGTGGGGACTAGATGACAGCTCAACACTGCAATTGTCCTTCATGTTGATATCCTTTTTTCAGTTGAGACTATCCTGGGAATACACTAGAAGTGATTTATTTGTCCCTGGATCTGTAAAAGGTTTCAGGAAGGTGGAAATGGATGCATGGCTAGTTGAGAAGAAATAAGAAATGAGCCCAGCACACTTACTTAGGCAGGAAACTAACAACCAGCAGGGAATATTTAATCACTTTACATTACAACTGAGCAAGGCTTCTGATGGCTCATCTCCTGCTTGCTGCTTGCAGTGCAAAAGCCAGGCAGCCCAGCATCAGCAGCCCTCTGCTCCACGGTAATGAGAGATCCTTTGGCACCTCATTTACATTGTCATCCTCAGGAGCCAAACCTGTAACCCTGTACTGCATGTGCTGCTGGGACCAATTTCCCAAATGAAGCAACCCTCCCAAACTAGATTTGTCCTAATGAGAGGTATTTAATGTTCTCTGCCAATAGCTCCTGTTTTCAAAAAATCAGCTGGTTTTAAGATGGATACTGAACACTTTTTACCATCCATACAGCACACTTACATTCTGCAACTCTACTAGACTTGCTGACTATTGAGTCAACAACAGCTAGCATTCCCTCAGACAGAGCAGGTAAGATGACACAAATAAGAGTGGCTCAAGTCATATTCAAGCTTTGTAACAGTTTTATATTCATCAGAGATCCTCCTGAAAGCAGGTGTTTGCTCAAAGAAAAAAGGAGATATGCCTTTAAACTAAGTAGGCCAAGTTTTATTACTATTTAATGAAATTCAGCCTTTTGGAATAGCACATTTCAAAAGCACCCAGACAGCACTCTGCAGTTTAGCTCAGGCTGGAGACTGGGGGCTGAGAAGGATTGAGGCTGTCTAGACACAACCAAAGGCAGCATCAGAACTTTGCTCTACAAATTACGATGGTAGAAAACTCTCATTTGGTTTGATTCTCAGCAGGTAACTTGCTAACAACAGTAATTATAATCCTCTGTTAGTGGCAAGACAAAGAAACAGAACAAGTTCCACAGAATTTCCTGCTTTGGGGTTGTTCAATTTATTGCACCATAGCTACACGGGGAAATTGTCTATTTTAGAGGCCTCATGCACAATCCTCCTCCTTCTCAAGCCCAGTTATTACTACCTGGGTTACTTGAGCAAAGCATTCCCAATGGCATTGCTGCTGTTTAAATACTCTTAACATAACTATGCAGCCCCCCTGTAGAAACATGCAGACTTGGAAAGAATGCATTGAGATCAGCAGTGCTCAGAGCATGCTTTAAGCAGGAAAGGAAAAAAAAAAAAAAAAAAGACAACAGAAAGTCTGAAAACTCCAAGTACCACTTGCAAAATACAGCTACCAGACTCCACCTCACAGTGCCACAATGCGTAGCATCTCTCTAATATATAAAAATGAATTAAAATGCACTGTGAAGCATAACTAATGATTATACTTTTAATACCTTCACTGATATCTGGCTATACCATATTCCTTGGATGAAACAAGCACAGCTACACAAACACAGCCTCTTTTCCCCAGGCAGAGAGCATTCCACCTGGAGCATACATAACATCACACCAACTACACGAGGCCCTGTCCCCATCATGGCTCACACAGACCTGTTACCAACAGGCATTTATACATCATTTGCAGAAAAAGGACATCAGATTTCATCCAATCAAGTTATACCCTATTTGCAATATGTTGTCATTTGTTTGTCCAAACTTGTTACTTTGGATGATTACTCAAGAACCCTTTTCAGACTCATTTGTAAAATACATTTCAAATGCACAGCAAACATGAACTTAATCCCTTTTTGGCTCACATATTTTCAAGTAATTGAATTAATTTTATACTTCAGAAAATTAGTTTCTATTTATGCAAGGAGAAACAAGTCTTTATTCTGGGCTACAATGAAATCATCTTTTCTCATAAAATCTGTTTGGGTGGAGCCCTCAGCCCTCAGAAATTATAATGTCTACAAAAACACTAAGAGAATAACAAATGAGTTACCAAGGTAATGGATTTATTAAATTTATTATTTATTATGTACTGTTTAAAGTACATAAATAATAGGATGCTGGTAGAGCAAACTTGAGTATTATTAGGTTTGTTTTGGCTTTTGCTTCCAATACTGAGGGCTACTTTTCACAAAAAGAAAAGCGCAGCTTTGTGACCCGGACATTGTACAAGAACATAGCATTTCTGTTAACTTCCCTCTTAATTCCGTTACTTTACTAGGCAAACTGCATTGCTGTCAAATAAATTTACATTATAAAAACAAAGTGCAGTCAGAGAGATCCAGAAATGCTCTGTGTTTTAGTCTTTAAAATCAAAACATTATTGCTGTCCTCAGATATGCACTCTGAAATTTTCTTTTCTCCCATACACTTGGACACCTTCAAAATTAGACCAAGGTAATTATGTGATTAGACAAGGGAAATAAGCACGTAGCTACTCATTTTAATCTTCAAACTATAATAAAAAAATAAGTCTAGACAGTTTCTGTCAAATTAGCTCTGTAGAAGCAGTTGTTTCCTGCAATTCAAGTTATATTAGGCCAAACAAAGCCAGAATGACTTGGACACTGCCACAAACTGATACTTCAAAGATAAAACAAAAGGGTAAAGAAACCACAGGCAGCTCCAGATCTCTAAGGCTTCATAGGCAAAATTTATATCAATTTAACTACAACAATAACTATTCCTCCATAGTTGTAGGTTTTGAAGGGCTTCTCCAGAAAACATCAGATACGATGTTTAGCTGCCAAGATACTGACTGTCCTTCTAAAGATACTCTCAAGAGCAGCAATTTGTAGGGATGGAACAATTTGGGATGCCTGACAATTCAGTAAATATCTTGATGATTTTAGCTCCATTCTGTTTTTAGAAGCATAGAGCCCTTGTAGGGGGAAAAGAAGTTTTTTTTGAAACTAAGGGCTGTGAGTTTTGATTCAATATTGTTCGAGGCCACTCAAGCAGATTTCTGGAAGTCTGCTGCTAAGCTTTTGAGCTCAGCTCTCAAGTGCAATGTGCTCTAAATACATGACCTGCATTGAACTGCTGCCCCAGGCAAGCTGTAACTATTATTCACTTCACAATACAAAGTCCACAGAACCTGAAGGTTTGATCTACATGATATATTAAATACTTCTGGAACACTACTTTCTGTAAGAGAGCACAGACATCCAAACTGTGCACACCACCATTTATCAATTACTCCTCACAAAGACATTTTTCAAGTCCTCTGCCTCTTTTTTCACCTAGATACAATTCTTAGGCAGAACACAGTAAAAAAACAAACTAAAATGTTGAGTGAGATACAAACCTACAGTATTTTCTGTCATTGAAGCCATTACAACTTCTGTCCAATGTCACCAGCCTTTGTATGATCTGTTATTCATAATTCAAGGACTGACTCAATGAGCTGAAAATTAATTGTTCATAAAGTGAGGAACAATCCCTAAACAACATAACATTGCATTTTGTTACCAGAGCTTTTGCTTTGATCCCATGTAACCTTACATTTACAAAATGAATTCTGTTAGAGATTAAGGATAGATTTAGTCATTTCAAACCAAAGCTATGCATGGCATAAAGTAATCAGACAAATCATGTCTCTCCCTTGTTTTAATTCACAAGACATATACACATTTTACATCTAATCACAGGACATTTGAGCCCTTCTCAAAACACAGAGACAATCAAATATTTATTCCTGAATGAAAAAGATGCTTTCTCAACATACTGGTATCCTACAGTGGTTTTGTCCCAAGAATATTCATTAGGTAAATGAGCAAAAATCTCTTTGAATCAATTATGGTACTCTAAATGTAATCAGAATGATCAAGACTTGCATTATTTTTCACCATCATGCTGTGAGCACCTGTGACTTGGTGACAACCCATTTATTTGCAGTGCAGGACACCTGGAAGTTCAAACCTAACTCTTCGTCCCAACTCTCTCAGAACACACCTTCATGAGTAACAAGTAAGAAGGAGCAAGCCCCTCACCAACTGCACTTGGTAATAGACTGATGGACACCTCAAACACAAAAAGCAAGGGCACTAAGAAAGGACACAGAAAAAAAGCTTTATGCATTAAAGAAAAATTAAGGTTCTTAAAGATAAAAAAACAACAACAACAAAAGAAAACAAAACAAACAAACAACAAATAAAAACCAAAAAAAACATGGATCAAAAGCTCTTTTTCTCTTATAGGTTTTGTTTGGTTTTTTGGTTGCTTTTTTGGTTTTTTTGGGGTTGTTTTTGTTTTGTTTTTTTTTTAATGCAGTTGAGGATCAAAAGCCTGATCATAAAGAGGAATTAAAGAAACCCAGCCTTTGGAGAGAGGATGGAGGGAGCAGACAGCTGCAAATCTGGGAACTGACTCTCATGGTCTGTGGATTATTGTAAAACCAATAAAGTGCCCATGACATGCTAAAACTAACAGAGGTCTATGCTGTACATCTTCACAGCCTGTGTGAGTGCAGCAAAAGGCATTTGAAGGATGCAATCCCTCAGTCAGACTAAGTCAGGTGCCAAGACCACTGGGAGTCACAGGATTTGGAGCAACATGGAGCACAAACATATTCCATTGTTTCTCCTGAAGGACTCTCTAAGTAGCAGAGACAATGCCCATGATCATCAGGCATTAACAGCACTTCTTGGTCTGTCTGGACCACACAAGTAACTGATGCATTCCAGCTCTGATGCTGTAACCAGCTCACTGGCTTCTTCTGCACAGCTTTGCTTGCAGAGGCCATAATACACGCCAGACTGTTCTCCCTCAAATTTCCACCATTTTCCTCTTATTTAAAAATACTATGTCACATTTTACCAATGTAGCTACAAATGTAGCCTTCATCCTCTTGATCTCTTCCTTCTTTAAGATATTAGAGGACTGTGTGACTTTTGGGTCAAATTAAAACAAATGGGTCAAGATTAATTAGTACCACTGGAAGTCACCATGACTAAGTTGGAGTCTACTACTTTATTCACACATCAATGTAGGCTATACCTGCTTTATTCTTGCAATGACAGATTTCATCTAGTAGGGACAGGGCACACATTTCCTCACATCCTCTCATTTAGCAGTTGCTTTTTTTAAAATGGATCTGTGGAAAGCACTGCTAACAGAGCCAGTCTCTGTAAGAAGTGCAGTATGCACATAGTGTTCCCTCTCCTCCACTAAACCTGCTGTGGGCACTTGAACAGACATCTGAGGGCAGCTTTCTTCATTTTAGAAGCAAATACCTCTGGAAAGAAAAGGAGAGGTTACTTCTCCCCCTTCCCTTGACATTATGAACTTTCTCATAAGAATTAGAGAACCCTCCCTGAAGATTCTAAAACGCCAGTTTTTCTTCATAGTTACTTTTCTACTCAAATGTAGGCATGAGCATAATCTGTGTTCCAGCTTCACCATGGTAATTTCCATAATAGTTCAGGAACAGCTTTTTTTTCAGAACATTTCCAGAGCTGCCAGAAGTGAGAAATACCTGGTATTTTATCAGAAGCTCATTCCCTCAAGACATTTCTAAACAACTTTATCAAAATAAGCTCCGCAAGCTGTCTACTGTAAGGTTTTATAATCTAACAAAAACTACTATTTCTTGAAAAGCAGAAAGTCAAGGCAGAATAAAAATACGGTAACAAAAGCAGAATAGTTCCTTACTTGCCTCTCTGGTGTTAGATGTGACAAAATTTTTATCACAGAAATTAATTATCCTTTATCATAAATAAATAATGCTATTTTTTTCTAAATTAACATGTTCTTTGCCAAAAGAAACAGCTATTTACTCTGCAGACCTGAAATTTAAACAGGATGGTATTTGTCACAGTGTTCATCTGTTGGGTCACTGACAAAAACAGGTTGTGAATGGGATTTGGGATATTTAATGGCAGTCACTGGAATTATTCCTGAACCGAGAATTTTTTTCTTAAATTTTTGTGGATTTTAACTATAGAGATATGCACTTCTTCAGCATGTCTCTAGCATTCCATCAGAAATTACACAGCTCTCAAGATACAAACATGCCATTATTATGTTTGAAAGAAGTTAATGTGATTTGCCCCTGAGATGGTTTGTACAGTCTGTGCAGCAAGCACAAACTCTGTTGATTTATACCAAGTACATGCATTAGAATTAAGGAAAACATTTAAAAGCCAATAGTTGAAATAAACTGAAAATGGCTAAGAGGCCAGACTTCCCTTTGAAACATAATTTTCATATCAAGACAGTATGCTCTATAATACTTGGGTTTGTACAGATTCGAAGAGGAAAAAACCCAACTGTATTAATATTAACAGTGGTTAAGAGTCAGTTGTTTTCTGAAGCAAAGCCAGCAATCAAATACAGTGTCAACTACATAGAGCCTCTAGATCAGGGATGAGACAGTTTGGCAGAAGAACGATGGGAAATCATGGGAATGTGATCCAAGATCTTTTTAGCTAACCAGCATTGCACCTTTTTATTAGACTCAGGAATGATGAAGGCCTGTTACCCTGCATATTGTGCAAGATGAGCACATGTGCAGAGCCACAGATAAAAACTGGGAAAACTGACACAGCTGACCTGTTCTCTGTGCATTCTCAGTACTGCCTGTGATTGCAAAAAGGGATATGTAAGTTGGATATTTGAGTTCTTAATAAAAAAAGGAACAAACAACACAGAGGCATTGGAAGAAAGGCATTACAAGAAAGCTGGTTTATTCCCCTTAACTAACATAACCACCACAAAACCAGGACTTCCTAGTTACCTGTGCAAAATATGAGAATATGTATTGAAATCTAATACTGGGCATTACTCTCAACACAAGAAAAAGCCTTCATGCTTAGAAAGGGTAACAAAAAATTGAGAGTCCACTGTCAAGAAAGCAAGATTCACTTCCACAAACTGCTCAGCAAGCCACATAACACACTAAATGAAATCCAGACTCAATACCCTGTGCACTAGACAGTGGAGATCCAGGAAAATCCAAATCTTCCCTTTTTTCACAGTAAACAATTCCAATTGGCTTTTCCTCCCCATTCCTGTATATACATGAACTTCATTAACAAACATGTATCAAAAAGGTGCTTGAGGACAAATCCATCCTCTTTCATAACAAACTCTTCTATAAAAAAATCAGAAGTTACTGAGAAAATCTTCTATAAAGAGTCTGTCAAAAAACGTCCCTTAAGGATTAGCAGAAGATAAATCCTCTGTCAGAGATATTTTTGTCTCAACAGCAGTAAAAGGGCCTGAGTATCAGAAGATCTTAGAAAATACCCTTTCCTGCTCTCAGAAGGAGTATCTGAATAGTGCTGCCTTCTTCAGAAGCACAGATTCTATTTCTTCCCTTTTGTTTTTATACAAGCTCTACTTTTCACAGCAAATACAGCATTTAGTAACTACTAGAGCAACAACATTGATTAATTCCTCATTTCACTGGTATTTTTATTGGCCAGGACAGTACCTTTAGGAACATTTGCTTATCATTAATGAAAGGCAATTAATGACATTTCAGCTAGCTACATATCTTCAAATAATAGCCCACATCATGTCTAGGGAATACACAGAGTTAGATTTTTTTCAATGCAGAAGGAGTAGAGAGCCATCTTTGCTAGTCAGACAAGTCAACATTTGCTCTTTCAATTTGTAAGGAATGTTTGCAGAAGGCTGGTTTTAAATAGTCAGAATCCTGACACATGTCAAAACCTTTCAAACTCACAATTTTGGAAATTAATATTTAACATGTTGTCAATGAGGAGCCATCAAGTTTATTGTCTTAAAGTAATTTAGACAAGTCTTTTATTTTGACTTGTCACTTGAGCTTACATCACTAAGAGAACGCAGCATCTGTCTCACTCTGAGCTGCTGGGAAATAAACTGCCATGGACAGGCACTAGGTACAACACAAGAGCTCTTCCTCCACAGCAAATGGACCAGCACAACCACACTCATTCACCTCCTGGACTGGAAACAATGTGTATGCTTTTTTTCTGACTGGAGTTTACCAGGTTTCCCTGGATTGTATGCCCTGAGCACAAATCAACAGCAAGACAGAAAATCACTCCCATGTTTAGTTTATGAACAGACCCCCTTCTTTGCCAATGTTTATGTTTTTCAAATACCGTCCAAACAGTTTCCAGCACACAATTTTCTTTTCACCACAGCAATTCCTTTCCAGAAAGAAAAATATTAAAACCTTAGGCTGGCAAATTATGTACCACCACAACTACGAATCAACAGTTGTTGTAACCTAAAAGCAAACAAGGGTTTTGTTTTCACACCACAAGTGGGCCATTAAGGGAAAAAAGGAGATAGCTGTTCTCACTGAATTGGAGCCTTTTCCTTTATCACAGAATTGGCAGTATTTCCTAAGTAGAAAGGGAAATCTCATCTTGAAACCAGCTACTGGACACGGAGAGGCTCCACACACTGCAGCCTGCCAACCTCCAGAGCACAGCTGGACTGTCACTTGGAAAGCACAGTGTCACATGAAGTACCCACACAAATACTTGCATTGTCCATTTGTACCAATCTTCAGCTGCTAGTAAAAATCATACACTTGTAGATGCTACCACACCCTGGTTCATCAACTCAAGCAAACACGAGTCCAATAGATTAAGTACCTGAATTCATGATCCCCGTGTTACGTTTCTGCTGTTTTTCCCTTAAACATCTCATTCAATGAACTTTTATCATTAATATCTCAGAATGCTCAAGAGAATCCAAAGTGCAATGCAGAACTTCACCAACGTAAAGCTTAATATAGAAATAAAAATAACTTATACATATAATCAATTTAACAGCAGTAACCTATTGGTATTTCTTTTTGTCATTAAAAAGAATGTCTATGGGCTGACCAGGAACAGGGTCCAGCACTTGTGATTACTTGGCTCACTTAGCAATTCTGGAACAGATGAATCATATAAAAGACACTCTTAAATCACACACAAATCCTTCTCATGCAAATACTCATGGCATACAACACCAAAACCTTTTTAACAGGAAAAACCAAACTCAAATCTTTAAACCTTGTAGTTTCTGGTTTCCAACATCTTAAATAAACATGAAACATGAATGTTTTTCCTTGAACAAGCTTTGCTTCTGAATATCTTGGTAAGACAAACTCAACTGGCTACTGACTGACAAGAGACTGTCAGCAGAGTCTCCCAGTGGCCAGTGCCACTCTTACAAGAGGGTGACACACAAACCCTTGTGTTCTCCTGTCTGAGAGAGAACACAATACATACCAGCATCCAGCTTAATGCAGCTACCAGGAGCACCAACACTTGCAACATTTTTATAGAATCTCTAAAATGGGAACAGACATCTTTTCTGGATCTTGGCTGCTCCACCAATCCATACGCTTGAACACCACTGGATAAATCAGAAATCTGAAGAATTTGCACAAGGTGCTGCCTTCATCCACATACATTAAAGAACTCTTGGCAGCACTGCCTAAGAACTTACTCTAAGAGAAACTTCAAAGAGTCTACATGAGCTCTTCCATTCATACATCATCTTTTATAATTTCTATTATGTATTTTCCATTAATAAATTAAATAAATGATATAAAAAGTAAACAATATATACTGCTACAGACTAATTTTTTGCGGCCTAAATCCTGCTGCTGTAATTCATAAACTTCCTGAGAATTTTCCAATAGATGCAACCAAATGAACAAGTGAATTCTAAGCTGATGAGTTATAGGAATCCTTCTTGAGTCAACACAATCAACAGGAATGCAAAACTGTCAACTACAACATTACAGATTTGTTCTAATCGTAAAGCTGAATGCCAAGCCTCAAAGGGACTCTATTAAAAGCAAAGCATATTCCCAATCTACTTCTGTACTTCCATTCACACCATACATGCTACTCTGTACGTGCTTTTCTTCAGGCATCCCTAAGGGGAATCAAATTAAAATGCTTACAACATTTGCTGGTTAAAGATGTTGACAACATGAATTTTGGCCAGTTAGAAGTTCCAAGTTCAAGCTGTTCAGACATTTTATCTTTACAATAAAAAGCTTGATTTGGAAACCTTATCAGTGGTCTAACTTTAGATTCAGAAGTGAAGAGTTCTGCTGAAGGACCTGATTCCTTGAGATGATACTTCATAATGTTACATACTTTAAAACCTCACCTTGTGCCCTTACCAAGGCAATACATGGCCCTAAGAACCACTGGTTGGTTATCTGAACAGCAAGAGTCATTAGCATTCCTCAAAACAGTGACAATTCCTTGGTTATTCTACCTTAAAAACAAGAAATCAACAGAAAATTCTCCTCTGATAGGCAGTGAGTCAGTGAAGCACAGTGAGGCTTTGAAGGTGGACTGTCCTGTTTGCATCAGCAAGCAGCTCTTCAGTTCTCAGCCTCTCCAAATCATACTTTGATTATAGACTCTGCCTGGATGATGAGCACCTCTCTCCCTGAACTGCCTGGGATCAGGTACAGCACCCACTTCAGGAAACTCACTCAGACCACTGTAACTCTCATCCTGCGGGAACTGTGGAGCCTTTTGCTGTGCTCTGACTTGCAGGAACACCTCTCAGTGGTCCAAGTAAGCTGAGACCATTCTGATGCCTTCTCACAGCTCAGGCACTGTACTGCTGCAGCATAGGCCGTGCCCTTCTTGAGCAGCATTCTAAGTTACTGTCAGAGTGCAAGTGGAGCTTCTACCCCAGCTGCGCTCGATCTGGCTGCAAGCGGGGATCAGCACAGAGAATCAGGTGAACAGCAAGAATGGGGCATAGAAAAGAATGCAAATAAGAATGTGGACAAATTCAGAGTGAAGCCTTAATATAAGAAACTAAGAAATTCAAATAGTTTCCAAAAATTGAAGAGTCTTTTATATGAATTCTCATCTTTTTTATTGAGAAAAATCTCAATAAAATCCTTGAATAAATTCTGATCATTAGTGAGTTCTGAAGCAACAAGTTTATGTACTGAGCAAGAACTCTGGAATGCATTTATAAAGCTTCTCAGGTGGAAAAAGCATGAGTCTTATCTAACAAAGCTATGAACCAAGGCATGCCAGCCTTCACACCACAAATATACTCAACTAGAGCAATAGCACATAACTGGCATTTGGACACTGAACTCTTGCACTTGCCTTAGAAAACACAGTGGAATATCAAAATTACAAAGTCACAAGCTGAAAAATGTAACTCTTAGAAGATGAAATTCAGAATATTCCTGTTGATCTAAAAGAGCAGCAAATGACAAAAATGAGAAGTATCAGCAGTGTAGAAGCAATGTAGGGATTGGCAGATACTGGTTCTCTTCCTGTGGCAATTACGTGCACTTGGGTCTTTTCCAAGCTGGTTACAAGAGTTTTATCAGACAATAATCTTCAGACTCCAGAACAATTTGCAAACAATGTCTGTTGCCTGCTGCCTTAGGAGTTCTCTATTTAAATACAATAATTCATGGGTTTGGAACATTATAGAGAGCAAAAGTGTCAAGGGACATAAATACCTGTATCAAACAAACCACCCCATTCCACAAAGTCTGTCCTCTGACACATACCAACGGCAGTGTTCTACTTATCAACATTTCTATTTCTGTTCTCATTTACTAGGCTCCCTGTTCACATTTCATCCACTAGTTTAAAATCTCAGTTTGCTAAATTTCAAATGGGCCAGGTAACTGTCTAATTTTGGTGATATTTAGGCTCAAAAGAAGGAAGAAGTTAAATAATAAAAAAATTATTTGCATTAATAGGACTGCTGATGTGCTGAAGTTATGGAAAGAACTACTACACCACACTAAATATTATCTGGAATGGAAAAGTGCTGCACCAGTGGAAAACACATTTTATGGCCTTGTCTTACTTTGGGATTATTAAACCATGGATACTTTGTACAGTTGTTTACACAGTCCCATGATGCAAGAAGCTTTCTAATACATCTGAGTGGGGAAAGCTTTGGAATAGCAAAGTTGAGTAGCACACCCCCAGATAGCCAAACATTCCCTTTGTGGAGAGGAAGCTCAGTGCTCCCAGCTGGGAAGCTCACTGAAGGCTGCACAGGGAGTGATGGTAATGATTGTACCAAATCCTGTCCTCTTAAACAAGTAACTCAGTTCTTTCAGGATACTTTTCTTGATTTCAGGAGCACTAACAGCAAATTCTTGTATTTGAGCAAAAGTGACCAAGAGCATGTGTCCTACAAGTACATTCAGTGAACCAAGGGAGACACGCCGCACAGAAATCTTCCATTTGTTAAGTTTTGTGGAAGAATATTTCTTGTGCTTTTTACATAAATGTCCATCAGCAGATATCTGAATTAACAGTCACTGAATTATCAGTCACAAAATAAATCATGGAAAAATTCCCCTTTCCAGATTAAAACTCCATTTGTCAATTACCTTTTTACCACATCTCTTAACGACTTTCAGGTAATCAAGCAAATCAAACAGTTCAGGTTGCTTGAACAAATTCTATGCAGTGAAACTGAACATCTGAAAAAGTTTTTCCAATACTTGAAATAATCTAAATAATCATGTTTTTCCCCCAATACTTGAAATAATCTAAATAATTATGCTTTTCCCCACAATACTTTAAATAATCTAAATAATTACCATTTTTTGGAGTTGAAACTACCTAAATTCAATCCTTGACCTTATTAAGAGTTTAAGCACCAAGCCAGCCAAAAAAACTGGCTGATTGCTGGATTATCTCATTCAGTGTGACCAAAATTACCACAAACTCTCTCAGAAGCTTTCTGAGATGTTCCAATTACCACACAACAGTCATGAGAAACTGCTCTGCTGCTAAGTTCCCAGTCAGCACCTTCTGAAAGATGGATTGTTTAGAGATGACACAAAGAAAATGAAGACTATGAGAACTGAAAACATTCAATTATAATTATTCCCATTCATAAACACTGCATGCTAGTCAGAGTCCCTGTATAATTTGAAATATAGCTTATGTTTATTCACACCTTACAGGACATTTGTTTGAAATAGGTTCCCAGCATGAATTTCTGAACACTTCCTACAGGTTTGAATGCCATTTAATTGAATGAAAGACCAAAAAGACATGGTGAACCCACCTGTGACAAAAGCATGAGACAGACAACAAACAAACAAACTAGAAACCCACAAACCTGAATAATTTCTAGGCTAAGAATTCCTGTGTTCCTTTTCTTTTTCAAACATAGATATACATCTGCATATGGAACCATTCACATCTGCTTGAAACAAAAAGAACAGCACATAAGTAATTAACACACCAACTGAGAGGAATGTCCACAAATCCTGGATTTGGACAGCAAGGATGACCACTTCCAGAGATTACTTTAGAGCTCACTATTAATCTCTGGGCTGCTACCACTGATTAAACCTGTTACTATTAGTTTTCCTGTCCCACAGCTACTAACCAACGAGGCTATCAGAAATAAACTATTGTGAACTGAAGACATGCATTTGCAGTTGCGACTGCATGCAAACAAGGCAAACTTCAGCCAGAACTACTTGTTCCCATAAAAGTATATCCCTCAAAAGAGGCGATGCCATGTAAGGAGAAGGTTCAGTAAGAAACAGAGAAAAACCAAACTTATATAAGAACAAAGAACAGAGGTTGTAAATCCCTTCAACAATTTCCCCCCTCATGTAGGTGGCTATGTAATTTATTTAAGAATAGACCAAAGAAACCAGAAATCAAAGCATGAAAATTAATTTCAAGTCGGCTGGAGAAAGCTCAACTCGTGCAATAGTATGGCTTAGGGCAAAAAGTGACAAACATTTTGTTCTCAGTCACACATTTCTCTGCAGCAACTCTGGTAGATTAAAGGCACGGCTGCCCAGGCCTTTGCATGAAGCTTCACTTGCCACAGGAAGAAGTTCTAAGTCTCAACAAAAGAACTTGAGGTGCTGAAAGGCTGTCTTTCCCCTGGCCTGATTACTTCATGCTCTAAGATGAAAACCAATCTCATAAAGCTGAGACAAGAGTATCAGGGAGCCGGCTGAAGCCGTCCCGCAGCCCGGCCCCCCGGAACGGGAACGGCAACGGGAACGGCAACGGCCCCCGGGAACGGCAACGGCCCCCGGGAACGGCAACGGCCCCCGGGAACGGCAACGGCCCACGGGAACGGCAACGGCAACGGCCCCCGGGAACGGCAACGGCCCCCGGGAACGGCAACGGGAACGGCCCCCGGGAACGGCAACGGCCCCCGGGAACGGCAACGGGAACGGCCCCCGGGAACGGCAACGGGAACGGCCCCCGGGAACGGCAACGGCCCACGGGAACGGCAACGGCAACGGCCCCCGGGAACGGGAACGGCAACGGCCCACGGGAACGGGAACGGCAACGGCCCCCGGGAACGGCAACGGCAACGGCCCCCGGGAACGGGAACGGCAACGGCCCCCGGGAACGGGAACGGCAACGGGAACGGCCCACGGGAACGGGAACGGGAACGGCAACGGCCCACGGGAACGGGAACGGGAACGGCAACGGCCCCCGGGAACGGGAACGGCCCCCGGGAACGGGAACGGCCCCCGGGAACGGGAACGGCCCCCGGGAACGGGAACGGGAACGGCCCCCGGGAACGGGAACGGGAACGGCCCCCGGGAACGGGAACGGCCCACGGGAACGGGAACGGCCCACGGGAACGGGAACGGCCCCCGGGGAACGGGAACGGCCCCGCAGAGCCGCTCCCGCCGAGCGCCTCCTCCGTGCTGCCACCTGGCGGCCACCGCCGGCAGCGCGCCCGGGCGGCAGCGGGCCGGGCTCGTCCCCGCCGCAGGGCCCCGCACGGCTCCGGGGCCGCGCGTCCGACTTCCCTCCTCCGGACCGCGTCCGGCGAAATGCAGAAGCCATTTTTAATTGTACCTCTGTTCCTGTGCGATCACAGAAGCGCACCGGCCTTCCCGCGTCGCGGAACTGCGCTGGGCGAGGTGACGGCTCCGCTCCCGAGGCAGCGCCAGCCTTCCCGGCAGGGACGCTGCCCTCAGGCCGCCGAGGCTCTCAAGGGACCCCGCACCGGCACCTCCGGCCGTGCCTTTCCTCCCCACCACGTCATGTCAGAGGTTAAGAGCAGCTAACAAAGACCGACGTTCTTTCTGTTTTGTCCGTAAGAAAGAACTACAGTATGGATGCTTTGCAAGGAGGTTCTGACACAATGAAGAGCCTTGTCGTGTGTATGTCATGTATGAGTTTCAGACACGATTTCCCCCTTCCTCGAATGAAAGGAGAAGGTTGCACCTGTATGTAAGATCTACAGCTCTTTTATCAATCAACAGGAGTTTTTGTGCTGCAAATGAAAAAAAATGCTCTTTGATTAAAAAAAAAAGGCTAAGCACTCTTTTTCTAACACATTAAGTTAGAAATCCCGAAAAAAACCTCAGATTAAACCAGCAAATGTCCCACAAGAGCAGCCGGCACCCAGGAGAATGAACATAGCAGCTGGCAATGACCAAGCAAACCATTTACTATAATACACATGCGTCCGGTAAAAAAAATAAATTAAAAAAAAATCCAGCAGCCATAGTTGTTTTGTTTTTTCCACATAAAGAAATACCAGGAAATAAATAACCTATTTTGAAATCTAACCAAGCATCGGAAAGAAAATCCAACACTTTCTCTTCATATATATATAACTAGCCAGCTTGACCACTTCAAAAATCTCATATTACTGCTAGTTAACCAACCGTGTAATTCTAATTTGTTATCACAGAGCAGGTACTGTACATGCTTATTTAGTCCATCCACATGACAGGGTAATTTGTAGTTATATAATTTCATGGTAATTATATTCCAATGGTAGTTGGAATTACTATGTACAAACAGGGTATTTCCAATGCAATTATCAAAAACTAGAGGCTCAGTATTGACATGATTAGTGTAACACTTACAAAACAAAGTATTATGTAACAGTGACTTGGAGGTTGTTTTTCTCCCCACCTTAAGCTTTGTAATCAATAAGCAACAACAGTGCAGAAAGACAAAGACTGAAGCCAATATTTTTTGGTGTGGGTGGCACTTACCTCCCATGAGCTGATTAAAGTTGCTGATTCTACTATCATTTGTTATCAAGGATGACACAATTGTCCAAATGTTACCCCGTCCACTGTAGAATTTTAATAGATAAAAAGAAAAATTATTTTCATTTTAGACTTTAATTGCTGAATTTGAAAACAGATACCAGTGCTAACACCCTTTCTTTTTGCCGTATTCATTTACCATACAGTGCTTGTTTTCTACTTGTGTCACAGACACAAGAACACAGAGGTAGCTTGGGAAAAAAGTAGCTTCAATACCTGAGACACAGACATGTCACTGCTGTATCTGCCTCATTTTTGTACAAGTGGTCCAGGAATTAAAGGGCCTATCAGGATACATAAATTCTGTAAACTGTTTCTCCCCAGTTATCTTCAGTTTGCAGCTCGTGGTCTCATTTGAGAGAGTTAATTCAGGGGAGTGTCTCCCAGGGTTAGAGTATTTGAAGCCCAAGAGATGGTGCTGTCTTCATGTGCCGAGATAGTTAATCCTTTGAACATCTGGAAATGAAGCACTGGGCACATGCAAATATGCATAATATCAATTTGAGTGTGCCAATAATATGATCAATAAAAATAAAAGCTGAAAATTGGAAAATTAAACCATCTCAGGGTTAAAAAGTCATAGCAAACAACAAAAAAGTACTCTCAAAGTCTGGCTATTATGAACAAAGACAAGGTACCATGTGTGAAGTTTGAGTCTCATTGGCAAGGATGGAAAAAATAGCTGGCATAAATTAACTTGAATGCAGTATTAAACTAGAATTATTTCACTACAGCTCCTCATCTCATACAGATTTTCCACCACACTCATCATGACATGCTGCAAATGTATACTAGTGGTTGCAGCAGTGAGCCAAAATGAGTGTACTCAGTCAAAATCCTGGAAAACTGACAGCCAGGGAAGACTGAAGGAGTGGTGAGGAGACAGCAGCTCCACAAGGCTATTTAAATGAAAGCCCCTCATTCGTGAACCTTTTTATTGTGGTAGTAAAGGGGCCTATATTATTACAAGTAGTTTTTAATCAAAAATTGTGAAGTGGGAAATATCTGTCAGTGGAAACTTTGAAGAAATTGGCTTAATTCTCAATTTGTTTGATACTGTAAAAAAAACCCCAAACAAACAAAAAAACCCAACCATGGTTATAACTGAAAACAAAAGCTGGCTGGGGAGAAAATGCTACAGGAAGGCCAGAATGAAAAATAAGATCTCTCTAAGCACCAAGCTCCCAACCAAAAGATGGAGAAGAGAGAGCAGAATGATGTGCTGGAGGTTGCTCTTTGGTTGCCCTACTTGGGTAGAATTGGATGTTAGTTACAGCTGTTTTCAGAAGGGATGGTTGGAACTAGCCTGCAGCAAACTTCTCCTACTTGCTTTCTCTCAGATTTTTTCTATCTGTGTGGTTTCCTTCTCTTGCTCCCACTCAACCTGCAATATTTGATTTCCTAGCTCCAGAAGTAGCTGCTAGTATTTTGGCAGTACAGCCTCTGGTGTGAAGCATGTAAAAAGGCAACACTCACATTAAAGTTACCACACAAAGGAACAGAAGAGGCAGGGTGAATGAGCAGGCAGCACGATGCTATCCAGCACTGGACAGATCCCTAAGAAATCAGTTTATCAGGCCGCCAGATTACATTTTAGCTCAGAACAGAATGTAAATCCATTTTTCAATATTTAAACACAGAACCTATCCAGTGTGGAACTCCTGCTCGAGAAGGTGGTGAACCCAAGCAAACTGGCACAAGCAGGTTTTACCTCAGGGTTTTCCCTTGCTGTGGGGTGCCTTGGGGACTAGGCAGGGGAAATATCCTGGTAGTACATCAACTGAGAAACTGAAACCCTTTCATACCAGGAGCTATGCTGATATCCTTATTGGCAGCAGTGGCTTTCCTGAGGAATTAGGCACAGGCAAGTAGCCAAAAGAGAGGCTGCTGCCACTCACCTTGGGGCCGAGCTGCTATTCGAAACAGCAAATAACCTCGTATTTTGGGTCCGATGCTTCCTTGCAAGAGCAGTGACCCCATTCTCTAGATCCAAACAACAGCAACAAACCCCTTACACTTCCATCTTTGTTATGATTACAAGCCAAATCATATTGCTTTTACATCACCTCGAAGAGAAGGCATTAAGGACCTCCAGGGAAAAGAAAGAGCAGCATCTGTTCCTGGCAGCCCTGCGGACAGAAACGAGCCCCTCACGGCAGCTGCCCAGCAGGCACCACCAGAGTCCGGCCCTGCCGCTGCCCAGGACACTCCATGGCCTCGGGACCCCCGGACACACCCGAGGGGGGTGACAGCCTGTACCCACCCGCACCTGGAGTGTGCTCCGAGGTTGCTTCTGCGGCACGCAGGCGACAATTCCCTGGAGCTAAGGAGAGCAGCACTATAAATAGAGGATTCACAGTGCCTCCACACGCACAGTGCCGCTACGCTGCTTTAACTCTTCTATCAACACCGTGCACAAAGAGCAGAGAGGAAGCAAACCCGACACGGGCAGTGCTTACGCCGCTCTCATCCACGATCTCGGAGAGAAGAGTGGGCTCTGCTGGAAACAGAAGGGCCAGCAGGCTGTGAGGTCCTCACCACACAAGCTGCCATCCTGTTTCCATGCTCGCTGCAGAGCTCTGGCACCCTCCAGCGAGCCACAGCCCAGCCCCCGAGCAGCTCCAGCACCGTCCCTGTCTCAGCAGAGCCCTGCAGCCAACAGCACGGCCAGCGCTCAGCAAACTTCACTGCCCACAGCTGCACACACTGCACGGAGGCTCACATGCAAAGCACGGACGCTGGACATCCCAGGCCCAGCTACAGAGGCCGCTTTTCCACACAGGAACATGACCGATATTCCAAGGGTACGCAGTCGGGAGTTGCATACATCGGAACCGAGTACCACTTACCAAGAGCTTGGCAAAATACAGTGACATCCCCACTGACAGAGTATCACACAGGAGAGGCTGCCCCTGCACCAGCAAATCCTTAAAGGGAACATAAAGACATTGCACCTATATTTCACTTGAGAGGATGGAAAGCTATCAGAAGAGGAATTAATTTTCATTACCTCGTTAAATTCTATCCCTGCCAAATCACTTGCTCGGTCTCTAACTAAGGCAAAAGTAAAGCTTTATCTCACACCTGAAAAAAAGACACACGCCAAACCACGAGGTTCAAGAAGTTTGACTGTACCTACAAAGCTGACTAAGGAACTCCGCCAGAGTGAATCTCAGATCTCTTGACACTCAGGCAACTACTCCCTCTTCTAGACCCTACTAACAAGGGACCCATCACTCGCTGTTTTAACTCTCAACCTTGGCACTACAGAAGAACCTGACTCCTTTGAGAGGAGCCCAAACAGCAAATCCATAAATAATGCTGCTCATACTGCCACGGAAATGTGAGAATTTCAGATGGTATTCTCCAGCAAGGAGCTGAATTATTATCTCAGAACCCACTAATAGGAAAACATGCTCTTTTCCTGAAGCATTCTGTTTTTTTCTCAGAACACCCATGTATGATAAATACTCTCAGGCATCAGTTTACTTAATTTTCTTTCAGGACTGAGCTTGTTAGAACCATTTCAGACTCAGCATCAAATCTATAATTTTTCACAGAAGCAAGCCTGTCTGCCTCAGTATTTATCTGCTGAAGATTTTGTTCTCTCTGTTATCATCCCCCACAATGACTGACAGCTATATTTCCTGCAGACATCTCTTGCACAACAAGTGTAGAGAGCCACCCGCTCAGATCCTGTACCTCTCCCTTTCCTGTTTACACTACTCCTTCTCAGAGAAAATGCCTGCCTATGCTGCCCACAATAGAATGTTTGGTAACAAGACCTTGCCCTTAGCACTGGCAGAGAGCTGGAAGGTTCCCCAAATGAGTGTGTTTCTGAACTAGGCATATATTGCCCCCAAAGAACAGAATTTTGTGTTGCTGTACAAATGTAATACTTTTGTGGTGTCACACCAGCATCCTTCTTTTTCACCCACTGTGTTATCAGAATGTCACTCCAGGAAAGAGAGTACTAGGAAAAAGCAGGGAAAGCTGCTGTTAGGGAAGTGAGGGAGGGGCAAGTTCAGAAACACAGGCGAGATGCTTGCCTTTACATGGGATTGATAACCCACAATTCAGCAATGCACAGAGCAGCACAGATACAAGGATAAAAGGTGGAAACAAGACAAACATCCAGGCTCGGAACCGGTAGATCCAGGAGAACCGAACGGGAATGTTTCTGAGAGGACTGAGAGCAGTTGCTACAGTTCTGGACTGGTCTCTTAGAGCAGCCAGTTCTTTTCAGCAGCAAGTACACACATGTATATATTACTTGACTTTTTTCCTCCCCTTTTTTTTGTTCTTTGGTTCAGCTTCCAGCCTAGTGGAAACATATTGTACAAACCCCTGCTGTGCTACAAGTCTCCTTTTCAGTTCAATTAACGAGCCATAAATAACACGATGAAGGTGTCAACAAAGAGCGTAATTTATCATAACTTGTCAGAGGAGTGATTCTTAGGAGGAGAACGCTCATTCACAGTCCAGTGTAACACACAAAGATTTATTCCTTGCCTGGTACCTCCCTCTACTCCCTCGGCCTGCCAAAATTTATCTTGTGCTGGAACCCTCACAGGTGTATCACTTTGACAAATATGCTGTGAAGTTGGTATTCATCACAGGCAAGTCCTTGTTGGGAAGGAGGCTGGGAAGAAATAAATTTGTTTTAGAAAGAAGGTGCTTGTGATTCAATGTGCTCAGGGGTATGGGGAGAGGCAGACAGGCTCATTATTTTTAACCTCCCTGTGTCTGCAAGAGGAGAAAACAAGGTAATGTAGTTGATGTGACATTCCAGTTCCTGACTTCATTACTTGCTACCTGGTTAAACAAGCACCTAGGCAATTACTACCACTGCAGTCTTGCTCAGCTTCACTTCTGCCTCACACTTGCCTCCAACAGGAAGGGCAACTGATGGCTGCCAGTGCATTTTATGGAGGGGAATTTAAGTTCATCAGCTCGAAGGCAGTTCTTAAAAGACCCAACTAGATATGAAGCTACTAAAGCCATTTTGGACACCCAAGGCATCACTGTAAGACAGTAGACTGAGGCAGAGGAGAGTCTTTCAAACAAGACTGAGATCTGGCTTTACCCCTATGCAAGGGTGAAAAGCTAAATCCGTCTCACTGCTCCAGATTTACACCACTTCAAAACCCAACTGCAGTTCTGTGTCTTCCTTGTAAACATAAAGTGCAAAACTTACTGAACGTGGCCTGAAACAGAGACTCATCCAAACTGGAATTTTCAGCATGCAAGAATGAAGGCAAATTCAGCTGCACTTGAATTGGATGTCTGCAAGAAGGCATGCTACCTGTAACAGCCTGAACCAGGCATGAAGATTTATCATTGCCAACAAGTACAGTTTGACGTTCTGAAGGCAAACTGGCACAGTTCTGCCAGCACTGAGACTAAAGGCAACTTGAAAGGAATTCCTTTTTTAGAGTGCTAATACAAAAAGCCCTCCAAACTGTCATACTGGAGTGGTACGTGCCAAACAGTCTTTTAAGTGTGATACAGAAGAAGGAGAAAGCTCAACAGTAGAACATAAAAAAAAAAAAAACCAAAAACAAAACAACCCAAACACAAAACTACCTGGATATGATAAAAATATTTGCTGAGGAAAAAAAGTCAAGAACCAAGCATTTTACTCCTTGATCTTTGGACCGACCAAATAATGTTCTGACAGATAATGTCAATCCCCTAACCTGTTATCCTACAGGTCTGAAAAGTCAGTGGACTCCCCCACCTCTCTGAAGAACATGCAGCTTGAGGCCTTTCCTCAGCAAAAGTGCCCATTTCTTTTAAGCATTGAAATCCCTATAATTTAATACACTTATGTTAATTTTGTGCTTTTGAGACTGACCTAGTACTACCAGAGTGTTTTTATTCAAAAAAGAAAATGAGCTTCTTGGCTGCAAAAGCCAAGCACAGAAAAAGTCCTAGAATTGTACACTTGCAAGAAACTTTCATCTGCCTTTTCCTTTATTTTTTTTTTTCTTACAAGAAAGAAAAAAAGAATTTTTGAGACTTGGAGCTGACAGTCTCTTGGTTCAAGAAATGCCTAATTAGCATTACAGCAGCAACATGCTAAACAAATTAACTGCTGTGGGGTCACAGCAGCCTCTCACTGACACAGCTCCAGGCAAGCATTTCTTTTGCTTTGTTCTAAAGGTTGCCCTGGTTTGTTTGTCTCCACGCCCTCACATAATTTACTACCAGTTTTCTACAAGACAGAGTTGTTCCATATTAGAAATACTTCTAAAAGTAATTAAATCTAGTAAGTTGGATGTAGCTCCTGGTTCTTACCTAACACGATTTAAAAATCATTTGGCAGACAATTTCTGGAGAAAAATTGCTTTTCCAGTGACACAGCAAGGGCATCAACTCCTTATATATCTCTGATAATTCAGTGTTAGGTCATTTTCACCGTGGTACAAGCACCTTAGTCTAATTTTGCACAAGGCAAATATGCTCCATGTTAGCATATGAGAAAATGTAGGAGCCTGAGCGAGGATTTCTAGAGAGAGCCAGAAAAATCCTCCAAAAATGTCCCATTGCAAACTGCTCAAAGACACAATCTTCAAATATATTTGGATTTGCAGGATACATATCAGGTTTATGTAAATATGCATAGGGATAAACATGTGAAGGATATGTATGTACTAATGCCTTTAACTGGAAAAAAAGTGCCCCACCATGTTCTAACAAAAATCTTTTGATCAGAGCACGTTATCTCTCAGCCCACTGTCAGACTCAGTTAAGGGAAGCACATGCACAACACATGCAGGGCTTAGGTCCCAGCATGCCTGACACAGCTCCAGAGGTGGGTGGTATCAGGCTTTAAGCTACCTCTCTCTCCTCCCTGATCCTGGCGCTGACTGGAGTCCGAACTGACTTTTGCCAGAAGTTACGGTTGTGGTTGGCACAAAAACAAGAACTGTATTTCATTTAAGGATTGGCAAATATTTTCCATTCTGTATTGGAAGAAAGATGAAAGCCTTGAGAATGTTGCAGAGTGCTTTCGTAGAACAGTTGACAGTCTGGTAGCCTAAGCAGACACCTGAGACAAAGGTGCCAAACCAAGCAGAACCCAGCCTTGAACTTCACCAGCCCACTCCTTAAACTGGTTATAGCTACAGAGTCAACTACCACCTGCATTTCACCCAGTGAAGGATTAATCATTATTTCAAGTGGTTTATTCCCCAAATCAGACTGAGTGGTATCAGAGCTCGTGCTGATTTAAGCGTGCCTGTTGCCCTCACACCCCAGAAATCTCACTGGCCATGCTCTCAGGTGACAAACCTTATTATCAGACCACAGGTTATGACGTGAAGCCAGTGCCTAACAATCCAATATTGTCTGTTATCTTATATCAGCATCCTAGGTACATTGATCCATGAAAAATAAAATCACATTTGCAAGAGAAAAATAATGTACATTTACACACTGTTATTTGCTTATATACACGTACATGACAGGCCATTGTGTAGAAGTTGAAACAAGCTCCTGTACACATCACAATTGCTTTGAGCTCTGTGTATCTGAGCTCATCTGACTCCAGCACAGCAGGAGCAAATACATTTACTTGTAAAACAAAGGCAGACCTGTTTGGAGGTGGACACAATAATCAATCCACTTGCCAGAGAGGCAGTAAATGCTCATTTACCATTATATGACCTGTAGCAATACATACTATGTCTTTTGCCAGCAGGAACCTGGCCAGCTGCAGCAACCACAACTCTGACAGCAATCAGTCACAACCATCCTTGGCAACCTTTTGTTTGCTGCTTATTAAGGTGACTTTATAACAGCAGGATGGAACATTTTCTGGAGACCATCCTTCAGTTCTAAGAGATAATGTTGATGCTGTTTCAAGTCAGCATTTACCATTAAACTTCCCTATATATTTCCTCTCCTGCATTCCCACTCCTAGGTCAACTTTGTGCAGTGTGAAGAAGGCAGCCCTTCCTCTGAGCAGGAAGGAAACCCTCTCTGCTGTCAGGGTCTGCATTTTGTATGGTTGTTGTATCCAGAAAGGGCTCCAGAGAACACTAAATTAATTTGGAGTTCTGTAAGGGAGCTTTCTAAGTTGAGTAAGGGAAGTTACTAAATTGAGTCTGAGATGATATATGTAGATGAGATCACAATTTTTTCTAAACAGTACTGGAGCCTGATTCCCCATCCATGATGCCGGCAGACCTAGCAGATATTCCTACAAATTTTTAGTTACTGTTTAACAACTGAAATCCTAGCTAATTACTAATAGAACTACTATATTAGAATGTGTATTTTTTTTCTTTTTTTTTTATACTATTAATCCCACCCAACTTTTGATGACAGACAGGATCTATTAATCATGCCACCAAAAGGCAAGCATCTGTGGTCAACAACCTATACACAAGCTGGCAAGGCCTATCAGCTGCTGCACTAATTAATTCTTGAATGTAGTCACTATCAGCTGCAAGTTTCTAATGCAGCACTTTTTTCCCAAATACATCACCCACCTTGGGGGGGAGTATACTTCTGCACAACTGTAAGCTGCCAGTAATCAAGTAAAATACTCCATGCCCTACCAGCAATGTAGGCTTTACCTGGGCCTCTTCCACTCACCAGGAATACAAAAGAAAGCCAGACAGGTAAAACACACTGATTTGGGCTATGCTGCATTATAACGTGCACTTCTGCAGACTAATTACAGCAGTAGAGCTGAGACTGGGTCCATTCCCATATTCACAATCCTCATTTACGAATTACAGCTTCTCTAGAAAGTTGTGCAGTAATTCCAACAAGCCACTTGCTAATCATAACTCCTCATTTACTAAAATTTGAAAAAAAACCCAACACAAGAAGGTCTGCAATCTACAGACTTTTGCTATAACTGAAGTACTCAGGCACATGAATATTGCTCTACAGGCTCTAAAAACACTAAATATTGCAAAACTAATTCATCTGAAGCCTCAGATAATGCCTTAGCCCTTTTACTTTCTTGACTGCATTTACATTTTTAATGACTAATATTTCAATAGATTTTCTTATACTTTTTATATAAAACAATTTATATAATTTTAAATTAAGAAATTAAGTTCGTGAGGAGTGGTTTCAATTATTTTATTGTCTTATATAACATCTATTAAACATGCTTTTCCCAAATACCAACTGAGTCTTATCTCACAATCATGCCAAAGAGTGATTTTAACTTCTTTTTTTTCTTTTAAGAGCATTTAAATGAATGCTTCAGGTCAAGGTTGTTTTTTTTTTTTTTTTAATTGGTTTTTTATTTTTTTTTTGGTTTGGGGCTTTTTTTCCTTTCTCTCTCTTCACTGATAATAATCAAAGACCAGCCTCAAGTATTTTGTTTACAGATCTACCTTCTTCATGAAGCACAGAACCAGATCACGGTGTTTTGCTTTCTTCCAGCTACCTCATCAGTCCATTGTTCATTGGAGCTACCCAAGTCTTCTCTTTTCCCACCCCCAGTGGTGCCTTGTCAAGAGCTAGGGCAGTACCTGGTCCCTGGCACTATTTGCCTATCTGAGCTCACTGGAATCTGATGTAAGGAGAGCTCTGCTGGGAGGGAACAATGCTTATGGCCACAGAGGAGTGATCCCTACATTTCCCCCCATCATTATCTAGAAGACACAATCACTTAGAAATTACAACCATGGAGACTAATATTAATTTACTAATGTGGCATTTACAAATGTTACACAATAAAAACTTACAAGTGATATACAAGCACATGTAAAAGTGTGGTATTAAAGCCTTTATGATCTCTCTCCTCTGTGTTTTACAGTTACAAAGCTCATCTCAATTCTCATCGAGGTCAAGATGCTTCAAGCTAATATACATCATGTATTTTCCAGTTTTTCTGAGTTATGAATGTTGATGCCAATATTAAGACTGAATGCTAAATTCCCTTAACAAGTAATCATCTGTGAAAGGTTTCTCTGCCCAGACAATGTATTGAAAGTGATTTCCTAAGGATAATTTTTTTCCCCTGCACTGTCAATGAAGGAAGAGGTATTTTTTCTAAATGACACTTAAGATACAAAGCAGGAGCAAGAAAAGGGGAGGAGAGAAATGTATCTTAAAGATAATCTCAAGAAGCAACACATGGGTATCTTATCATAGGGCCTCCTGGCTTAGCACTGGATAGATCTCTAGATCCACAACTGATCAATGCTAGCGTTATCAGTAGGAAACAGTAAATATAAACCAAATCCAGACACACAGTCCCTCACACATGAATTATGTACCAGTCCTACACTGGCTCCAATTAGACAACTGAAACTATGGAAAGGTTGAAAGGGTCAGATTCAAACTATCTAAGAATTAACTTTTTAGGAGGGTAGCAACTGTCTGGGGAAGAAAGAAATGCTGGCATGCTAGGAAGATCTGTTTTTACCAGCTGGACTAAGTCTTCTGTTGATATTGTTTAGGAAACAGTCACTTCGTAGCAGTATTTCACAATAATTTTACTGTGTCAACAATCTAAAGATGGGACAGGTCACAAGCAGCATGAATAAAGAGGAGAATTCAAATTATCACAAACTGGACAGTGATATGACATGAATTGCAATTCAGCAAGGATGAAGGCAAAATGCTCAGCTTAGGTGGTGTACACAGCTGCAGAGGGACTCTTTAGGGTGGATCTTCTGCTTCTAAAAGCATCTGAAAGAAAGGTGCTGCTTGGCTGGAAAGATCTCAGAGGAGTAGAAAATATGGACATAAAGAAACATTGAAAAAACTTTGATTCATGGTCTAGATACCACAAGACTAGATAAGTATTACACGAGCCTCTGACTAACTGAGAGCTTGCTGAAGTGTCATCACCTTTTCTTCCCTGACACCTGAAGATAGCACTCCAAGTACTGAGCTTGAATTTCAACAGAGCAAATTTTGATCAGATGTCAGGAATACCTGGCAGGAATACCTGAACAGCTACAGACTGTTCATCTCTGGAGTTCAGGTAGGCACACACCTAGACAGATCTGGAATGGTTTCCAGATGAAGTTGCTGCGTTCAGGCCCAGGAGTGGCTACGGTGACCTCTCAAAGGTGCCTCCTGAGTGGGCTCACTATCACCTTTTGTGTTTGCCATGGAAAACAACACTGGAGAGAGCACTAACCTACAAATGATCCTAAAGTCACTGCATCTAGATACATGGCTTTTTAGAATAGAAATTACTTTTGTAAGTATCTCAGGGATCTAAATAAACAACCCAGAAGGTGTTTTGTCAACCACTGACTATTAAAACCAAACAGAGCAAGCAGATGCTCTATACCTTGCAAAGAAATTAGTTATTAACAGCATGGCCTTCTGGCCATGTGCAGGACCAATTATTCAATTACCCACGGCCAACTGTGAATGAACAGTATACGGATTTCCTGCCTTATTACACACAGTACCACAAACTCCATTTGCTGTAACACTCCTTCCTTCATTCCTCCTCATGTCATTGTGCAGCTGTAGCTCTGTACATCTCTACTCCAGTGCAATCCATCACAAAAGCTACTATAAACACTAAAATAATTGTTAATAGTAACAGGACAATGAATAAAGCTTCCATACAAACAAATAGAAAGCAGACAGGACACAGACATATCTGTCTAGATGATGTGTCATGCATTTTTTCTGCTGAAAAGTATCTCCATCAGTGATGTAAATAAACAAATCAGAACCTAGCTAATTTTCACAAGAACAAAGGATGAAAATATTGTACCAAGGCTCTCCCACTCCCTTCCAGCAGCCTAATTATGTTATGCACGTTAGGATAACTTCCTTTGATATGTGGGAGCTGCCACATTTGCAGCTGAATTCCAAGCCAGTGGCATCAGCAGCTTCTGACTGGCCATGATGGATCCCATAATGACAAGCAAGAAATTCTTAAAATAGAAGTGGATAACTGCTGAAGGTACTATAAAAGCTCAGCACAGTATTTTTAAGTGCTTATTAAGCCAAGGATAAGAGAGTCAACATTTTCAAATACACCCTTATTTTTGCAAGTACTTTAAGAGTTTGAGTCCCACAGAAAATCAATAGGACTTGGTGCTTGTTTGCACAGCCTCATTCAATTCAAGTTAAATCAAATTAACTAAAGTGAAAATTACTACGTATTAAAGATCATTGAATTCTTTGAAAGACTCCTCATTCAGAAGCAAAGTGGCTTTCATCAGTTCTCATTTTAATTAGTTTTACAAGTGCTCTAGTGTTCATTTTGGCAAAACATCAGCCTTCAGACTATTTGTCCCAAAAGCACAAAGACTCAGATTAGAACCAAAATAATGAGAATAGAGGTTCACAAAGCTCTTAGCAAAAGCAAATAAATATTGCAAACAGTGGTTTTATCAAAGACAATGGCAATTACTAGCTAGATTGTTTTCCTGGGCTGATATCACACACCCAAAACTAAAACTAAAAAAAAAAATAAAAAATACCCATTGAGAAACAAAGAAACCCCAAAAATCAACTGGACAAACAAATCCTTCACACCTGTTGTAGGTTTGGAATAAAAGCAAAGCCCACACATACACACATATTTCCCCCTCTGTTTATGTCCTGAATACAAATTCTTCCAAATGCAATTACACTTTTTACTGCCAAGTTGGACCTTGAAGTCCTGAACGCATGACAATATTTTTCTTCTGAATATCATCCAAAGAAAGGGAAGGAAGGGATGGTAGGCTGGGGGATGGCATAAGTGATGTCTGAGGTAACAACTGAAGTGGCAGTAAGATGTCTCTAAATGATCAAGTGAAATTGTCCCGTAGGTATTTGCAGCACAGGGTGTATTAGTCTTAGGATGGAAACCTTGGTTCTCTGGGCAACAATCAATCAAGACAACAATCAAGACCTCAGTTCCAATGAGCCAAAAGCCTCCCAGGGTGAGGGAAGAAGAACACAAAAAAGCAGAAATCTATCTTCTGGTGCAGAATCAGAATCCCTTCCTGCACTTACATGATGTGAGTGATCATACCCTTAGTAGTGAACTACAGGAATCTCACAACTTGATTTTGAGACAATCTCCTCGGTATTTCTCTTCAGAAAGGAACAGCAATAAATACAAAATTACACCTTCAGATATTTAAAGGAAAACATTCTATTTCAAACTTTCTTAGAAAACCACAGTCAGGTGGGAGCTGAACAGCTATGCAGTGAATTGAATGGCAGCACTGGTCCTGTGTTAGATATGATCTTTACTTCACCAAGCAAAATGAACATACAAAGCTGAAAATGTGGCCCACCAATTGTGGGTCACAACGGTAACAGCACTTTAAGCACTCCTAAAGCCAAGGCAAATTAAACAGCAGGTATTATTGCATGTAAACGAGAAGAGAAATGATTCTCTGTGTGTCTCCAATTGCAGAGAAAGAGCCAAAGAACCTCCCTTTGTGCCCTGTAACTGTGCATTCTTAGTAGTGGTGCAATGCAAACTCTCAAACCAGAAGTGTGTAGTAAAATCAACTAGGTTGCAGGACTCTATTTTGCCAACAGGGACTTCAGCAGAGAAGTATCCCTCTTTTAATGGGGTTGTCATCACACAGCAAAGTCTCACACGCCTGGGAATTCAGACTGAGCTAAGACCAGCCCACTTTGTTAGTGCATAACCTCTTTGAAATTATTTCAGTTGTACCAAATCTACCCAAGTTAGAACATGTATTAATGATGATGAAAATTGCAACTTAACTGAATAACATGAAGGAAGAGATTTTTTTCAAAAACAACCTCTGAGTCTACGTGTACAATCTGCAGAAGCTTAAGATGCTGAGATCCTCAAGCTCAAATATTACTGCACATGGGAAAATCCAGGAGCCTTGTTTCACAACTACTTGACAATCACTTCAAAAAGCAAACCATCACAAACTCATCAAGACTTAAATGCACACACATGATTTCAAGTTTCAAGCCAATCTGAAACTCAGCTATTACATTGCCTTACTGCTTTATTACCTCAGTCTAGATGTGTAACTATGATACATCTATTACACTATTTTTTTTTTCATTGAACCTGAGCCATATTTCACTTCTTCATCAGCAGGAATGAAAAAAAAACCTACTTAAGGGGAAAAAAAAGCCCAGACAATCCCCAAACAACAAAACTGCCCAGGGGCCTTAAAGCTGAATTTTAAGGATTTCAAGGTAAGTCTTCTTGTGTTCCTTGCCAGAAGGAAAGAGGAAGCAGAAATATCCAGTGAAATACACACAGCCAAATAGATTGAAGAAAAATCCCTCCAGCTAAGATCAGGAAAAGAGTAGAGATGTGGAAAGATGAAAACATCCAAACTAAAACAACATTTAAAATATATTATATGGAGTGGTGACATTTTGCCAAAGATTAATTCAAATAGATGTTTCTGTTCCTGTTGTCCTACCTCTGGTTCTTTGCCTGGGACCTCCTTTAAGTAGAAAAACATGGAAATATTTTTAGCTGACCCACCCTGAGGGAGAAGAGAGACTGACTTCTGATTAGTTGGCCATTCTCAAATTTTTTCCTTTCCCAGCAATTTTGTTATTAATGCATTGTATATCACAGCAACAAAACCTTTCTTAGCTATCAGTTGATTTTCTAAGAATTCTGCAAAAATGTGCCCATGCCACTATAAAATGTAACACTTCCCTATGGCTGCAAGGCCAGCCTTGCCATTGGGTAGGAGAGACTTACTGAGTAAGCAAGATGAGACTCAGATCGAATCCAGCGCCTAAAAAGGAGTAAAATAGTCTAGGTTTTCCTAGCTGAAAAACTCCTGGAGAATGTGATATCTGACAAGGCAAAAGCAAAGACAGCACAAATTGCAAGATTTAAATACTTCTGTCAGTGTTATCTGGTCAGCAGGGCACAGATGTGTGCAGCTCACAATAACATGGGTGATCACAGATTTGATGGCATAGGAGGACCTAAACTACGTAGCTACAGAAATAACCAGGAGAGACCTACAGTTTTTCAACCATGCCTTTTTCACTTGTACACTGTGTATTCCAGTGTGTTTTTAAAAAAAAAAACAATCAGTTCTGCTCAGCTGTGGCTTCTTCCTTCCTCCCGTCACATTTAGAGACCCTTATTTAGTTATTTATTTTTGATAACAGAGTCTGCAGGCATCACTGTTCAAATGAAATCACAATATCCCCACCATAAGTGCAGAAGTCTGGCACTTTCTTCATTGATTAGAGAATGAGCTGGCAAAGCTAAAAGCTTAAGCCCAGCTTTTAAGATTTTTCTGATTCCTCTCTCTCTCATTCTCCCCCACCCCCTGCCCCATTAAATCTTGGAGAAAAAGAAGATTAGTGCAGATGGATGAAAATATTTTTTCCACTTCAGCATTTGCTGTCACTATTCAGTGCTAAGCAGGTTCTCATATAGTGTCACTGGTAAGATGGAAATTCCTACACTTCTCTTAAATATAATCACCTCACCACAAAGCAGGGAAAGAAGAAAAATTGGCTATTTATTTTGCCTGGATTGTGTGCGATTTATCCAGCAGAACCTGTAAACATCATAACGCATCAAATTGAGGCGTTGCCTTTCATCAGAGTTCAGCTGGATGCTTCTGCACCACACCAATCTGTTCCTGGCTCACTGTGCCCAGCCAGTAAATTGACCTGGACCCAGCAAAGATGAAAATATGCAGACTTAAAGTAATCCCCCTTGCTGAGCATGCAGGCACACGGTGGGATTAACCGGGGAGGGAGCGCAGGGGGTGGCTGGGGGCTGACAGTCACCCCTCCTGCCGCAGCTGCAGGAGGGATGGATGGAGGGAGGGATGGATGGAGGGAGGGACGGCTACAGGCACAGCACCTGGGATGGCAGCAGGAGGGAGAGAGCCAGGCCCCGTCAGCTCCCAGACATCCAGAGCTGCACACTCACTCACGCCCTCCTTAACAAGTGCATGAGCCAACACAGCCACAGGAATCTAAGTGCTGCCTTCCCATAGATAAAAAGGTCTTTTACCATGAGTAACCAAAAGGGGGACAATGGAAAAATAAAATCAGCATGTTAATTTTACACATTCCAAATACTGCAACATCAAATAAATGTAAACCAAGACGTAAACAAAAGTCTTTCATCCCCAACTGGTAATTAGAAAATAATCAGCTTGCTAAGTACTTCGTATTTCTAATAAACATTCAGATTACAAGTGAATTCAGTCACAGATGATCACCCGGCTTTCATAAATTAGAGAAATGGTCACACTACAGATTCAATGTAGCAGCATTAAATATCTTCAAACCACTCTCATCTCCAATAGGGGAAAATCAAGTAGCTGCTTAGGCAGTCACATAAGGAAAAATTACTATTGCCATAAACAGCCAGTGTTAAGCTGTACTTTGGTTATTTAACACTATTAAATAAGTAATTAATAAAATAAAACAAATATTTTCCTTAATAAATATGTTATGATAATTAAGCCTGAGTAGTAACCACATTTCCTCTCAGCTGGAAAATAAACATTTTAATTACAAACAGTTCTGCATAAGGAAAGAGAAATCCACTTCAGAAATCTCTACATTTGATCTAAACTAGCTTTGTCATTCACACTGAGAGTATCTTCAGTTCTGAAGCCCATGGATTACCTGACCAAACAAAACAAATGAAGCCCAGGCTATTCAGGAGCTCTACAGGCCATCAGCACACATAGACATTATGATGTTCTGCATCTTCCCTTTTCCTGCTCCTCCTGTTGTAATCCTGATTCCCCTAATTCCTGACAGCCCATCTCTACTAGTTCTGAAGCCCCTTTAGCCTGCTGATTTTACATAGGATGAGAACCATGGAACTTATTTTTAATGGCATGCAAGATTATCATCAAGGTACGGGTTATATATGCACATTTTTTTTATTCTATATAAAATCTATGCCACTTCAGTTCCTTTTTGTATTATAGCAACTTCATGGGGATCTCCCCAGTGTCCACCACCAGCACAAATCAGGCTTGGATTTGCTAAAACATGCTGACTTTTCGAAAGAGAGTAAAAGATTCTTCCCATTTCCTTCACCCTCCCTTATCAAGGCCAAGCTGATTTTTAAAGGTGTCCTGAGCAATCATCTAAATCAAGGTTCAATTCAAATACATTTTGAAGCAGAAAAACAATGGCAGATAAGGGTTGAAGTGCACAACTAACACAAATTGTTCTTAAAAATACCTTGATATCAGCTTAGGAAGATATAGCACTGGGTTGTGGATCTGAACAAGCTAAATGTTTTTTAACTGTCCAGCTAATTCCAAATATCCAAATATTTTGGGACTGACTGAAATTCAATGTTTTTGCACATAACAGAATTTCCCATTCCTGGCAATCAGAATTCAACTATGGTTACTAGTTCCTCCATAATTTAAATACACCAAGATAATCAGAGATAAAATCCATTAGGTAGGAAGTATGTGAAGCAAATTTTGCAAATATTTTGCTAGATATTATATGCTCCTCTCAAAGCACCTTTCAGATATTTACAGATCACAGACTGTATAGAAAAATCTTCTAAATCATAAGAGATTCAGGAAATCTCATACTTTTGCATCTGGAATTCAGTAATTACTTTGCTTCCTTGCTATATTAAGTGCATTGAATTATAAAAGACCAACTAGTTTTAAGAGAAGTCACACAGAATTCTCTCTTTCTGGCAACACTGGTCATTTGGAAATGCCTCATTTGAACTTACTGGACTGTAAAGCATCACTGCTTTCCAAGATGGGAAATGATGCTGGAAAACTTTCTGGAAGCTCAGGTAATCTTTATCTGCATGCCAAGATACAAAACTGTATTATACTTATCTAAAGATTTTGTTTATTCAAATGATCATTTCACTAGGTGCTCTTAAAAGGAAAAGCATTGGGTTACCCTCTGTATATTTAAGAAATGAAGATTCAAAATGTGCAAAGAACAACATTTAGATTTCAGCGGAGAGTACGTATCACACTGGTCCAAATGTGCAACAGCGGAAGCCTCAAGGGTTGAGAAAAGGACAGGGAGAAATCAGTCTCCATTTAGCACATGGGCCAAACAGACTCACCCTCAGACCTTTTGTCTGCAGAGCTGTTTCTCTCAGACATTCTCACTCCCCTCCCCGTGTGCAACTGCAGTTGTTCAGGGGTTTCCCCCGGCGGATCTGTTATCCCAGAGTCACAGCCATTGCGGCTGATGGGCTCAGCGCTGGCCAGCAGCAGCTCTGTCCTGGAGCCAGGTGGCATGGGCTGTACCAGACACAACTTCTGGCACTTCACAACCTTCTCCCACTACCAAAACCTTGCCACTCAAACCTAAAGCATGAGCAAAATAACATCTAAATCTTCCAAAAAGACTTTGCAGCAAATATAGTAAAGAATATGCAAAGATCTCCTTCTGCCACTGGTTCCAGGTTACAACCTGACCCCAGCACAGTGGGATTACAGAGAACTGTATGTATGCTCTTTGGCAGAATCTACTTGCTGAAAGAGAAGGGGGAGGAAAAAATATTCACTACCCTCACTTTCTTCTGTAAATGCTCATTTCCCATGAGTTTGGTGAAAGCATGTGCTTAAAGAATCTACACGTGGAATATCAACACAAACAATTCTACAGCATAGCTCCACTACACAAATTATTTTTAATATCTGAAGAGAAAGAAAAAGCCTTTCTCAGAGAACACTGAATCCTCAAAGGCAGTTCAAGGTCATATTCATTATATTGTATGTACCGTCACAGTTTCATATTATTTAATATAACAATTCCGTATCTATTTAAGATATTACATGCTCAAAGGCTTTGAAAATAATTCTATCCTCTGAGGTAGCAAAGGGTAAATAATCCTATTTACAACCAGACTTCCAAAAGTCTTTACCCCATTTCTGTGTCAGATGACTCAACTGAAGAGCTTCAAGTTTTTCCTCCAGATTTTACACATTTGAGAAAATAGGAAAGACTGTTCCACCTACACACTCTTCTAGCCTGTGATCAAACACCCTCATTACATCCAGGCAATTTTACATGACACTATAAATAGAAGCAAGCTTTATGCTTTCTCAGTACATAAAACGTTAGCTGTCACTTAAAGTGTATAAGTCAGAAATAATTCCTTTTATTTGTTTGGTCTGAGTCTACACAAGAGTTATTTTTAAAGGTCTTGGTAGCATAATAAGTGTTACTCTATTGTAACTTGCACTACACCAATTTCCTACCAAAAAAAGAGTAATTTCTCAGTGATGGGAACCCTGTGCATCAGGACACAAAAGAGGTAAGTGGAAAAAGAAAGCAGATTCCATTATTAGCATCCTAAGAGGCTATCAGATGTCACCACATCTGAAGTAATCCAAATAATATTAAAGAGTCCATTTTAGTTGCCCCCTTAGAGTCAGAGTTCCATGGTGAGCAGGAAGCTCTCCAGGCCAGTGTGCACACCTGTGTTTTGGTTCTGTCCTGCAACACTCAACTGACCCCATCTGTTCCCAGGGGTACGTGCACAGCCAGAAATGATCTCTGACAAAGGCACCATGTCCTGCTGAACAGCAGTTAACACAAGGGTCACTCTTCTGTCACCCACGTTCAGAAGCCTACAACATGCAGAAACATCATGGATTTGTGGTAATTATGCTTTTTCTACATCAATCTCTCAAGATGTCAGCTTGAACAGAACCTATTAAAACCTTATTAAGAGTCTGGAAATGAGTCAATGGGTAAGAAGTTCCAAAATTCCCTTTCCACAGAGTTCTGCTCCTTACCATGTACATATTCCTCATATGCAGGCTTTGCCTGCACTGTTCACTGCACAGACTTATTCCACATTACCACATCACTGTTTTACATCATCTTAATTTCTGTCATTCCTTTGCACTGAATCTTAAATCACACTGATTTCTTTTGCCGCAAATTATAGCAAGGAAAACAACAAAATCAGATTTCACTGTGAAGAGATTTAATTCCATTTTTCAAGGGATTTAGACAAGCAATTCTGGTAGCACCTACTACAAATCCTTGCCAATAATTAGAGCTGTTAAATAAAAGAGTGACCTGTTCTCTTCAGGGTGCTATCAAAAAGAGGAAAATACTTATCTTCAGGAGGCTTGAGCCAAACCTGACTGTGCACGTCCCACATCCCTTTGCTGTGTCCCAGGACCTGACAAAAGTAGTTTTGCCTTTCCCACCTCCCTGCCAAGCAGGATACCCCCAAGAGCTGAAGGGTGCCCACCAGAAACCACCACAGATTGCTGCAACTCCAGTATCAAGATCTTGCCTTGGACATAAACATTTCAGAAGTACACGTTCTCTGACACACATCCCACAACATTGTTCAGGTACATTTCAAGGCAACTTTCATTTACCAATGTGAGACAACAGGCTCCTTTATGACCTTGGTACTACAGAGTCATTGAAAGGTTTGAATTGGAAGGGACCTTAAAGACCATCTAATTTCAACCCTCCTGGCATGAGCAGGGAAAGGGAAACGTGTCCCTGGGTGTGCTTGAACCACCAGTCTTTCAGTTAACAGCCCATGTTTCAACAGTTCTCTTAAAAGTTACTCTCAGGCCATATTATATTCATTGTTTGCTCTGGATGGCTAAAAATTTAATCAGTAGTAGCCAGTAAATGAGTAATTTTCCACCACTGCAACACTCTAGCAATAACTAATAAAAATACCTAAGGAGCTGAAATGCAAAACAGACTGCCAAGCACATACTTAGGAGTAGGAATACTCCATAATGAGATCCTTACTAATACATGCCCATTGAGAAACTGAACAGCTTTCAGAATCACCTTAATTAGAAGGGAAGATGGATTAAAATACAACCTCTCAAATAAGAATTTCACCCTACTGAGGAAATCAAAATGTTTTTTTCTCTTTAAATGTAAGCATTCATTATTGACTTTGAGTAGAATAGTTCATTTTTAGCTGTAAATATGAAAAGTCCTACAAGGATCATTTCATTAACTTCTTCCCACACAAAACCAAAACCATAAAAAGTCCTGCTGGCTATGGAGTGCATCCAACAACACTAAGCTGAATTTCACAACTCATAAGTCATTGGGATTGAAATATTATGATTGCAGAACTTTTGTCACAAGAAACATTACCTGAGTGCCATCCCATTACCTATCTACTGAATTAGAATACAATGTGACAAAAAATGCTTTTTGCCTAACAGACACTGTGTGCATGCACATCCTAAACTCACCTAATTGTTATTTTCTACTTTTAACAACAACACATTCCCTTTGTGCTTGGTCTAAGTTTAGCTGTACAAATTTAAAAAGGCTTTTATAAGAGGTTCACTCTTCCAGGAGTATGAGAGCAAGAAACCAAAATAGGCACCAGGAAACAAAGAAAAAGTGGTAGGTGCTTTCAAGGACAGCAGAGTGGCACATCAGTGATGGTGAGGGACAAGTGCAGTGGAAATAATTTGAAAAGAAACACAATACCATCTCTTATCACAGTTCCTCTATAGTTAAAGACTCACTTTACCAATGAATCTCAAGCTTCAAGTACCTGCATTTACAGAGCTTTCCACGTGGAGGAAGTTCTGTTCTCCACTGCCAATTATAACACAGCTTCCTAAAGACCATCCATTGTGATGCCAGAAACTGGGGCTTGACACAGAACTGAATGATACCTGAATCACAGCACCTGTAACCAAGTCCTACAACACAAATCTTTCATGGTAAATGCTCCCAGGCATGCCACTGGATTTGCTTCTCCCCATGATTTAGTTTAGTTGTTGTTTTGGTGACTGCCAGTTGTACAGCAGTACTGGTGTACTCCAAACACCATCAGTATTGTTGCCCTGTGAGCTCCACCACTACCTCACTCACCAGCTGTTATAGCATAGAAAATGTTACTGCCTTAACACAGGCTAAGATTACTTCCCAAGAGCTCTTGTCAGAAATTTCTGACTGCAGTCACAGAGGGGAGTAGGAACTTTCCCCTTTGCCATTACCTCCCAAAAAGTTAGCCATTTCTAAGCAATTGATGCAAACCTGGGGAGAGGGGAGGGAAGGGGCTTTCCTGCCGACCCCTTGAAAATGAGCTGTAAAGGAGACTTGGCATATTCTAATCTTTAGATCATGCCCAGAAACATTTGGTTTGGGGCCCAAGAAGGTTTCTATAGCATTTCTGGCTTTGTCTCTAATCTGCTGGCTGACCTGGGCCAAACCACCTATGTGATAAGGTCTTTGAAAACACCTGTACCAATCACAAAGTGATGTGCAAACACCTCCAACTGCTCCCCTGGTAGTACCATGTCGTGGATTTGTGATAGATGGCCTTTGGGTGACAGACTTACTCTTTGGGTACAAACTAGAAGGCAGTTGCTCTCAATCTCAGACCTACGAGACAACAGAGTGCTTGGCAGGTGAAGGTGTCAGAGCACAGCTGCAGTGTTAGTCCTTATCGGTAGCATCCCACACAGATCAAGTAGAAGTTGGTTGACATTCCTGGTGGAAGTTTTTCTTGCGTGGACCCTGACAGAAACCTTTGTGGGAAGAAGGAGACTAAGCAGCTTGTGAGACTTGCAACTCAATCATCACCACCCCAACAGGGAATGCTTCATCAGGCACTTCAACTCATCCTCCCCTGCAACTCCAGCAGAAAACCCTCTTTGGTGCCATAAGAATATCAGACTTTAGCAAAAGCTCCACTGGGATTTAGAGTATGTAAGAGTTAGGAAATTTCAGGTCTTTATCAGTGGATATTATAACATGATACTGTTGGGACAGAGCATCTCCATGTAGGAGAAGAGTCTGGAAAAATTCCAAGTTTTCAATTTAACAAAAGAAAGGAGGGTTATAAACATTGTTGAAGGAAAGTAAAAGAAAAAAAAAGGAAAAAGGACAACATGACAGGAGAAGAAACACTAAGAATAATGACAGCAAAACTTTTTCTGGGTTTGTACTTCAGAGGCACACAGCTGAGACAATGTGGCTGGCTCTGTGACAACTGTGAAAAAATAAGCCAGTGTAAGCTGGTTGTTAGCATCCGGAGCACTGCACCTCAGATAAATGACTGCGTGCCCCAGGTATGGCAGCAGAACTTCCTCAGCCATTCCTGAGAGATTTGCCAGGATTGCAGCAGCTTTCAGACATCAAAGCCAGCAAGAAAGTCCTCTTCCATCTCCCATCCCTGTGGAAAAAAGTGACCTTGGAGAAGACTGCCTCTCTGCTCCTCACGCCAAATCCATCCTTCCTCCTGTCTCAGAGCTAGACATGTTGTCTTATTTAACAGCAGATAAATCCAATGCTTTTACCCACCACAGTTGCTCAAACTGATCTGTGTGGGTTGTCACACCTCCAACTGTATCACTGTGTCTAACTCAAAGTGGTATTTTCAGCCTGCTCTGATGTTTGCCAGGAGTCCCAGTTTGGCTTCAGAGCTCTTGTCTGTCTCTCCTCAGTTGAGCTAAGGGCCTCCTGTAAGGGAGCAGCATGTGGAGAACAGTCCATGCCTGTCCCTGCACCTACTTCCCTCTCCAGGCAGCACATTTCACTGAGGCAGTTTTGTCCCTCAAGTATTACACCTGTTTCACCTACTACATTTTATTCCCCAAGGAAGAAAAACAAACATGTGACATCCACCAAGAAAGTGAAAATAACAACCATCACCATATTAGTACTGTTCACCTATCCTTCCCTACAAAGTCTTACAAAAATGAACAATCTTCTGCTAATTCCCTACTTCCACAGTAAAAGGAGCCACACAGAGCAATCCTTGTCAAGCGCTGAGGAAGAAAGCTTGGGAAAACAAAACAAGGAAGAAAAAAAAAACAAAAAAAAAAAAAAAAACCAAAAAAACCCCCAAAACAAACAAACAAAAAAACCCCAACAAACAAACAAAAAACACCAATATAAAACTCCTTAAATCCCGAGAGAAAGGACAAATATTTCAGATGAAAGAAGAAACAGAGCCTTGGGCCTCCTGACCACTTCTGAATACCACACAGGGCCAAGGAAGTTTCTTTCAAGAACCAAACTTCACTAAGAGAAAAACAGCTGCATGTACAGAGCAACAGGCCTGTGTAGGTCAGCAGGCCAGCATCCATACTCAAGGCTTCTTGTAAAACATTCCCTACTCAAAACTTCCTTCTGTTTTCAGACTGCACTGTGGTTTCCTTTGTAAACACCCATATCATCATACATAGCAAACTATGCTATTTTCAAGCAATAGAACAGTATGATTTCCATGGCAATAACAAGGAATTTGGCAAGGCTGTTTGATAGACTTGGTCTGGTGAGAAAGTTTTTGAGAAAAATAAGACATATTGAATCTCTCACCACTAATATATTGTAAAATTCTCCATATTACCTTTCCTGTTGACCTGAATGCTCAGGACCCTCTTATTTGGAGATCTGCCCCTAAAGAACTTATTTACTGGTGGCAACATGCCAAGGCTGCATTGGAGCTAACCACTGTACCAATGCAAGTGAATGTCTGCCTCAAAGAATTTACACTACTACTTTTAAGACAAAACATTTAGAATTCCAAATGGAGTCGAAGTTCCTTTGAGGATGCCACATAAATTTCTCCAAGTTACTGCAATTTGTCATGCACTTGTGATTTTAACCTTACACTCCAAATCACCATGGTGCAAGACAGCTTCTACTCACAAGTGATTTTCACACACTACTTCACACATCACTACTCATTCTACTATGGCATACCATGCCACCTACATGTGGGGACTGAGATAAATCCAGGTCAGATGATTCACCCATGGCCACCCAGCAGACCAGTGACCAAGGCAGCAGGAGAAGCCCCAGGTTTCCAACTCTGCACACTACACTTTCAGCAGTCCTGAACCTCTCAGGGGGAGAAAAGAACCTCACGGGCAAGATTTAAATAATTTGGAGATAACCTGCAAATAACCCATTCTTACACAAAAGTAATCCACTTGGAGATCTACTTTTATGAAGACACAGGCTTGTTCTCCTCTTTTATTTTTTTTTTTAAGCTTCCATGAAGACTTCAGCCGTCTCAGCCTTATGTGACCAGGGACTGGCTTGTGGCCATAGATTTCACACTTGTTTTCATGAGCAAAATCTAAACAGGCCTTGATTGCACAGACCATTGTGAGCAGCTGAGTTGCAGATGAACTTCTGGGGAGGGCAAGAGAGGCAAGAATTTTAAAAACATAAAAATCTATCAAAGATTTAGAAACAGTTAAGAGACTAGAAAAGCAACTTACTGTATGACAGTTAATGCTCCAAACCATTTTTCAGCTCGAAGAGCACCCCTCTAGTGTTAAGAGCTAGTATGTTTGTGCCACTTTTGGTGGAAAACTGTAAAACCCATGAAATCTGCAGAGGTCTTTTACAGGAAAGAAAAGTGAGTTTCCATAAGTAGTGCTTGAGTGGGGCAGTTTTTTAGTATTTTATAAAAATAAAGCCTGAAAAAAGGTAATGACATTAGCAATGCATTAGTCTCCAAACATTATAAAAAACTCCCACGTAAGAGCAAGCATGAGCAGTAACGCAGCAGTTTCATTTCAGAGGGGCTTATGCAATTACCTCAGATTCTGGTGCTGAAGCCCCATGTCTCAGATCAACCAAACAACAGTTTAAATTCAGCAAAAGCAGGCATTACATTTAATGGGATTTCAGTTAGTGATGGACCAAAATCCAAGCCCTACAATCCTCTCAAAATGTAAACAAGCCTACAAAACCACAACTAGGCCTGTCTCATTTTGAGATCAGAACCAAGTAAAATAAACAGCAAAACTATATCTTCCATTTTTCACAGGTCTGACCAAGTCCCAAGGCCAAAAAATCTTAGCAGTTCTTGCAGGTGTATCACAGAAAACAGCAGAGGGGGAAGAAAAAAAAAAAAGTGTACAAAATTAAATTAAGAAACAACAATGATAATGTTGAGCAGTGACAGGCTCTTCATGCAAATACAGCAGTCACTGATAGATATTAGTGTCCTATGACCTCAGAGCTCTGGATACTTCAATCAATCATGAGAATACACAACCATTTTGTTTGTACCTGGCCTTTACATTTGGCCACAAAAGGAGACATGCTCATGCAAAATAAAAATCATAAGAACTTTTGGATAACGAATATTGTGGGCAGAGAAGTAGCAGATGGTACAAAAAAACCAATCTAATTTAAAAAAGACAAAACTTCCTTATGATAGGATAGAACTGCAGAGGTGTAGTAAAGAATTCAAAAGTAGAGATGTCAAACAAAGTAGGGACAGCAGTGGATGGTGCTGCAGAAGGTGTGGTCCAACCCCCTCCAGAACCTTTTTGTGTTACCATAAACATCACAGGGAATGTTCCACTGAGCCAGCAGTCTGAGCCACAGCTCTTCAAAAGTATTTGCATTCAGCACGCAGCAAGACAATGCACATTATCTGAGTCATGAAAACACCTCGTGAATTTTTAAGCATACAGAGGCAAAGGAAGAAAGCCCCATGGAAATTAATTTGTTGCACTAGAGATAAAATTATTGACTTTTATGTCACAGGCACGTTGTTTTTCTGACTGTGTGTCCAGAGTTCTTATGAAAAATACTTAACATTGTCTGACAGACACATACTCTCCACCATTTAAGTTATAACCCTATAGTACAGACACTGGTTATTAGGTGGAAATTATGGAATCTCCAGTATTTCTGTGACATGGCACGCTTTATTTTGTTTAATTTAACAACAAACCCGTTATATTAACTGAATTCAGTAGGAACAGCAGGGGGAATCCTGCTAATTTCATTTTGAACATCAGAGAGCTTCTGAGGGTGCTAAAAGAATACACAGAGAAGGAAATAGAGGAATGGTTTCATAAAAAGGAAGAAAGCTTCCATTTCCTCTGAAAGCTCATACTGAATATAAAATTGACATGCCTGATTTGATATTAAGTGGCTTAGACATATGGTTACTGTTTGAGACAGGATATTGGGCTTGATTTGACCTAGTGCAGCCCCTGCTACATTTTTGTTTTAGTATAGAGAAGTCCTATACGGTGGTTGCCATAAAAAGACACCACTTCTACCCCTGGTTAGCACTTGGGGAATATCAGTAGTGCCATTCCTCCTCCTCCTCTGAATGTGCAAAGAAAGAACTGTCTCCAGCTCAGACAGGAGCTATTAAATCATCACTCAGGTTTTCTCCTCCATTACCAGTGACAAAGTCTTTGGCTTGAAACTCAAAACAAACATTATTCTCAAATTACTTCAACAAGGATTACAGGAATCTCCACTGGTTTCTCCAGTGTATTAATTTGTGTCTTTCTTGACTTCTGTATTGGTAGAGCACCCTGGAGCATCTGACAATCCCTCCTCCACCTCTTTCTACTTTATCCACCAAGTCAGGAAACCTGCCACTCCCTGAAGGCAGCAGTAGCAGCAGCAAGGGAAGCAGCCATACCTTGCATTAGCAAAGCTCTCCATAAGCAGATCCAAGAAGAGACACTGGGAAACGGAGAGTAAACACCCAGAATTATTACTTACAAAGGTATTTCCTCTGCTTTACATAGGTGGTAACTGCTGAGCTCTGAATACCTGCGGGATTCCCAACACTTGCACTTGCACTCCCCAAGCAGAAGCAGAGCGTGGTGTGAAAGGGATGGTGTGCCAAGGTAGAATGATGCTTTGTGATGAAGAGTACCATTCTACAGCAGCAAAGGGAAGGGTTAGAAAAAGGCACCTTTCTTGTCCTAACACAGGAGCTCAAGTCAGTGCCACCAATGAAGCTTCAATCAGCCATGGCCACCTGTGTGCTGTCCCCCTGCCAGGATAAAATCCACACCTCTGGAACTTTTGGCTAGAGGTGTAATGTAGAGGACACAAAGACACATTTACAGATCAGTCAGGATCACAATTCTGGCAGATTTCTGACAACTGACAGATCCACCCCAAATGATACTCTCAAAAAGAAAATTTAATGAGTAAATAATCTTAACTGCATAATAAATTGCAGTTATATTATCTGCAACAAACTGACAACAGTATAAGGGGTACTGTGTAAGTTGGTGATCTGATCAGTTGTCCCTTTGAAATGAAATTCAAGATAACTTTGATAAGGGATAATACCAGACTGAAGAAAAACTACCACCTTTGCTAGATCCTGGATTAACCATTAATCTCCTGAGATATACAGACATGATAAGTAGTTTGTTTAAATCTTCTGCAATATTCAACATAAGGAATTCAGCTGAGTTTTCATAAATTTGCAACCTGAAGAAAACACTTGGCAGCAGTCAGTACAGACAGTTCTCAGAAGGGTGAGCTTATGGGCTTCTGGCACATCACTGCAATTAACTCTGAAAAACAGCAACTTTTTTCTCATTAATTGTGGGCATCTACTAATTAAGTTGGTGAAAAAAAGTATTATTTACACATTTGCTAGTAGCAGAAAGGGAGATAGAGACAGGTTATAAGCCTTTCACAAAGTCATGTAACAATCTGGTTGCAGTGCTATTAACAGATGCCTGGATTTCTGAGTCCTTTTATCCCCCGCTCCCTTGGCATAGAATACCATTCCTCTTAGCTTCTAATTTTGTGTGGAAGACGTTTTTGAGAAATTGCTGTGGATTAAAAAAACAAACAAACAAACAAATATATTGGGAAGCAGGATTTTTCTCAGAACTAAAGAGATGGGCCTTATGTATGGTGGCCTCCAGGTACAGCCAAATTTGTTCTTCAAGTCCAATGCACAGAAAGCTTAAGAAAGGCTGACCAGAATGAAGTGACTGAAACATTGTGTACAGGGGGGTTGAAGAAGGGCAGTGAAAAAAGGTAGGAAGAGGAGAGCAGGGAGGAATAACACAGAGTCGGATAGAAGTGAAACTAGAGGCACACCTTTAGTCTCTAGTGGAACAAGCTTTGTACTGACTTTTCTCTTTCCACATTTTGGTTTTAACTCTATACACCTCAAAGTATCATAACACCACTTATAAGGAACATATTCCCTCAGTCTAAGGCTTTTTACATAGAAGAAACCATTTACCAAGGGTTGTTTATGTGTGCAGCAGGAGCAAACCCCAAAATTCATGGCAGTTGCAATATGAAATTTCACTGTAGGAAACCACATATGCCTGAGAAATTTGGGCATCTGATATGTGAAAAGAAATAATAGAATAGAAATATTTCTGAAATACTGGCAGTTTATGGAAGGTACAGAATATATAATGGCTTATGCTTTTATATAGGAAAGACCAGGAAGGGACCCAGCTGAACTCACAGAACAACTGGCAGAACTCAATCCCACAGGTCACCACAAAGGCCAAGAAAGAAGGAGAAGCCCTGGGATACTGCACAGACAATTAATGCAGCCCCTGACAGCGGGGTGAGATGAACTCTTGTGCTGGGCATCATCTTTGCATCTTTTTCTGAAGCGCTGCTGTCCCAGTCAAACACATGAACCAGAGAGCTGATCTGATGCATTTTCATCACACCCCACTGACCAAAAGCAGGGAACATCACATGATCAGCAAGGGAAGCAAGACAAATGTATTTTCCTCCTTTTGACAAGAATCTCCCTGCACTGTTTCCCGTGTCACATGATGGTTAGTCGCTGGTGTTGTTTTATACTGCTGTGCCTTTGGGCACTCTCAGTGTCCCAGCCCCAGTGGCAGGGAATTCTGAGCGCTGCCTTCTCTCAGTGCAGCTGATCACAGACCCCTCCTGCACGGCCGTGTCCCAAGGCCTGCCAACCCCGGACCTGCGGGATGCCACAGGACAAAACATGGGAAGTTTTCAACACTTCTGAATATCTCACGGGCACCTCATAACACACAACAAAAACACCTTTTTTTCTTCCCGGTTTCCACTATTTTTTTTCCATTATGTAAATGGCCTATTATATCCATTCTTGTCCTGACAGTATTTCTTGACAGAGGAAAGATTAATTTACTGTTCAACGCAGAAGATAGAGCATCCATTAACAAATAAAATAAGAAGGCAAAGAAGAATTCCCACTACTTTAACATGCAAAAATACATCTTTTTCTTCTTGTTTTGTAGAGTGAGCTTGTGACCTTTTCTCCTCCTCAAGGCTACTTATGCTTCTGAATAATCCTGTATACCTGCAAATGCCTCAACAAGCATCAAGTCAGGACATTTGCTTGGAAAAGACCCTAGGCAAATGCAAGGTGCAAGGGTCAAGCAAAATTCTTTCAAGCCAGCTCCAGAGTGATCTTTGTAAAACTGATCCACACAACAAAAACGTAGGTAGAAAGCACAAGTAAATTAAGTCTGGTGCAAAAAGCCTTGTGCTGTTGAATTTTGAACACACTACATGCATTCCCTTCACCACAGTTTCTCTGTCTTTTTGTAGGTAATGGGATAAAATTTACATCAAAATTAAAACAAGGCCTTTTTCAAAGCTCAAAGTCATTAAAAGAACAATAAAACTACATGCAGAATACCCAGATATGGTGAACAGAAGTGCATTTAAAAGATCCAAAGCATCCATCTGACCTGAGCACAGTAGTGTTCTGCAAAGGCAGAATCTGCTCACGAGGCCTCTTTTGCCAGGGTTGCTTTGCATTTTGATATATTTGCTGAAGTGCTTTGAAAGACACAAATATAGCAGGTCAGACCATGATGAAAGTTTACCAGTTTATTAATTTTCATAATTAGATGGAAAATAAATAAAAGCAGGGAGATTAATCAACACATGAGCTGCAAATGCTAGCTTGTCTCCCTTGGAAGTTTTCAGGAACAGTGTGTCATTTCCAATGTAAAAAATGTTCAGAAGCTTTACCTGAGTGACCAACAACCAGAATAAACTGAGAATGCTCTCATTTCTTAAGCACAATTTCTTAAGTAATTTCCTCTTCATGTTAAATTTTCAAAATATTTGTTTTTGAAGTCAAATCTACCTCATTAAACATGGAACAATTCTGAGCATTAAACAACTAATAGCAGAAAACAGCTATGCAAAACCTCCCTATTTCAACTGACTTTTAAAATATTTCCTGATTGGTAACACATAGGCTGTCAAGTATTTTATGGATTCCCAGCTTAGTCTGTGCTTCTATCATTTCAGAGCATAAATTTAAGCACAAATCACTGCAGAGATTTCTCCGATTTTCCATTACAGCTCTACAGCCTTGCAGTCCCCCCTCCTCAGACCCATTTATCCACAGCTCCTGGAGATCTGCGTGCTGCACAGACTGACTGAATACACTACAAACTTAATTTTCCCCCCAGTATTAAGAGCACATCAGACTGCATCAGAGGCAGTCTAAGGAATGCTGAACACCTCTTTGACAAGCCCTATATTAATTGCCCAAAGGTCAGAGTAACTATTTTGGAAAAATGTGGCTCCCTGTTTAAATGAGTAACAGCCAAGTGATGCAATTACAAAATAATGGCAGCATTCCCAAAGGATCTCTATACATTTTATGAAACAAGTACAAAAAATTAATGATATTTTGTGCCTAATTTATCATAATTTCAAAATATTGCCTTTTAAAAGTTAATAGCAATTCTTAAAACATGCACTAAAAGAACATATGCCACTGTATTTCCAACATTTGGGAGCGCATGTGCTACTACTACAACAACAACATTCCTTTGCTAGTAAATGCCAAAGGCTGCTTAGTGATAAATTCAAATAAAACCCAGTAATTTGAAGTGGTTTTCATTCAGAAAGAGTCACGTGACATTGAAAACTATTGTTCACATGTGATTTATAAACACTGTAAGAAGAAAATTTTATTTCATTATAGGCCAGTAGTAACTGGGGTAAATTCAAATCTAGCTCAGCTTGCTCAGGGCCACAGCCAGTTGGATGAGAATGTCTTTAGGGCTGGAGACAATCCCCAGAAAACCCACGGAGGTCCCTGAGCACTCCCATCCCGAGCAGGGATCACCCTTGCTGCAGGTATGCACCTGCTGCCTCTTGTCCTCTTGCTGTGCACGTGCCTGGGAAAGGTTTCCTCCTTCCTCTACAGCTCTGCATAAGAAAGTTGAAGAATGCACTGAGGTCCCACCCCATAGTATAATTCCCCTTTTCCTTGAGCAGGCTGAGCATACCCTCACTGGGCCTCTCCCCATGCACCAGCGCTGCAGCCCCCAACTACCTTAATGGCCACAGAATCCCTCGGTAATTGAGGTTTGGAAGGGATCTCTCCTTCTCTCCCATATATTCTTTCCATAGAAAGCCTTTCAAACATCTTAATTTTGATGGTTATACAATGGCAAAAATTTAGAAGTCTTGAGGCAGCATCTGGGAATCACCCCTTTCTCTCTTTGAGGGAATTAATGATTACTTCTTAAATCCTACCCCAAAGTCTGAATTTATACTTCCAGTCCTCCCAGGCACAAGGCAGCACTAAGAAATGCAGAGGACAGAAAAATGCACATGAAATATCAACATACATGGCACCTGCCTGAGTCTGTTGATAGTCTGAAACAGCATTTGCATACTATGAAGGGTCTAACTGATGTCAGGGGATTGCTAAAATTGATCTGTAAGGATGGCATTTTAAATACCACTGTAACTAATTAATTATAGCTGGAATCAACAGCAAACTCATGTTAACTAATCCTCAAAAAAAAAAACCTCTCAAGGTAACAAAAAACCACAAAGATTTGGTATTTATATGTACTGAAAAACAGAAACCTAAAAGCCACTCATTTCCTTCCTGACAAATTTTACAGTGCAGAGTTAAGCTTTAGTAATACAAAGTAAAAAGAGTGGCACAATCAAAATAAATTCTAATCATCAATTATACATAGAGCATTCTGCATTGGATTCAAACCTCTCACTTGTTTACTGTGGGAGTTTATTTTCCTTTTCCCTTTCCTTTTTGTGCTTAATCTGGAAGATTTTCATTAGTAAAACATGAATTTTTTATATTCCATTTTCTGCATTCTTCTCTCATGTTTTAGTTTCTCATCATTTAAGACAAGAGCAGTATCTACAATCACCCTCCAGCTTTTTCAGACCTCACAGAATAGGTTATAAGCAACACATTCAAGATCATCATCCAGATAATTAGAATGTCTGTCTGTAAATATAAAAGCAGAAATGTTACCTCAGAAGAGCACTCTTGAAGGAGGGGAAATTTCAGAGTTTGTGGGATTTGAAACTAAGCTCATATTTTACTAAGCAGATAAGAAAATAATTTTCTAAACTTATTTTTATAGAATTCATATGGCATAGAATGCACTTACAGAAAAGCTGTTCTGAAGGCCTTTTGTCTGAAAAGAGCCCCTTCAGAAAAAGCTCTTTGATTCCTTTGGATGAGGTGATGTTATTTAAAAAAAAAAAGAGAGAGAATGTCGGGAAGCACAAAGTTATATAATAACTAAATTACTTAAACACAATGTAGGATTTTTTGGGGGCAGGAAACCAAGCTATTTTCAGATAAGTTTTCCCACAGCCACAACAGATTAGAGCCATTAAAGATCCAGAAGCTGAATCAAGACTCACAACTTGGTGCTGACCTAAACTTGCTAAGGCAAAGCAGGTATCACACACCTTATGTGGTGCTGTATCATCTGCAGGGAAACTGAAGCCCAGCACAGACAAGGGAGCAGGAAATCACTAAGGTCTAAAGAGGCCAAAATCCTTGACAACTTCAGTATTTCTGAAGTATTTACCTTGCTGCAAATCTTCTCTCCCACATGATTTTTACAAGATACACATTCATATCACTGACAATCCAAAGTATTAATTGTCAGTATAATGACTACTAACATGAAATATTATTGGATTTTACAAAGGCACTGCATAGACAGAACCACAGCTGATCAAACTGCACATGGCACTTGTCATCCCCAGTTAGTTACACCAGTATCACAGTGGTTAACCCAGTGTTAATAACCCAGCTTGGTAAGGGCAGATATAGCACTGAACTGGCTCAGCCAATTTCACACTGCTATAGGAACAGTAGGTCAGCTCAGAGCTTCTCAGAGGAGTTCAATCGTGCACAATTTGCAGAAGAAAAAGAATGGAGAAACTTGTGACAGCAAGCTTGAGAGAGCGCATGATTTAGAAACCCTTTCCATTTATCTGGGAATACTGCAAAAGTGCGGATTCATTCTGTTCCCCACCTAACAGGGGAACACAGGCTTCTACAGCATCTGACCAAGACAATTGATAAGGGCCAGTTAACTTCAATATTGCAAAATCAAATCCTTAATTCATCATCTTGCCAACTTATCAAACCTCAGTGGCCTATGATGTCTACACAGATGAACGCAGACATAAGTAAATGCAAAGAAGTGAAACTATATGCCTGTAGATGAGAGAAGATTTTACTAATCCTTCTTGATTTTTCCTATTACTTAACTACCAAGACATAAATTAACATTTGACTCTGCTGCTTTGTGCAACTCATTCGTAGCATGAAACTCCAACTCCCAGTTTCCACCCCAGAGATCAGCTCTGAAGTCTGTCTGAAAAGAATATGCTTCTGATCTTTACTTGCCTAAGCACCAGCTGACTTCAAGCTCTTTTTGTACTTTTTTTTAAAACGTCTGAAAAGGTTTTGACATCATCACAGTCGTGAAATGAGAAATATTGATCCCCCCCAAACAAACAAACAAAACAAGAAGCTGAGTTTTGTCAAGTAAAACAGAGACACTTCTGTTGACATGTTTTTAAAATTGACTATTCAAGATGTAAATCTGCATCTCATGGACTAAATGTTTGGCCTACGTGTGAAAATACACAGATTCTTTGCCCTGCAAGGTAACTCACTTCATATATTTTTGGCTGACTTCCTGCCACTAGTAGGTTCCTTTTCTGATTTGCGATAAGTGACAAATTTAACGAGCCAGTGTATTTCCACAGGAAAACACCAAAATGCCCTCAGTATTTTCCACAATTGACCATTGGCAGTACTTCTGAAAAGATGAAAAGAAATGAGTAAACAAATTATCTTTGACATGCCAGAATTAAAATACAATAACCTCAAACTTTCCCAGGCATCTGCTTTTTAACTACCATTTAAATTCAGATTGGGCACAGCTGAAGTACCAGAAATTAATTTCACATCTGGGCACCCTGATTGGCGATGGCACTCCTACCACATTGTATGGGCTCAGACTTTGAGGTATGTTTTGGAGTACTACAACAGTTTCACAGTCTTGGACACGTAGCATGTAGTTAAAGTAGGAGCTCTAATCTTTAAGCTCCTCTTGGTTTCTTGTGGGAAATATTCCAACAAAGTTATGATGTTAAGAAAAAAAAAACCACCTGATTTCTCCAAACTGTTTGACACTGAAAGCAGTGTGCACCCATATGCTTTTGTATGCTTATTCCCATAACCCTCACATATTTTGCATGGAGATGTATATTGACTGTCAATGGTACTTTGTTAAAATGATTATGCACACAGCAAGGCCAACTTTTAAATGTAAATTGCATGCAAATATATGCAATGCCATCTTTAATGCAGATGTAGCAAAAAGTATTAAGATGTGTAGGGCCTAATTAGGTCCTACATCAAAAACTACATATAAAAACTTGACTCCAGTGCCTCAGCAAAATAAATGTGAACTAGAAATCCCAGTGTACACTCCAAGGGAAGCAAGGGGAGTAACTCTTTCACTGCAACTTCTAAAAGCTGAAGAAGGCAATGAACTGAAATGAACAATTTGTCTGTTGTTTTCTTCAGACAAAGCATTTTCTTTTTAAGCAAGATGCAGATGTAATGGCATGGATCCTTCATTCTCTTCCATCTCCTAGTATCAAAAATCATTAAAGAAAGCCTTCATTTCTTATCCACACTGCATGTGAAAAATCAAGAATAGGGACACAAAAATTCCTGGGTAATTTAAGTCTCAGCCTAAATAAAGGGGAAAAAAATCCCAGAAAACCACAGCTTATTTTTTCTAAGTCAGGGGCTGCTCAGCACTGGCCCTGCCAATGGGACTTTGATTACTGAATTCACTGGAATAGAAAAGCATTTGCACACAGCAAACTCCAGAGACAATAATCAGCCTCAGGGATTTGCATTATTAATATACTGAAATAAATGAGGCAGTTGACAGCCACTGATCAGGTGTATAGCACTGATTGGGATTTCCCCCACATATGCACACTTTTTGGCTTTTCAACACTTCTGTTCCTAAAAAGAGAGGGTACTTTTTGGGGTGTGACTGGTGGATTCCACAAAGGGCAAGGACTGCACAGAGCCTGTGGCTTTCCAACAGAAAGGAAACCCATCCTGTGTCACATCAAAAGGAAAGCCAGTAAAGACAGACATATTTCAAGAAAGGTACAGGTGAGTGCCGTCTCAAGTTGAAGACAAGTCGACCATCAGAGACCAGAGAAAAATCTGACTGCAACCCCTTTCCTGAATGGAAGCAAGTTTCAACTCCAATTGCTCATGAGCAGCAATGGAAAACTCGTAAGACCCACTCCACCCTCCAGAAACACTTGAAGACAAGGATATATGACTCCAGTAAATATCCCCTTTTAAGGAAGGAGCTAATACCTTCTCTTTCTGCATCAGCATGTACAAACCTTGGCCAGCTACAAGCCAGAAGTTCTCATCTGTTTTCTCCATCCTACTGTTTCCTCTTTTCTAACACACACTTGGAATCCTCCTTTAGCTGAGCTGCTTGGAGGTATCTCCCAACCCCACCCCACAGCTGCCCACAACTGTGCCTTTTACCAAGTCACAGAATGGGGCTGCCATAATTTGGATATTCAAGTGGATTATAAATCTGCAGAAAATTTTATGCTGCTTGCTTCGTATCTCTAGTGGCAGCCCAATTTCTTTGAGGAAAGATGGTACAAATTATTCACTGTGAAATATAAAGCTTGCTTTTCATTTTAATTTTGTTCCCTTTCTATCTCTGAATTTCCTTCATAGCTATGTTTCCAGCACTATAAAAAAAAATCCGATGTACCACGTCAGCCCAGTCCAAGCCAGACATAACATCCTGCGTATGCTGCCCAGGGTATTATAACAAATACCTTTCATTTCTCTCCCCCAGCCATCGTTGCAAGGCCTGTTTCCCTCTGCTGCCCATGAGCCAGCAGCACTTTCCAGCAGGCTGCACACTGGAATTCCTGGGCTCTTACATTCCTACAGAACAAACACAGCTTACTGATCTCGGAGAAGGACAGACTCAGCAAGTGTATTCCTTCCATCTACAAAAAAACCCCAAGAGGGTGGAGTCCTGAACCGGCCACAGTTGCATTTCTTTCCAGCTTTAAAAGATACCAGCAATGCCTCTCCAAATCCTGTCTAGGCATTGCTTCAGCAGCAAAGGAGGCAGGCAGCTGCCTGCTACACACCATGCCACGGGATGAGAGAGCATCTGGGGAGGCCGTAATTGTGAAATGCCAAGGAACGATGGCTAAGGGCATAAAGGAAAGCACAGCTGGCCAAACCCTCATTTCCCAGCACCGACAGAGGAAAGGAGGAAGCAGAGCAGCTTCAGAGAACAGATCTTGAGGACAGTGGCACCACAGCCACCTGGCTCTCTACTGCCTTTGTACAGATGATTTGCCGTTCCCGCATTCTTGGCGGCACTGCAGCACTGTTCTGAGCCTCCTATTTGAATTAACCAGGCCCAGAGGATAAAACTTTCAAATTAAACACATTCCTACAGGATTTCAGGCTCATTGTGTATGCACCAAGGAAACATAACATCCCAAAAATAATACATATACAGAAAGAAAGCACATTTTGTAGGCATATTAAAGTGGAATATGAATTATAAGCAAGCTCATGGGAGAAGACATCAGATTCCATGCAAAAAGGAACTTTTGTAAATAACATAGCATCATTCTTTGTAAGCTATCACAATTATCATCTGCCATTAAATTTAACTCACCGCCTCTTTGCATTGCTGAAATTGTCCATTTCCCCTTCCTGAATTGTAGAGCTCCAGACTTTAGAGCTCAAGCTAACAGCTGTATAGATTACTAATCAAGAGCTAAAACTCAATTCATATTCTTTTCAGTAGATACATGTCTAAACAGCAAACATGAAATAGCATCTCACCAAGCTGCCATCATTAGAGTACAATATTCAGAAAACATTAAAGCTTTTGTTTAAGAGTTAATTGGTGTCAATGCTCTAAGTTTGTGTGCACTGAATTGCATTGAAACCCTAACTTGTCACATTAAAAATATTCAAATAATATACTATTGCTCCATAAAGATTTCGAAAATGTCACTAAAGGCAACATCTGCTTAGTTTAGAATATTAAGGCAAAAACTTTAGCGTTAATTTTGTGGGGTTTAGCCTTTTAGACACACATTCACAGGGTCCTGGTATTTCAGATTACTAAACATGACAGAATATTTAAGGGCTTTGCACATTAAACCAAATGAAAACTTCAAAATCCCTCAGAGGAATTAGTAATTTAGCCCCAAGCTAATCAGAGATGTTATTCCAGTAGAACCAAAGTCTTCCAGTTGGCCCTCATATTAATTTCACTGATTAAAAAATATTAATTCAAGTCAGTTTGTTTTGCTACAGTCCCCTTACAAGCCAGCTGAAGCTGGTATACAGAAAATGCAACCTGAAAAAAAAAAAAATCCCCACAATATTTTGAACATCTGAGAAGCACTTATTCCTGTTACCTCTCATATTAACTTACGACTAGCTTTAAACTCGAGTTTGGAACTAATCAGAACAGTGAATGGGAGGCTCTTGGTGGTTGAAGTGCTCTTTGGAAGACTTAAGGCTTCTTTTCCCAGCTGTCACAAGACAAACTCTCATTAGTCACCCCTTCAACAAGAGTTAGCAGGAGTTCAAGCTTGGGCACTCACACCAACAGTCCAATTTTCAGAAGCATCAGTCAGCTCGGGCTACGCAACCAAATCCTCAGAAAATGGAAAATTCAGATCGCTTCTGGTGCTTCAGCTATTCCTCCCTACATTCTAAAGGCATCAAAATGCATCACACTGTGTCCAAGAAACATTCTTATACTAAGACAAATAACAGTCATAAAGTGAAACAAATAAATGTAAAACTATAACATCAATAAAGGAGAAGTGATGCAATTCCATTCCCATCAAATGCACCCAACCCTTCCCAAAGGTCATTGTTTTATCCAACATGTGTTTGAAGGGCTTCATGAGCAGTGCCCCGCTCTGGGCTGCAGCTCTTTCAGCTGTGTCAGTGACCCTAGAGACTCAGAGCCTACCTGCATCAGGGACCTCACAGGCACAGCCTAAAATAAAGCCAAGTTATGCAGTTGAGGCAGCCGAACGATGAGACACATTGTATTATATTAAAAGTACATTGGGGGGGGAGGAAAAAACTAACCTACAAGAGAGATCGGGGCAGAAGTTGTTTTCAGAATGTTACTTCCAGCCCCAGTTGGGGGTTAAGATTTTTCCTTTTGCTTCTCTCATGGAATTCTGTCCCATCTGTTGCTAAGAGACAATAACAACCAGTACTTAAAAGAGACAGAAGAAATGGTCAAGGTGAGAGAAGGGTACAGCTGGCTACTCTCTTATCTGTGGGGTTCTCCTTGAATACCTTGAGATTTTGGTGGGGGCAGGGGTGAGGGGCCAGGCTCAGCTCCTCTCCCACCGTTGTTCTTGACGCTGGAGGGAGCACAGGCTGTGGTCACTGTAGGGAGGACTCACCATCATTGAGGAGTTCCATCTCCTGCTGCCTTCTCCTACCATGAGTGAAGCTCTGCTTGCGGGAGTGGCCACTGGGACCTTATTAACACCTACCCCACTAGAAAAGGACCCTCGACATCTACTTGGGCACCTCAGGGGAATACCAGGGACTCCGACCCCTTCCCCCTCCAAGGGAGCCTCTCCTGGCTGCATCTGTGGGCCCGGCTGCTGCTGCCCAGCCCCGCCATTTCCCTGCGCTTTTTACTACAATGGAACCTTGCACCTCCTGCCTGCCCCCATACCCTTCCACAGCTGCGGAGTTTCTGAAACATTCCATTTACTACTCTGGGATCCGCAGGTCCCAGCCACGGCAGCCACCCCTCCGAGGTTCCTGCTGCAGCCCTGAACCTCCCCCTGGCCCGGCCGCCATTGCCGTGCGAGGGAGAGGAGGCGGCGCCCGCTGCCCAGCGCCCCCTGCAGGCGCGGGGGAATCATCGCACGCGCCCTGCCCGGCCGGGAGCCAGCAGCGCCCCTGCCGGCCGTGCCCGGAACTGCACCGCAGGGAACGCGCCCGCGCCCGGGACAAGGCTGGCACCGGGCTCCTGCTTCGTGCTGCTGCTGCTGTTGTTTGTTTGTCCTGTTAAACGTATGCATACTAGTAAAGAACTGTTAAACCTTTTCCCGTATCTTTGCCTGAAAGCTCCTTCATTTCAAAGTTATAATAATTCACAAGGAAGGGAGTAATGTTTTTCTATTCCAAGGGAGGTTCACACCTTCCTTGGTGGACACCTGTCTTTCAAACCAAGACACCCAGCTAATCAGCAGGAACAGACCCAGAGTGAAAGATGCAAACCCTTTACAGAGATCCAAAATTTACACTCAGCTGTATCCACTGAAGTATCTTCTATGCACACTGGGTCTGTACATATGTGAATAAAGTCTCTCTAACCACAGACAACATTTTTGTGTCTCTCTCAAGAAGGATAGTATTTTTTCCATATGTTTAAACCTGGTTATTGGGTTGATTTGACTAGTTTAAAGCCTTGGCCAGAAGAACCACTTCTGCACTGACACAGAACTACAGGAAGAGAATTATTATCTGATTAGGTGCTTCCAAATTTTTCTTCTTACCAGTATTTTTTTTCCCACAAAAATGGATAAAATAGATTGTTTCAGGTACCTCACAGGTACTCAGACTCCAAATATTTAATACCCAAGACAAAACATAAATTAAAGAAGTGATTAGGGAAATATATATACCTCTAATTTTAGAAACCACACTACGATATCTACAATGCTTCCTATCTCAAAAATAATGCACAACCTTTTAAAAAATAGCAAAAATAAGTAACTAAGAAGAATCTAAAGCAAACACTATAGCAACACCCAAGAGTCAAATACAAAGCAGACACTTTTAGCTATACTTTATCTAGAGCATGACAGCACTGAATCTTGTGAATAGGCACCAGAAGCATGTAAAACACTGCATCGCATAAACCTCGGACTGACGAGATCCCATTTCTCATAGAGCTCAACGCCCTTGATATCAAAGAAAAATCACTGCCTCCTATGGCACTATCTGCGAGGAGGACCAGCCATGCTGCACCTCACTCTGCCCTCAGAGTCTGGGAAAACAAAATTCCAGCAGTGCCTGGCATTGCCTAACATGATAGCTTTTCCACCAGCAGCTGCAATTAACTCAGGGACAAGACAGGGAGACAGTAGAATATACAAGACACATGGAAGGATATTTCCAAAGCCTTGCAGGTGAGTTCTAGTGACCAGCCTCTGTACACTAAGCCATACTCAATGTCATGTGAGCCTGCAAGCAAAGCCTTGATTTAGTCCTTTTAGATCAAAGCCCTGAGCACACTTTGCATAGACTGAAAAATATTAAAAAACCCTGATGCTAAAGATGCTCAGTGTTTGCTGGCAGACTTCGTAGCAATCTGATCTGAGTTACTGCCCACTGATGGACTGGGATAGAAAGAGACACAATTAATACAAGACTAGTTCATGTAAACCAAGTCAATCTGAGCTGCCGTAAAGGCAGCACACCCCAGTCCTTCCTCTAGAAACAAGGAGCCAGTGTAACACAACATACTGCACTACCCTAGGTCTGGCTTAGAGGCAGCCCACTGCATTGATTTGTCAGCAATACATTATTTAAACATTGATATCCCCATTCTTATTGTGCACCATCTGCACATTCTTTATGTTCTCACTGAAAGAGACTTGTCCATGCATACGTGTACATGTGTATGCTTGCTTGTATTTATGCACAACCCCAGAGGAGATGCAAGGATTTGGAGGGTGGGGCAGCAGGGAGAGTTTCAATTGCATAGTGTTACACAACCATATTGCCAACGTTTAGTTTTATTTTTTACTCAAGGCTGAAGGATTACCACACGCCAGTTAAAACCTGTAACTTACGGATAGATTTAAGGACATACTAGAATACATGAACGCTAACAGCATTCATATAGACAAGCTTGATTATACACAGATCATGGAATGGAGATCCTAGATAATAATTCAATTCCCTTTCTTAAAGGCAAATCTTTAATTCCTGTGGTTTGAGTAAATTGCTGGAGCAAAAGTAAAGCAGAAAAGCTTTAATTCTGTCTATAATTTAAGGAAGATTTTGGACCAATATCCTGAGTCTATATCACAGCCCTGCAACCACAAAACAGACCTTAAAAGCTACCTGCTCAAGAAACATGCTCTACATCTTGATAGAGAATTTATTATTATTTTCTGTCTTCCTAACCACATAGGCAGTTTTTCCCAAACATACAAAACTGTGAGTATAACATAATCACTCTCTTCCTTGACAATGTCCTTTACTCCTAAAATAACAGTGCTCCAGTGAAATGGAAAAAACAGAAAAGGGAAATAACGAAAACTACAAAAAACCCCAACAACAACCACCAACCAACCAACCAAAATAAAAAACATAACCCAAAAAACCCAAAAAAGAAACCTCAAAACAAATAAACAAAAATGCACAAAAACCCCAAGCTAAAGCATTTCTTTGGCATTTTCGCTTCCTGGCAAGAAAGATATTCAAGTAAGCCAAAAGAAGCATCTGGATTTGAAGTCAATATTGCACCAGAACATATGAAATCACCAATGTAGAAAAGTACAATGCCTAGATTACTAGAGGAAAATTATTATTTATGGGGTATAATAGCAAGAAAAGTTTGTTTTTCTTTATTCTGCAGTGCTTAGTGAGTTCTGTTGGCAGCATCTCCTCAGTCGCTCCCTATAAGCTTGCTTGAATACTTACTGCATCTGCTTCTCATTTAATGACCATTGTTTTGGTCTGTCAGAACAACTACGACAAGTATCCAAATCTGCAAGATTAGGCAAATATTTTGACAATGCTGTGAGTCTCATTTTCTTGGAGAGAAAGAATAAAGAGGATTTTTCACTTTTCACATAACTTCACTGGAGCTCTTAATCAAAATGCTACAGAGAATCAAACAGCAGATTGAACATACTTCTAGTGACAAAATAAAGCATGCCATTTTGTTTCCAAGAGCTTGCCAATTCGCTGCACATTGCTATCACAAGAACTCAAACACAAGACTTTAAAATATCATTTACATCACATGGCAGCTGTTTCTAAGCTGAGAAACCAACAGAGCCAGGGAGCAGCAAATGACAACTAAATGGTAATGTAGGCTATCAGGAGGCTCTGGAGGGGAAGGGAAAAAAAAAAAAGGAAAGAAAGGGGAACAAAAAGGCTGGTACCACCCCTAGGGTTTTACCCTGGGAGTGCTGATCATTCTCTCTGTTGAGGTTTTCATTTGACTCACTGCAATGGCAAATATTCATAAAATGTAAATTCACATCCAGATCCTAGATCTCAAGTCTCATGTCAACGCTAATATTCTAAGTAGGACCCTGCATGTATTCTAAAAGTAAATACAACCAGCCCCAACTCAAATCATTACAGACCGTAAATCAGGCCTGGATCGAGCAGAGCTACAGTTTATATATATACATTACTAGAGGCTCTGAACTCTAGGACATATATTGAGAAGCCAGCAGTAGCTTGGCAGCAAAGCAGGAGAGCTCACTTAACACGCTCACTGAGAGGGCAGGAAAGCGAATACTCCGTAGGGGGATGAAAACCACAGATACAAGTTTTACAAGGAATTGGTGTCTCACAAATCTTACATTTTGTTCAGCTTTTTGAAGGCTGCTTTACTCATTGTGTCCTTCCAAGGCCTAGTTCATCTGGAGCTCTGAATTTAGGCCAGGTGCAAGGCAGTCAACAAGTTAAAAATCTGAAATGGCAAATAAGGATACTTCTCCACGCTATTGCCTCTGACAGGCCACTAGCTATGCTGTCAGGGAAAAGAAACCACCTGGGACAAGGTGACCTAGTGGCCTCTGTAAGGAACACCCCATTAAGGACCCAAACACATGAGGAAATTTGTTAAACTATGCACTTGCTTTTACATGCAGTTCAAAGGGCTTATCTGGGAAATCAAAAGCAGAGAGAGGCCTTTTTGTCATAGAATTTCAGAACCACCTCTGTTCAGCTTGTAAATCCTTCTACACTGCTTCTGTTTGGGTTTGCTGTTGGGTTTGTTTTTTTTTTTTTTTTTGTTTAGGGGAGGTGTGTGGTGTTTGGGGGTTTTGTCTGTTTTTAAAGAGAGGACAGACACTATTTGGGTTTGTTTGCACCTTCCTCTCTTATTCATTGATATTTTTGACATGGTGACAGGTCAAGTGAGTAGATGACATAGTGGAGCTCTCTTTCCTATTCTTCCTTAACTTTTACTGATATCGCTGAATCACTGCAATGCAAGACCAGGAAAGTCAGAGATGATTCAGTCTCAGACCTGGCTCCTGCTCTCTTTCACATGGTGTCCTTCTGCTACCATAACACAAACAGAATGATTAAAAAAAAATAAAAGAGGCTGACCTCTTCCAGTATAAACACTCCTTCTGTTTGGCCAGCTTCCCAGCAAAACAATTTTTTCTCTGATTTCACTGAATTTTGCATCAACATCATGCCTGTCTTTTTACTGCATTTGTCTCTTATCTGTCCATCACCATTGTTTTTCTGCACAGGATTTTAATGATTTCTTCAAAGAACACTGGTAAGCATAACAATCTTCCCCTTCCTTTCAAACTGACACATGCCTAAGGTCACCCTCTTTTTCTGCCAAAGATAAAGGACGCATTGAACTTTTTTTTCTTCCTCCAATCATCTGTTTTCCCCATGGCAATACTTGATCACTTTATCTTTCTGGTGCTCACTATCTTTCCTTCCTGTCTACTCTATTTCTTTGTCTTCTCTTTTGACTCTGATCCAAGTCAAGCCTTAATCTTTTCTGTATTAGAAACAGACTTAACTCACTATTATCACCTTAATGCTCACTGATTTCTACTGTCAAGAACTCTTGCCCTCGTGCACTACAGGAACTGCCAAATGAATTCTCTGTCACATGGACCAAGCCTGGAATCAGTGCAGACTCTGAGCCACAATTCAGAATCAATACTTTGCAGTTCCTCTCCTCAACCTGTCAGCCATCTTCAGCGTAGCCAACTGTGCTACTTATCTTTCAGTAACATCCTTCCTTCAGCTCCCAGGTTTGATTTTTACTCACGCATCTTATTTTTTTGATACTCATTTGCACTGTCTTAGAAATCCCCTATCCTTCCATGGGCTTACACAGTACTGCTCATTTCATTCAAAACGTATATTTAGCCACCAGATCTACCAATTTCTTAACACCATCTCCATCCATCCTACTCTGTCTGCTTATGGCTGCACTGCCACAGATTCATCTCTCACCATCTCCCTTTCCAAGCTGTTCCATTGCCTCTTACATAGTTCACTACAGACAAACACTGGGCTCATATCTCACACTGCCAATGGTAACACAGCATCTTATTTCACTTACCCTGGGTTTAGAGTAATAGTAAGGCCCTGGGTCTAAATCTTGTATAGATTCACGGCTTCATCACGAAGCTGTCTCTTAACAGTGAACAAGGGTTTTTCACAAGTCAGAAAGCAGAGCTTGGCAGCTCAGCTGCCTGCAGGTGTACAGAACATGCTCAGAATTAGTTACAGGAAGAGGAAAAAGCTACAAAATTCAAAACAAATAGGGCTAAAGAAATTCTTAAAAACGCACTTAAGTCACTAGCATTGAAGAGACTCTAAAACCATAGTACCTTGTAAGTGAAATTTCAGCCACATCCAATCAACAATAATTTTGTCAATGGGCCACAAATTCCAACTTTTTTCTTCTACATCTCATCTATCACTTTGACCTGTATCAGACAGCCTGTCTCATCTAGGATAAACATTCTCACTTTCCTAGAAAGAAGCTGCTGATTTTTGCTTCCTCCATAATTGCTTTCATGATTGTGGTTACATACTCTTCCTGGTGGCTTTCAACCACAGAGGTCTTCCTCCCAGATTAAATACCTGTAATAATAGGGAGAGAGGCAAAAAAGAGGAAGGATTGCCCAGTAGCTTTTCAGCAAACTAACTTCAACATGGGGACGTCTTACAAGTAATTTCCACTTTTTCCTCAGGTAATTGTTACTTTATATTTTCCCTTATATTACCTTTAAAAAATACCTCCTTAAACATTCCACATTCCCCTTTATAGGTTTAATCTCAAATTTCACCTTCATTTTTCTCATTTCACTCATGTTCAGGCTTTTTGTTTATTAGCTTGGGTTTTTTTAAAAAAATCACGTATTTATGAGTGCACTTTTTCAGAGCACATCTTTAAACACATTGGAGAGATAGGTGTTGTGATTTTCCTGCTGAAAGCAATAAAACTCCAACACATATTTAAAACCATCACACAAGATGGAGCAAAACCAGCAGCTGACTTAGTTGTCCCTGAATTCCCTGATTTCTAACTGATTAGCGACTTGTATGCAGAAATCCCTACTGACTTCCTGTGCATATACAAGTAAATAACGGTTTTTTCATGTTGACTACAGCAAACAGGATGTAAAATCATGATGCAATTTTTACACTGTAGTACTGCTATCGAGAGCACTCCCAGCATTTTGAATTAATTTTATAGTATGACACCAAACCACAGTATAACAAAAACTGTGTTTCTGTGTGTGCCTTTATTTATCTGGGTAGAGCTGAACATTATCAGATTGTTTCTAATAAAAATGTAACATGCTATGGATAACAGAATCCTCAAAGCTTTCATTTGTAAAAGGGGAAAAAAAGGTGTTGGAAGCAGTTTCAAAGCATCCATTTCCCTGTACTTGTTTCTGTGACAGAAGAATACGCAGACCTGGTCAGTCACAGGAAAGTATTTGTAAATCTCAAGGACTGGGAAGGCAACAAGACAGCTCTGAAAAAAAATGCTAGAAATACATAATACAAACCTTGCTGCAGCTTTTCTTCCTATGCATGTTCTGAAGCACATTATTCTTTGATGGCCAACTTAGAAAATTTTTCTTGGAAAAGCTTCTCCTTTCCCTACATCTTGTTTCCTATTAAAGGAGATTTTACTGGAGTGGTTTGTTGGGGGTTGGTTCTCTCCCTTTTCCCTCTGTGGAATTTTCCCCATTGTCATGCTAAGATACCTGTTGACTGGGCCCTGGTGACAAGGGGGAGGGGAGAGAAGAGGGAAACCCCTCGATATCCAAACATCCAGAAGAGGAAGCGGAAGGCTCTGGCTCTCCCCATTTCCCCCTGGAGTTTGGACGAGAAGGACGATCGCTGCCTCAGCCCCATCCCTGCCATCCCAGCATTGGGGACCATCCTCACTGCTGTCAGACCCTGCCCTGCTGCCTTCTCACTGTAACCTGCCACCATCCAGCACTCTGCTGAGCACCAGGACCCACACCGTGAGCGGAGAGCTCTCTCTCCATCTCTCTCTCCCCTGGGACAGCGCTGCCATCACCCCCAGCCCTCCTGCAGCTCTGCGGGACCCGCCCGCCCCCAGCACCGGGAACTGCAGCTCAGGGAAAAGGTGCCTGCAGCCAGAAAGGGACTGGGACTGAGTTACTGTTCTGTTTGTGGGTAATTTCATAGCTGTTGTTGTTCTAGCTTGTCTTGTTAGATACACTAGTAAAGAACTGTTATTCCTACCCCCACATCTTTGCCTGAGAGCTCTCTTAATTCCAAAATTATAATAATCTGTAGGAAGGAAGGATCACATTTTTCAGTCCAAAGGGAAGCTTCTGCTTTCCTTAGCAAACACCTGTCTTTCAAACCAGGACATGGTTTTAAAGAAAGCAGACAAAATAGTTTCACTTTGGGAAGACTACACTGAAGCCCCCACATCCACCCGAGTAGCTCTGGAAGCACTAGCATTGAAGAAGCCTGTCCTTATTTATGTTGACATTTCCACCATCGGTATCAATCAGCTTCATTATCTAAGACACTAAATGTGCCTGAGAAGAGAGGTAGAAAATTAGGGGACATTCAAGGTACTTTCCTTAAATAAAGGAGGCAATGTTTATAGAGTGTTTACCTCACATGTGCTTTCACAGAGTCAGTTTAGAATAGTTTAGCTTCAGATTCTATTTGTCATATGCTATGATGTCAACCTGTAGCATCCCCTGATCAAACTGTAACAGGTTCAAATTCTACTGGTTTTGCTCAAAATTTCTTTTTATAGGGACTGCACTATTGAGAGATTCTGGCAAACTAAGACATAATAGGGCTATCCATAGAAAAGTAAACAAAAAAGTAAAGGTAAAAGTCTAAAACCTTCTTTACAGCTCTGAGCCATACGACTTCAGAAGTCCCTGGCCACTCAGCTATTGAAAACTTTTGACAAAAGGAGAATCTGGAAGGATATGTGGACAGGTAATTGCTATGACAGTTAGTTGGTGTCCTTCCCATCTGAATCTCATTTAGCTGAACTTGAACCTCAGCAAGAACAAAGCAAGTACAGCCAAATTCTACAGGTATCAACACTGAATTCATCAAGTTGCTTGTGTGAGCAACTCCGCATCCCAAGTGAGAACAATTCCTGACACCACCCATGCAAATGTTTCACTCTAAGAACTCCTCATAGATAATAATTTTTGCTATGGGCTATGCAGAAATTTTTAATGCAAAAAGCAGGAGCAGATGGTGTACCTACACATGACCTCTCCACTGTAGGAAGGAAAAGAAGAAAGCTTGCCCTCAGTGTTGTTCTCACCTCCTCCATGCTGCTCCAGAGGAGAGGATGTCTGGCTGGGCTTGGTGTTGCCTGTTGTCTTTACATCACATTCACTGCCAGGATGAAACCAGCATTTCTAAAGCAAACACTTCTCTTTCCAGCAGGATTAATGCTAAGAGGGTTTGACTTTAGGCTGTCTAGTAAGATCCAGAAAATATATTCTCCATTTTTAACTTTCCCATTTCTAAGTCTGTTCCTTCTCATTTCAAGGACACTTTGGAGGAAGAGTCAGGGGGTGGAAGTCCTTCAATTTTTTAACAGGCGTGGAAGAAAAAAATTACATGGAAATTTCATCTGTTTTCCCACTGACCTGTGGCATTTTTTTGGCCATGTTGCTTTGGGTATCAAAGGAAAAGGAGAAATGAAGCAAAGAAATATAAGGCATTGAGCAGTACAGATCACCACAGTTTGGGGTACATACTTACCAGTACACACAGAAATACATATCTGGGAGTAACATCAGGCCAGAAGAGATAAAAAAGAGGAAAATGGACAGATCAGACTTTCAAGACACATTAAAAAAAAAATCACCAAAACAACAACAACAAAAATAAACCACCATAAAAACAAAATACAGACCAACACGGACAAAGGACATGCACAGGAAGAGCTATGTTTTCCACTAGGAATGCTATCATTTTCACACTATGTGAGAAGAGCTACTTGTCTTCCTGCAAAAATCTCCAGTGCATCAACTGCAGGGAGCCAAGCCTGCTTGTGGTTATTCTGCTCAAGAAGAAGGAACTGCTCATCTGCACAGCTTCAGAATTTCTCTAGTTCCAGGCTGTGGGCGAGTCTGACGTCAGTCCCAGTATGAGCCATAAAAATCCCCTTCAACAACCAACACTCTCCTGTGTGGGAAGCCTACAGCATAATTTTAAGCAAGGACCCAAGATTACCCTGGTGCTTTCTCACAATATTTATCACAGAGCCAGGGATGCGACTGAACCCAGAGCACTGCACGTGTGTCCATCTCAAATACTTCCATGGGATCTCCACATGGAGAATGGTACATTCTAAAGAGATGTTTACATAAAGCTCCTCCCCACTCCCCCAATCTACTCTACGATCACCACTGTTGTCCACTGCCTCAATAGAAATGTTGCTGCTTTAATCAAGAAATCTTATCTTCACAGTGAAAATAAATGTAGCATTTGTGCAATACTCTGACAATGGGGGGCCCTTAGAAAAAAATAAATAAATCTTTGTTTCTTGTTAAAAGCAAGTTACCTCCAGTCCTCTATATATTTAATGCGCAGCCCTGGCATCCATTTTACGCAGACTACTCTGATTTTCTAGAAGTATTTTGATGAGAGATTCTGGAAGAGACTTTTTTTTTGGTTTTGCTAAGTGGCCAGAATGGGTTTCAAGCTACATTAACAGCAGTAATAATAATGGCACCACAATCTCTCCCAGCATCTTCCCTTACAAATGAAGTTGAAGCCACGCTTTCTTCTTGAACAGCAGAAATTTTTAAAATAACTATCAATGCACCTAATTGAGGCAGTTAAGTATGAATACAACTCATACACAATGATACAACCCATACCTATTGTTCGAAAGAAAACCATTGCCTGCTTAACTTCTAAATCATAACTTCTTGTAAATTGAAACCTGCATTTTGTTCTTAGAAACGTCCCTACCACTCCACTTAAAATCAGTGCTGAGAAATCAGGGTGTCTGCAAACTCATGGTGGTTTAGAGAAGTGAACTGACACATCAAAATGCAATGAGTTTATTTTAAAAATAGGCACTCATCATTTGCCGAGGATTTTCTGGGTCTTCCAGACTAAAGTTATTCTAATAAAAAAAAAAAAATAAAAAAAAAAAAACCCAAACAAACAAAACAAAGAAACCACCTCAGAGTAAGCTTAATTGAGATCCATCTAACTCTCCCATAAAGTCCAACCCAGACTTCAATTTCTACCAAAGAAGAAAGGAAGACAGAAACCATCATATACCTTTTAAAGGTTCCCCAACCAGTTTCATAAATAAAACCAAGTGAAGCCCCAGCTCAACAACATGCTTAACTGGTACTGAATTTTAAACACAAACTTCATAGCACTATCCTTCATTTCACTACTGAAAACACTTAAACACCTACTATGTATAAAGTGCTTCATTGTAATTCCAATTTCGTTGTATTATATAGCGGCATAGATTCCAAAAGGCTGAAACAGACTTTCTCACAGGAGCCTCATTACTCAACAGGCAGATTAAGGTAAGTGCCTGGTAAAACAAGATTTCAAGAAGCATCGAAAAAACGTCAATTGTTTTTCCCCCCCCCCCCCAAGTAAGCAAAACCTTCAGGTTTGCGCTGGCAGCGCCCTGCAGGAGCAGCCCAGGCGGGACAGCCGCGAGCAGGATGAGCCGAGCACAGCCCGGGGCCGCAGCGGAGACGAAGGCGAGGAACGCGCTGGAAAAGCCGCCCAGCACCGAGCCGCTTCCGAGCGCCGCGGGCCGGCAGGCACCAGGGTGCCTGTGCCACCTAGTGATGCTTGTCATGAACTGTCGGAGCCCAGCGCGGCCGGCCACGGCACGGCCCGGCTCCGACCCTCCCGGGGCCCTCTCTGACCGGCAGGAAGACACAAGGAGCAGGCGGCAGCCCCTCTCCTCCAGCTCCCCAGCTACAGAAACAGTCCTTGGGCTTCCCAGCCTCCGACAGTGTCCCCGCAGATGCACAGGACAGCCTCGATCAACCACGAGCAAGGAGCGACCGCGCCGTCACCGGGGCAGGATCCTCAGCTTCTCCAGAATGTGGGTATTAGCCCAGCAACTATTTATGACTCGGTTTCTTCTCCTTACACCCTGGAGAGTTTGTCCTTTACACAAGAAGTAATTATTTCGTTTAAATTTTAAAAACTATGAAAACCTCCAAGTTCCAGGATAGCGCCCATCAAACCCAGCATCTTCCTACGGTAAGGAAACCTTAGGATGTTCAGCAGAGCTTTTTGTCCAAAGAGATCCTAAATGAGCTTACAAGTAAATGTAGAGCAATAACCCCACCAGGAATGCACATGAAAAAAACTAGCGCACAAAATCTGACAAAAATCTCTGATTGCTCGTCAAAATTACAAACTACTCTGGCTGTGGTAAGAACACAGTAGGTCTTTAACACATGACACACCATGTCAACACCACAGAAACCCAAGTACTGCCCAAGCCTTGCTGTTCCTTAACTCAAGCAAGAGGTGAAAGCTTCTAGAAAAGGAGACTCAGGTCACAGAAATTCAAAGAAATTAAGCTAATGATCACTTAATAACCAATTAATCAAAAAGAAAGTATTCCACTGGTATCCCACTTTGTAGCTGGGCCATCCTCTGCATAGGCTGCCTACTCGCTTCCCAAATAACAACTTTAAATCACTAGTTCCCCTATGCAAACACTGATACCACCTTAAATAAGCATCTGGCAAAGACAGATACGATGATCTTCCTCTGACACAAAGGTAACGGAAAAAAATTTAAAAAGCAACCAAAAAACAAAGCAAGAACAAAATCTCTACACATCAGGTACTTCTTGCTTTCTAGATGCTCAGGAGTGCTCTGCCCCCCTCCTGCTCCTGCCTGCAGCCCCAGCAGGCTGCACTGAGCCCCTCACTTTATATTGGTACAATTAGCGTTAAGACACTGATAACAATCAGCCATTACCTGCTACAATAAAAGTGACAGGCTGGACCATAGCCTTTTAGCATTAAAACTTGCTAGAGTTTACAACCTGCCAGCCAAACAGTAAGATGGAAATGAGCTGTTGTAGTATACACTTTAATACGTTATTACAAAACTACATCCTGTTATTAGAAGTGACAAGAAGAGGATTTTTAAATGGCCTCATTAGCACATAGTGTACACAGAAACTTACAGTATGAGCAGTAAAGTGAAGTCCTTTGTTGAATTACTTCGAACTCTTGACTAGTTGGATTTAAAATAGCACTGAGTGTAGGCCTATTACCTCTACCTCTTTATTTGCTGCTAAATGAAGACAAAACCAGGCAGGTGAATAGAGCAGTCAGCCCTTATTCCAGGGCTATCAATAGACTGCAATTGATTAAAAGGGGAGAGAGACATCTTGTAGCATACTCAATTTTGCCACAGTAACCCGCACACATTTATTTGAAATGCCAAGGGGCTTGGGAAGCTAAGGCCCACATCAAGGATCCCTGAGGCACTTGGGTCTCTGAAGCCACTGCAGCAAGTTGGAACTCTGGAGTCTAAAACTGCTCTGCTTTTTACAGCTTTGCTCCTTTACATCCTTTCCACTTCAGCTCAGTAGCAATCCAATTTTTAATTTCAGTTCTGCCTCAATTATGGCCCTTCTTGAAGTTGACCACGACTTCCTAATTGTTTTTTCTGCCCTCAGCTTTCACACACCAATTAGATCCGAAATGCTCTCCAGCTGCACCTTCAGTTCACACACAATTAGGGGATGCCAGAAAAGCAGGGCTGCCTGGTGACAGAGACATTTCCTACGGTTTTAACACAGGCAGTGTGACACATCCTTAAGAGCACAGCTTGACAAAGCACATAATCCCAGCCTCTCCTACACGACAAATGTGAGGACACTGGAGCGAGTTACCTGACTTCTCACTGCTCACTTGCAAGAATTATTTGTCGGGGGGAACAGGAGGTGGAGTTCAGTAACCAGTTAAATTACTTATCTGTGTTCTGCTAAAGAGGAGAGGTGGAGAAAGGTCACCTCCTTTTCTACGTGCCCTCGCTATGTCTAGAAGTTTCACTATACCAAGAGAAAACAGAAAATATAATTATTACTTGGAAATTGTTTTTTAAAAACCCCAAGCAATTTAAAATATAACTTCTGTCTCTTATTCCTTCAGCATGTGTGTCCATTCAGAAGTCTTTCAAATTGCACTATTTGTCATATGATTGATAAACAAGCATTATTCTCCAAACTGAAGAACCTTTTAGAAAAACAGATTTCTCACCCAAAATAATGTTTGAAAACCACTACATTTAGCTTTCTTCAGTTACATTTACTGCATCCACAAAGAAATTAAAGTCCCCATAAAAAGGTACAGCAATTGCCTCAAGACACAGGTCTTGAAGGGAAGGAGAAGAACCAAGAGTAAAACTATTTCAAAAACAGGCATTTGTAATTATGCTACAGCTCATTTCAGAAATCAGAACGGATATTCAGGATTATTCAAGACCTCCAAAAGATCTGTATACAAGTGTTTCTCTCCCTTCACATTCGTCTTTCACAAGAACACAACTCAAATTAGGGGCTCATGCACAAGTAGGTAAAGGTATTGCTGGTAGATGTAGTGCTATTTAAAGTATCCACAGAAATCCCTGTTCTTTCTCCCCAGGGAGTGGAAGGCAAAGCCTTCCTGCAGGAAGGGTTATGCTCCCACAAGCACCCAAAGCACACAATTATCAAGTGCTTGTAGCTGCAGCAGGAACTCTAAACCAGCCCCTTCTCTCATCCTTCTGAAACCACTCTAGGTGCATCCTTGAAAAGGCATTGACTTTAATGGTATAAAATTCAACAAGACTTGAAATTAACCTTTTAGTGAATCTTTCACATTCAATGTGAAATAACAGAGCAAGTTGTGATGTGACATTTTTGTAGGTGAAAACATCAAAGGCAGCCCTGCCACAGACTGATCTACCTTTGAACACCCAAGGGTATCTGAGACTGCCAAGTCTCTGTAGACTAGACAGAGAGAAAGAAAAAAGGAAGAGAAAGAGATCTAAGATATTCCACTATTTAAGGTGAAGCCATTTTAACTAGGATTTCATTCAATCTTTTACACTTTGTTACTGCTGGTGGTTTTTTAATACACAGTCAAAAGAGAAGATCAGGATAAAAGGAAAAGAATATTATTTCTAACTGTCAGGCCATAATAAGGCATAAATACATGAAAATTTATCTGGCATCACTTATTCTTTCCTTCCTCTTTAGCATTCTCGCCTTAGGTATTTCTTTCTATTGGAGTTATGCAATAAACAAACCAAAAACAAAAAACCCCAAAAAACAAAAACAACAACCAAAAAAAGAGGCATGAAAAAAAAAAAGCAGTATCAGCCATTCAAAGGGCTGCAGAAAAGGTAAGTACCTATCTAATAACTAAAACAACTGAATTAATGGGTGCTAACTACTCTTGCCCTTTCTCCCAAATACACAAATTAAATGTTCTCCCGGTGTTGAGACTGGGGGGGCTTGCTGGAGTCAAGTCCCTCTTGAAAGTACTCCCAGTAAGATCCCCTGCTGACCCTCCCGTGCTCTGGCATAAGAAATGCTGGCCAAGTTTCTGGCTTGCAGCTCTCCCCATGCTAAGGAGGCACCTTTGGCACACCCAGACATGCCAAGTCCCTGACCCAGAGAGCCGTGACCAAAAAATTCAAATTGTTATCAAAATGGTGCACTACTGGATCCTACAAGGTTACAAAGCACAGTGAGTGACAGAAAAATGGCCTTTATTCATAGAGCTCTCCTTCAGTCTGAAAACACCAAATCGAAGATGCTATTGAATCAAACCACGCAGCCTGGTCCTTCCTGTACGAGCTGTTATGTTTTGGGTGCTGGAGCTGGGGCTTGGTTCTTAGAGTAGGGCTTTTCTGCTCCAACTGCAGCAGAAACCAGGTCAGTCAGCATAGAGGGACCCTGGGCTGGCCCTCCTGGTTCTGCTTGAGAGCTACGGCAGAGGAAGCTCAGGCCACCGGCATCACCTTTCAGCAATAAAACCATGAAGAAAACTGTATTTTGACACAGAAAGAGGTTAAATTTGCAGGTATGGCACCTGGATGGAAAGTCAGCACCTCTTCCTGATAACAAGTCAAGTGATTTAAGGAAATGTGCTATGGCAAAAGGCTAGACTAGGAGGGAGAAAGGAAGGAAAGCGAGAAAGGAAGGAAAGCGAGAAAGGAAGCCAAAATCACAGCCAGAACAGATTGAAGAGAAGCTCAGAATATCCACAGGAGACTGTACAGGCAAGAAGGAAATGTGAAACCCCACTTCTAAAGTTGAAATTTTTGCATCAAGTTTATAAAACCATACATTCTCTGAGAAGCAGCACACTCCCTAAGGAGCTTATGGCAGAGTAGTAAACAGCAAAACTGAGAGCAGCCCCAAATTTTGCTTGGGTTTGAGTCACAGATTCTGACTTTCTGAACAATGGAAACCTGCAGAAGGAAACAAGAGTCTACATTTCTCACACTTGACCCAGGACAGATTGCTTGACAATAGACAGGTCTTCAGAGAGAACAAGATGAGATGTAACACACAAATTACCTCCATGCCAATATCCAAACCCAGCCTCACAGAGAAAGTGTAACTTGTGTCTGACATATACTAATGACATTTTGATAGCTAAGGCTATTAGAGAGCATGCTAGAAAGTAGAGAGAGAAGAGAGTAAAGAGAGGGAAACTTGCTACTGCCTTCAAATTAATAACAACTTCTTCATAAAGAATACTCCCAGCTCAGCTGTGCCTGAACTTCTTTACAAACCAATGTCTTACAAAACCTGTGAGGAGCCTCCATCAGGAGGAAATCTCACACCTCCTTCCAGAGCAATGTGAAATGAAGTGAAAATGTCAACAAGTCTTAAATGGCCTCTTCTCTCTTTTGAACTTACCTTCAAAAAGATCCTGATATCTCACATAACGGGGAAAATTATATGTATGATACAATTTCCCATGGCTCTTTCACAGTCACTAAGAGACAGCAGAAGAAAGACAACTTGGAAGCGAGATGAGATACAAAGCTGTAGATGAAGTTGCTAATGCTCATCCAGCTTTATCCTACACCTTGATTTCATCTCTATCAATGATAATTTCAATGCAGCAAAGATTTTTCTGATGAATCATTTTCTTTCTCAGAGTCTGAGACGCCACAGTAGAGGTAGGATATGGCTTTGTGCATGAAAAAGCTGAACAGTAAAGTTTAAGATCAAAACAGTTAGTTTTTATCCTTCTTGAACACAGAATTGTGACATTTTGAAAAAAAATTTCTTTTGAAATGCTCATTGATGCACCAGCAAAGCTCTCAAAATCATCAAAATAGCATGTGCTAGGTGTTGACTAGGTGGATTGAAGGAAAATCAGCAAACTCCCAGCAGCAGAGCACAGACTCCTATTTTCATCAGACTGCCTGAATCACACACTGAATCACCAGCCAAGGTTCCTACCATCTGCATTAGTTCTTCTTTTTATTGCACAACAACTGGAATTGCAACCAACTCTTATCTGCTCCTCTAAACTGTCTTTTCAGCTTTTGCCTTTGGAGGAAGAGTTACTAAAAATAACAAAAAATAACAAAACAAAACAAAACAAAAAAACAAAACAGAAAAAAAAACAAACCTCCACAAAACATAGCAAATACAGAACTTTTATGACTCCAGCTGCATGTCCAATGAGTCAAAAATTTAGTAGCATAGAACACCACAAATGGCAACAACTTACCAGCACAGGATGACACAATCAAGGACGGAATTTTTCTTTATGTCCCATTATCTCTTCTTATCACTCTCTAAGTAAGGCCTGTTGCATTTTTATGTAGCTGCATTGCTAAATTCTAAGAGAAAGGGGAAAAAGAGGCCTGGCTGTGGCCAAGAGCTGAGTTTCTGAAGGTTCCCCCCGCCCTTGGGCAGGGCCATCAGTGCAATCAGGTTCCTAACAGAGCCTAACAAGCATCAGCTGGCATCAAGTCAATGGAGGAGACAAACACGAGGGATCTGCTCTGGAGTAGTGCTTGAACAGACACTTCTGCAACATGGCACTGAATGTGTGCAAGTCCCTACTGTACTTATTCCAAAAAGTAGATAAAGACACTGAAATAAGGCTTGTGAAAGCATAAACCAGTTTCCTTGATATGTATCAAGTCCCTTTCCTACTTAGTTTGAAATAAAGAAAAAAAATAAAGATATGAAGAGTATATTAGCCCCTGTTTTTTTTTTTTTTTTTTTTTTTATTTTGGGGGGGGGGGGGGGTGGCGGAAGGCATTGTGGGTTGTGAGGGGGAAGACAGAAATGAAGATTCATTCAGAAATGAATGACTCTCTGATGCATTCCGGTACCAGGAATGAGAATTGGTGATTAGACAGTGCTGTACTGTCAAGCATCAGTCCTGCAAACCTAAAAGCCTGATGTCTGAGGATGTACAAACGAGTGCACACTAGCAAAATGTTTTATTGATGCCTTCTAGCCCAGTACTTCAGTGACAGTCGCCAGGGTCGCTGCTCAGAGCCAGGCTGACACAACACCATAGAGGAAAACACAAAACATTTTACACTCCAATCCTAGGAATACAAATTGTGGGCAGGCATTGGTGGAGGGTGTTGCTGCTCTTCTCAGAGCCACACCTCTTCCAGCAATTTAACAGAAGGCACAGTAGCCAGGGGACTGACTTTTCCTGCCTACAGATTAAAATTCTGCCTCTAGTGCTGTGGGGAGGTTATGGCTCTGCCTAAGTTTCTGAAGTAACTGGTGATTTGGAATTACCAAAGGCTAACTTGGGAATGGACTGGTTAATAGAAACTTTTTCAGAAATCTTTTCCATTTCTATTGGAGGAGCTTCTCAAGGGCATGTGGACTTCAATGATCAAATAATTTAGTGGGAAGAGAGAAACAAAGCAATAAAAAATGGATAGTGCAGGGATATTCCACTGGAGAAAGAGAAGGAATTTTCACATGTTTACAGCAGATACACTCAGTAGATTCTACTGATGAACCTGCTTCTTCTATTGCAGGCCAGAGACTGCAACACACAATACTGGAACAGTTAATACAACTTTCTGGTTTTCACAGCCAGAGACATTAACCTGACAAAGCACAACAGTTCATAACATACTGTGGCTTAAGATACATTTATTTCTGGAAGTGTGTCTGAAGATACAATAAAATGACTAGTAACTAGTAGACTGATTAGATTCTGATATGATAACAATAAACCATTCCCAAAAAAGGGAAGTTACCAAATGTTCAAATTTCTGAGCAGGACACTTCTGCACTCTGTTCTTTCCTGCTCATGCACTGGACTGAATGCACTGCATTCTCACACTACATCCATGGGCATGGACTTCAGCAGAGGCAGCATCAGGCAGTGCTACTGCTCCGGCACATGCAGATCTGCAAATCCACAGCCCAATTCCTTCTTTTTTACTTGTGCACAATTTCCACTGGGAGACAAGAGACACGCTGAGAATACCTGGGCTTGTGGCAGCTCTAAGTTTGTATGAATCCAGCCACACATCACAGACAGGCTTTCCACACCACACTGGTTGTGTGCATTCCCTCCGTCTTTCCACGAACCTGGTCTCTTTGCTGGTTCAAAAGAACAAAAGAGAACTAGGGATACAAAGAAAGATTTGTCAAAGATTGTACAACACAAAACCTCTATGGGTTGTTTGAAGAATGATGAAAAGAACATTAGAGTGAATGGTATACATATCCTCAATGTGTTTAACGTCTGCTCAGTTTAAAGAAAAGGTGTCAATTTTGTCTCTGAATTGATGTAAGCATGAGCCTTCACTTTTCTCTCCTCAATTCTGTGTAGACATTCCTTAACTAAGAACTAGCTGTGGGCTGGTACAGCAGAGAAAGACAAAATCCCAATTTACCTGAAATATCAATGCAAGATCCAATTTACCACTGGGATATACCTCAGGTCACACACACAAGTAGCAAGTGCATTTGAATGTTTGCTTTAAGTCCAACTGCTGTCTGCCTTTATCTTTGGAGAAAAATGGTCTTCAATAATAAAGCAGAAGAAAGAATGCTACAGTCCCTTTGAGAGAGTCCAGGGTTTCTCAGAGATTCTAAAAATTATAAAATGAAAAATCATTACAGTTTTGAACTAACTCTCAGTCAATAAGAGGATTTTAATGGTGGTTTGAACTGCTAGTCAGAATCCTAAATCTCTGGGACAAAGATGGAAAAAGCTAGAAAAATCTAAAGAGCTTTATCCTGCCATATAAATGGGGTGTCTGAAGCTTGCTTAGATCTAGGTACTGAATTTATGCCTTCCAAGTCTCCCTCCCCAGAAAAAAATGCAAAAAAACCTGCCAGTGTCCACTGTCAGTATGAAGTCTGTAGAATGGAATATTCTTACTGAATGTCCTGGTAGTAGAAAATACAAAACAGGAATTAATGACGTCAGGACTTTCTCTGAAAACTGCACTGCAAAAATTTGAAATTTCTCAGTGTAACATAATTCCAAGAGAGATACTCACAGAGGTGCCATTTTCCTACCATGTTTTCAATACACATTTTCTCTTTTCTAAATAGGTCACATGTAGTAAGCAAAGAGACTCCTCTGTAGGTAAAGCATTAGCAATAGTACAGAATCAGCCCCTCCTTTACAGGCTATTTTAATACAAGAGAGATGATTTACAAGGCTCAACTCATGTGGGTGCTTTCTGCTGTTTCAAAAAGTTAGCAAAGCTGACTGTTGTCTGAAAACAGCAGATTTGTTACAGAATTTTTCACACATCAGTTTTAATTTAGAATAGTTTTCCATCAGAGGAGCCACACAGACAAGAGGGAGCATACATCCTTCAAAAGCCACCCAACTGCTTAATGGGAAAATAATGCTAAACAGCAAATTACCCCCATTGGAGTTACTACTAAATACCCATCCACCAGCCTCCTTCCAGAGGGATAGTGGTCAAAGGCTTTCAGAACAAAGCCAGACCAGCCCACTAGTGGCTTGGTGTGTGTAGGTGTCTGAGCACACAGATTTCCAAGGAACAACTGTCTGGGCCATTCTGCAGTCCATGCTGCAAAGCGTCCTGAACGTCAGCTCAAAAAACACCACGAAAAATAAATGTTCCTGGTCTTCCATTGCATCTCCTTTCTTCTGTATTACCTCAAATCAAGAACAGGCACTGATATCATATTGAAAATCAGAGATGCAGGTGGCATGACATATACAGGGTTACCTATACTTATCATACAATAGGGCAAAAAAAGCAGGGAAGAGAAAAAAATAATTAATTCTAGAAGTATAAATATCATAGGCAATTTTGAGCCACTCCCCTCTGGGGAGTTATTCCTCCTGTCATTAAAGTCTGGATGCACAGCACAGAAGTGTCATCAGCCTGGCCAAGCCAGGCTGTCAGGTAGGGCAGAGCAGCAGTGGAGCAGGGTCTACAGCCTCTCTCCATGCAGAGTCCTCTCACATTGTCTCTGTCTTTGGTTGCCTGCATTCTTGGTTACCTTTTCTAAAAGAACAGGGGGCTTAGCACAACAAGTGTAAATGTATTTTCAAACTCCTTAAATTATCTGTACAAATTATCTGACAAAAGGGTACCTTCAACCAACATCTAAATTTGCTTCTTAAGAGTTAATGTCTACATTACAAGTTAGGCTCAAAGTGATAAAAATGGACGACAACAAACATATCTAAAATAATCCATTTTGAAAGTATTCTAGGAAGAAACACAACCAAAACAGAGACAAATGACAGAAATTGCAATCCCAAATTTGTTTAACAAAGTCACAATAAGAAAGGAAGACATGAGAGAGGGAAAAGGCTGGTGCATCCAGGGAGAGAAGAAGGGGTGAGTGGAAACAGCTGGAATTGTTCAGCTGTGTCAACATTCAGCTGTTTCGCAGATTGACTAGCAAAGTGTCATCTGAAACCAATTACATTCCCAAAACCCCATGGACCCAGTTCATAACATTGATTAATCCACACTGCGAAAACATCCCCAAGCAAAACTAGAACAGCTGTCAGCCCTTGGAGCTCAGAAATAGCATTTGATTAAAAAAAAAAAAAAAAAAAAAAAAAAAGACCAAAACACCAGAGCAAAACAAAACAAAAAACTACCATGCACACTCTTTAATACCATCTTTGTGGTCGTATACCTGCTTCTACCACTTAACAGCAAAAACATCTCCCCCTTTGCTTTCCTGCAGGACCATGGCTGGTGAGAGAGCAGGTTGTCAGCAGGAGGCCCGGGCCACTACTGATCCCCACAGCCAAAGCACCTGCCTTCAAACTAACTCAACCCTGAAGATGCCTCTTCCTCTTCTTTACAGCCCCTAGGCAATCACAATTTACCTCCTAAAGGATGGAAACTCTCTGTCCCCACTCCAAACGCCCTGAAATGATCCTTTGCAGGCAGACTAGTCACACAGAAGGCATCAGCTGAACTTTCCAGCGCTACCTGGGTGGGGATGAGGATCAGCTGCTCCACTCATGGGAGGTTTGGGTCGGCTCCCACCTTTCCAGAGCTCCTCCTGCTCACTCCCAGCACTGAGGAGGTGCCAGCTTTGGGAAGATCTGTAGGTGATGAGGTGCTGCACTGTTGCCATCTCCATGGGCCCAAGCACCCGTGCACCATCAGCTCCAAATTCCCACTCTGTCCCTCTGAGCAGCACCCACCTGACCCCATCCACGACAGGACATGCCTGTGCTCCCCCTCCAGCTCCTGCCTGGCCACACAGACACCATTTATCTGTCCCATTCCCCAAGAGAGGATCAGACAGATGTATTCTGAGGCTACACAGTATTTCTAAGCTGACCAAAATCAGTGCAAGATAGGAAAAGAAGCATGCATAAATAAAATCAAAAGAAACAAAGAAGGCATGGAAAGATTTTCAATTTCCACAACTGCCAATTGAAGGCTGCAGGTAAAAAGAAGCTTTTTCTTGATTGTGTGTTAATCGAATAATTTTCTTGAATAAGTTATTTTTATTTTTTTTCATATATATATATATTTCATCAGCTATTGTAAAATAAAGTTTAGAGAAGCAGGAATGCTCCATCAGCTAGTATCAAAGATCAAGAAACCTTGCTTGCATTTGGACCTGCAATATTCTTCCTGCAATTCTATCAGCAAAAATTGCTGTCACTATGGAACATCAAGAGAAATTCCATCCTGCATGGAAATATTTTCATTTCCCAGCTTCAGAGAAAGGACTCGTCAGACCAACAAGGTAAATACCAGCGCAAAGCACACAGAAACAAAAGCACACAAAACATACTGCTCTTGTATGATTTCAAGCCATTGGTGAAGTGACAATTCCACTCCCAATGAGTACCTAATTACATATAACTCATTCATCATGCAGCTTTTGAAGGACACCTTGGATTCAAATACTGATACACAAGAAGTCTTTAGCATTACTGCACAGCCTGTACCAGAATTTAAGTAAATAAAGTCAACATCACTGGACTTAACACACTCCTAATCTCATACTATAGAGAAATACTTCCCTGCTTTACAGAAGCTGTTTGAGAAGACAAAGTGTAATTTTATCAGAATATCTTTTGGCTTATCCCTTCCTTCACTCAGTCCTTTTTATTTTTTTTTATTTCTAAGGACTTGTCACAGATCAAAAAACCTGCATTGTTTGAACTCCAGCATTTCATTACGTTTCATAAACAAACACAGAATATAAGCATACAATCAATTTTATCAGTTCATTACTCAGAAAATAAGTTATGCTGGAATGGTTATTTGTGTGGAAACAATGGTATACTGTTGAAAGAATGTATATTCAGAAAGGCAAATACATTTCCAAATTCAAAAGAGAAAATTACCTTTTGACTCTTTAAAAAAATACTTTACAAAATAGTATTAAGCATGCCAGTAATAAGTTAGGCTGCATCAAACAAAAAATTAATAAAATAAAAAACACCACTTCATATATTAGAAATTCTGTGAAGATGCTCACAAGCTGTCCTAGCTTGCCATAACTGTTGGCTATAAAAACCAAAACCACTGGATCTAATATTTCATATTCTGCAACATGAATAGACAGTGGCATTAAATACAAACCATAAAATCATGAGACCACAGCAACCCCAAATTCAGACAGATGGTTCCCCTGCAGTAGCCAGACTTTTTAGAGGGACCAATACCCGATCTTCAAAGAACAGAAAATTCAAGAGCTACCAGGTACTCTACTCTGTGCTGCTGAACGTGCAAGCATTGAGTTATATTTTCTCAAACACTGAGATTTAATATAATTTTCTCATGAAGAAAGTTGAATGTCTCAACATTTATCTTCAAGAATGTAGAGTTAAAAGTCAAGATTACCTCCATCTTATCAAAATCCAGCATGAGAAAGTTAATTTCCCAAGTAATTCTTACAACACCAATGACTGGATTCACATGGGCTGCTAATAGTAGCTGACTGAGGGAATAATGCACAAGGTATTCTTAAGATTATAATGAGAAAAAGTTGTACGAAGACTTGTAGAATTAGGGCAAAGTACAAAGAGATTCAAGCTGTATCACTAGCAGACATCCATCAATTCAAGGAATCTAAAGTTTAAAAAAAGACAAGTGGGATGATCTATTCTTGCATATCCTAAGACGTGCATATCATAGGTCATTGCATTTCACATCATTAACCCCAGTACTGGGGCCCACAGCGTTTGATTAAAACTTTTCTTACAGAAAATCATCCAAGCTGAAGCTGCAGATGTCCGGAAATGGAGCAGCAGCTCTTCCTCATAGTAATCCGTTCCCATATTTAACCAGATTTAGAATTGAATATTTTTACCTACTCTTGATTTGAATTCATCTATTTCAGCCACTAGTTCCCATTTCCTATAGCACCCAGAATTTGCTTTCTCTGAAGACTCTTAAACACTGCTACCCTATAGACACCCAGTTTTCTCACTGACAAACGTAAGAGCTGATGCTCTAAGTAATTGAAGACCAACCACTTGTTCCTACCCCAAGTATTCTGTGCTGACTTTCTGAACGTGACCCTCAACATCCCTCCTAAGACATGGATATCAGAATAAAAGCAACTGTTTTAGAATTGTCTTGCCATGGTACACAGGCATAAAAGCAGACAAAGCTTCTCTCCCAGCTCCCATTCCTATTTAAACAAACAAGTATTGCATCACAGTTCTCCACCAGCAGCCTGTGGCCAGCTGTTAGTTAAGAGGGCCATCTCTGATTTGCTTGACAGAGTCTCCTCCCACTGGAATATTTCTTTTTCTTAGGCAAGTTCATTTATTTCTTTGAGGTCCTCTGCTTAAACAGGCAAAACAATTCAGAGCCTTTTGTGTAAAGTGTCTACTAATTTCTTATCTCACATTCTGCCACTCTTTGTGCTATCTGGAAATGAAGCAGCAGTAATTAAGAAAGATTACTCCAAGTATCTGAGAAAAATATTGAACAGTGTTGAAACTAGTTCTGATCCTTGTGAAATTCCTGTAGGAGCTCACAGTGATTCTCCATGAATGTGTGCCTGAGATAGAGAAGTTTAGCCAGAGCTGCACTTAGTGCACAGACTGCTACAACAGAAAAAGAACTTGCAGGAAGAACTTGCAAGAAGGGCTTTAGATCAAACCCCCACTGAGGGTTTGCAGTCCTGTCACTGCATGGACTTCCCTGTCAGAAACAAATGCTACAAGTGAGCTTGCAGGAGTTCTTAAGCTCAGGAATCACATCTGTCACCTGAAGGTGAAGATGCACTGAAGTAAAGCAGTAATTAAAACAATCAGGAATTCCTAGCACAGGCACTAAGTCTCCTTGATTCCCAGTTCTCTGAAGAAAATATGGATCATCACCAGATTGGTTATCTTAAAGGGTCAAGTGTTGAAGAGGCGGTATGAAGTGGGTGACTAAAATAAGCAAAGGAGAACAACAGAAGGAACCTCTTCCTAAAGAGAGGAATGACCATATATAGCATGGCTTTTTTTAGCTGTACTTAATGTGTTTGATGTCTGAGGACCTTTCATCAACTCTGTCATCAAGTGGTATTTCCCAAATGGAGGACTGGTGTTCTGCGAGTGCCAGCAGTTATTTATTTGAGCTTTTGAAAGCACGACTGCTCCATTTATCCTTGCAGGGGCCATTACACCAAAGGGCATTTCGCAGTATTTGCCTCCGATGCTGACATGAGTGTGCTGCTCCCTCTCCGCAGATGCTCAGAACAAAGTGACCTTCCCATGCAGACCACCCGTCCCCAGCTGGAAAACTGGTGACAACTCTCTGACCTCAGAGACCCCGGGAGGTTTCCCCAGGCACAACAGTCACTGGGCTGACTTGTGTTTGCACATCTTCGTAAAAATAAATAGGGATTAACACCTCTCCGTCCACAATACATACCTTTAAAAATATGCCTGCAGGCTTGATCTTTTAATATCTATCAGGATAGTGTCCAGAAACACATAAAACTATACCTATGTAACCAAAGCCAGTGTAATATAGAAGTAATAATACTAAAAGCCAAAACAATAGGCTGACACGTCAGTTCTTCAGGTGGCCTAATCCACCAGCAAGGAATACAGAAGGTTATAACACTGACATAAATCATAAAGATACATCATTTTTGATGCAGTGAAAGTACAAGATACAATGAAAGAGTGAATCTGAATAAACATCCTTCTTTTCTTGTCCTAGAAAATCATCTTCTACTTCCTGTAACTACATATTGAGGGAAAAAACACACAAAACCACACAGAGGCATATTGGATAAGAAATAAGGGAGTACAGGTACCCTAAACGGACTTGATTTTCTACCTCTTTAGCCTCTGCCCTGGGACACCATGGACAGGATCAGAGCAAGGGACACACAGGTCAATAAAACTTCCCTCTCTTCAAGTTTCTGTTCAATCACTGCTAAATTTGGCACTGAAATCACCAAAAAAACCCAAAATGTAGTGCAAATAGCAAATTCTTTCTAGTAATCTACAAAAGAGTCTAGATACTAGAAATTTGCTAACAGAGAAAGGTGCCAAGAAAAAGTAATAAATACATTAAGCTGCCCTTTTTTTCCCCTTCTAAACTGTGGGGTTATACCTCTGGTGCTCTAGGCACCAAATTTCTTGAGTTGTTTTCTTTAATGAGCCAAGCAGCTAACAGTTGCTATGAAGTTGTTTACTGCAGAAGCACATCAGTCTCAAAAGGCAAAAAGTCACAGGCACTAAAGTCCACGCTAAGTTTTGGTATCAAGTCCCAAATAGAAGCAGAAGCTGATCCCAGAGGCCCCGGCAGGGCCAACGTTGCTGGGCAGCTCCTGTCTTCTTCTTGGGTGTTGATGATGGTGGTGAGAGAGCAGGAACAAAAGCAAAAAGCAAAGCAAAGCAAAAAGCAAAGGGCAAAAAGCACCAGCTCTAATGCATATTCTTATATAGCAACTTCCCAACAACCTAAGACACACACTCAAACCATTACCCCTTAACCTATTAGAATTCTAGTTTCTTAGCACGCCAAGTTACATATAAACTACACATATGGTCTACCTTGTTCTATCTGAAAAATGTAAACAATATTCTTACTATAGTTTTATTATGTCTAAAACTCTGTTCCTGGAGTATCCACGGAAACACTAGTACCTAGGACTATGTTTTTCAACCTTCACTAGAACTCACACTTCTACTCTGGCATCTGAGACCTTTTATCCCCTAGAGGCACTTAAAACTTATACTCAATTGCTTACTTGCTTGCTTACTTACCTGCTCATTCTAAAACCCAAACCCACACCCCCACTCTATGTGCGAGTGGCCCAACACACCTCAATCCATGCAAAGGTTCTAATTCAATCCCTGCATTCTGAATTCTTCAGAGACTCTTGACTTACAGACTCCAGCACTAACCCCCCAGGGAGTACATAGCAATTTACTGCAACATTCAGATGTAGAAGCTATGTAGGATTTAATCAGTGTGGATTTAACACTACAAATAACTTTATTTCCTTTTCTCTGCACAAACCTATGACTGCCCTGCCTGCATCTTATCCAGCTTTCAAAATCACCCACAAATATGCAGATGCAAACCTGGGTGCAACAAGATCAGAGAGCAAAATGTGCTCTCAGTTCCATGACCCATCTTATGGGCGATGCAAAATGGAGACCAAAGCTACCTCAGCCTCTACAGCACAAGGTAGAATGGCAGAAACATGGGGGAAAGTTTGGGAAGAAGGACCTTCAGACCCCCAGTACCTCCCCACGTGCCACTTTCCAGCCCTGCTGGCTCATGTTTTAAGTGATCTTTTGCTATTTTCTCACAGACATGCTCCAAGCGCCTTTGCTCCTCTTTTTTATCTCTTCAAGTTACTAATTTTATGAAACAAGGCTGAAGTGCAAAATACCAAACCATCTATTTAAGTGGAGAAGGATCTGATTGTTTGCTGAGCTTTCCAGCCAGGCCAACTTCCCCTGTTACATTTCAGTATGAACTGTGCCCTGGTACAGACACAGCTTCTCTGGCATACGTGCTAAGAAAATAGGAAAAACCCAGAATCCACTTGAGAACTTGCTCTGTAGATGAAAACACAATAGATGAAAAAACACCTCTAAGATCTGAACCAAGATTTTAACTGTACAAGAAAACCACCACACCACTGATTTATCTGCTTTTTCCCAGATACCATATTATAAGTTGTTTTCATTCCATAACTTTTAGCTAATTTAAATTAAAAATACATTTTAAGATTTACTTGCTAAAAAACCCAAACAAAACCAAACTGAAGGAGTCTGTCTGCATTTTTCTATTACTAAAACATACCATCACTCACACCAAAGATTGTCCCACAACATATGCCTCTGCAAGAGGGAAAATGTTTTCTGGAAATTGGGAACACTACCCTGAAGGTTTCCAGAAGCTATAGAAAAGTTCTAGAGATGAACACAATTGAGCTTGTAGTGCTTAATCCCAGAAATGTTAAAAGAAAAATTCAATTTGAAAGAAAATGCTTTGGTGACAGCACGATCTGAAAGGTCAGCACATAACTGAAGTTATATTCTGGACTTTTACAAAAAAATTATCATGTGCTTTCCACAGAGCTCGTAGATTTTATTTTAAATCCTTGAAGCCTGTTAAGTTCCTGAAGAAGACATGATTGTCTTGTTTTTGTCAACACACCCACCTACCCAATCAATCTTCAAAACATCAAAATTCACTTTACTCCCACTATCTCCTTGATGTAAATTATTCTCCTATTAATAATTCTCTTTTGTTATAATCAACCATTCCAACCTCGCATGAATTGCTCTCATGCTAATATGACTGAGTTTGATCCAACTTCTTGAAAAATGTCCTCATTGGGGGAAAAAAAAAAGGTGTAAAATTCTTGTCCCCCTCCAAACACTGGAAAATATCTTGCTTTGTATATTGGAAATGACTGAAGACTTGCTTTGCTCCAGAACACACCTCCTTCTCCAGGTCTTGACAATTCCCAGCATCCCCAAGGGGACAATTCCTCATAATGGCCACATAAGCCAAACCAGTAAACATACACTGAATGCCTTTGTGGATAACAGCAGTGAGACAGTCCCCAGTATTTGTTCATTAATCCCACATTATGTCACCAATGCAAAGCAAAATTTGTTCCATCCCTGAATTATTCTTCTCACCCACACTCAAATGGGGAGCTTTATGCCATGAGGCTTTTGTGCCACTCATGGAACACAAAAGGTATTGCAGGAGTTCATTTGTCTCTATTACCTGCTGCAAACATTATGTTCCACACATTGAGAACTGGACATGTTTGCAGGAAAACTGAGGATGCTCCCAAAGCCAAATGCCTACAAGTTCTGCACTAGGATACAGGCTTCCCAGTTTTGCAGTGTACTTCCTTTATTATACTCAATCCTTTCAGTGGTTTTCCAGTTTCCTGGAAATATTGCTAAATCAACCCATCTTTCTAAGACTTTCACTATCTGCTCACTATCTGCACCTGCAGCACAGTGGCCAGAGGTGTTGCTTACAGCAAGATCAATGCCACCAAATCACACGGAAGTCCCACAGGTGGAGAGAAAAATCTATGGATCTACAGAACAAAAGGTTTTGCCTGGCGTTAAACCACAGTCAGATAGGGTAATTATAAAAGTCCCCTTTTGAAACCTATTGGAGATGCAGGAGTGTCAAATACAGCCTTTTGTGTTTGCAGGGGTGTATTTCTGCCACTGCTTTTAACAATCTGTTTATGGGACTGGGATTTGTTTCAGTTTTTTTTCCTTTTTTTCACCCCCTCCTCCTTCCTGGCTACCTGAAGTCTCCCCAGGTGCCTCTGAGTTTGCAGCAGCAATTCCCAGGAGATTGCTCTGACATGGTAACAACATCCAGACTGCCTGCAGCTACTCTGCTGTGAAGTCCAGCCAGTGATTCTCTGGGGCTCCTGTGCAGTCAGGGCCATGTGGGTTTGTCTGGGTTTTCCTTAATATTTTCTTTTTATTATTAAATATTTTTTTAATAATTTCTCTGTGTTATTGTTAAAGATACTTTTTTACCCAGGGAGCTCATTCAGGTTGTCAAGCAGAAAAGTATTATAAAATGCAAAGGCAGCCAATGAATTGTCCCTTTTCCTGTTTCGCCGTCTACCTAGACACTTTTAGCACAGATGGTTTTTTTTTTTTATCAGGCATATATACAGATGTATAATAGGAGCCAGAATCAAGTCTCTGATGTGCCCAATAGGCACTGAATTACAGAAAGTGTCCCTGCAGCAGCTGGTGAGTTGGGTTTTTGTATCATCACTGCAATACACTGTGCTGACTTTTCTAAAAACAGCAACAACAGGAATTTTCAGATTTGGTCTGTGATCAGATTTTAGCTCCTCTACTGCACCTCATTTCTATGGGGTAACAGCAAGAGCTAACAAACACACTTTCTAACTTGTGTTTTATGTGACAATTCAAAAGGCAGGCAAATTTATGAGTACTGCTGGGAGATATATGACTGTCTTTTGGCAATGAACACTGAGCAATGAATTATTTTAGCAGCACAGGTCAAACAATAGAACTGACGTGACAGCTGCAAGCACACACAATAGCAAGGAGCACAGTTTAGCTGAAACTGAAAAGTGTTTCCTAAAAACTCTGTCCTCCAGCATGACAGAATGATTTTGGGGGTGGTGGGGGGACGGTGGAGATGTGAGGGTGAAATTTATATGTTGTTTAGAAACCTTTTTTAAAACTATGAAAATATGGACTTTTCCTCCACCACACCCAAGTCTTCAATTTAAAACATACCAGTATGGAATCATACATGTAAGATGCAAAGGGATGTTACTACAACTGAAGTAGCACTGTACCTCAGGCACTCCACACCTAAAACCAGTCACTGAGTTGTAATCACATGTATAAACTTCAAGAGACCCCCTAAACATGGGTATCCTTATGTTCCTAAACTAAGGAATATTAGTAAGGCTTTGATCCACATGCTTAGAGCATGTTGACCATTAATGCTCTTATGATTTATGTTCTATTACTTTATAATATGCTTTAGAAAAAGTCAGGAAAATAACCCTACCTTAGCAGACTGCAGTCTCCTTTCCCAGGAGAAAAAGACAAAACCAGGCAGAATGCTCCCCCAGAGAAGGGCTGTGGGCCCTGCCATCACAAAACAAGCTTAAATAACTTGAAAGCAGTTACAGAAAGAATACAATTTACATGCTATGGAGGGGTGTAGGTATATATTCTCTTTCTGGTGGAATTAACTCAGGGGTGCATTAATTGAAGAACATAGCTATGCATTAGCTATTTATACACTGACGAAATACACGAACATATAATTACATAATTATTGCATTAGGAAGTCCATTATGAATTATTTAATCAAGTTAAAAAGAATACCATCGATATGGTCAAATGATAATGAAATTGCACCACATGAATAAATCTGACTGGGAAAAGGCAAGTACCCAGCAGAAACTGGTAGGGGACAACCCGTTTACACATAAAGATGTATCACAACTATAATATTTAAGAATCCTGAGGACATTTCTGTACTTCAAAGAACGATAACAAATAAAAACCCAACCCAGTCACACAAGGACTTGAAAGAAGCAATGATTACATGTGGATTAATGTTAGAGTTTAGAGCCATAAAAAAATCACTATCTGCTTGTAAAGACAGATGAATGATAAAATGACAGATTATTGACAGAGCTTTTCTGCTCCAAAGATTAATTTCATGATTCTATATTCAGAAATGGTTCCATTCATTTTGTTTGCTTGGACCTGGACTATCATCCCCAAGATTTTCAAAATATGTCTACGCAGCTCAAAAATGAATAATTTATCAAGTCCCCTGTAGTTGCATCTGGAGCCTTTACTCAGGGCTGTGTGGAGAGGGCATTCCAAAGCCTGAACAAAGCCAGCTCTCCTGGCTGCAGAGCAGTCCCCAGACAGCTGCAGTGTCCTGGGCACGGCAGCCACAGAGCCCACTGCGTCCCTGCTCCAGAACTGACACACCACAGGGCTGCCAAATGCCACCGTGGCCACAGAAGTCACTGAGGCCCTCGCTCTGCAAACACCTTACAACTACAAAAATGGCAGATTTAACCAAACTTGCTGAGTTCCACTGAGCTGGATCAGTAGAGCAGGTCATGGACACCAAAGAGGCACCGCAACCCCAAGAGCTCTGGCACGCTTGTAGGAATAAGGGCACAGAGCAGGCAGCTGGTGGTGACTATGGGAACAGCCACTGCAGGGGGAAGAACAGGAAGAGATGGTCACAGAGGAATGAAAGCAACAGGAAGAGAGACCAAAAGCCCTCCCCTTCTCTTTCTGCAGTATCTTGTGCTCTATTACCACTTGAGAAGCCCTCTCCTTTGTGCTGCCTTTGCTCCCAGTTGCTATGCTAGTCACTGGAATTGTGTCCCAGTCCAAGATGGTAACCAACAGTGGTGTATTTATTAATAAAGTCATAAACTGTACCAAGCTTTCGCTGCTGGACAAAAGGTTGCTACAAACACATTTCCATTATTCTTTAATTTCAGCAAGGAGAAACAAAGAATTGGATGGGAGAAAAGGACATATTAGGGAGTGGCAAGGCATAGTCTCTGGAGAGCTCAAACCAACAAAAATGCATAGTCTCCACTGTGGAAAAAAATATGGCTTAATAAATCATCATCTGAAGTTGCCATGGTAATAGTAAATGTCTAGTTCCCTATACTATTTAACTCCATACATCCACTCCTGCAGGAGAGAAATAACACCCATTTCTCCTCCGTACCAAACAGTGGAGATTCTTATTTAAAGGTGAGGACAGAGCGTGCAGCTCAGTACAGGCAGGCTCACGACCTGCAGGGTACTTGAGGTGAAGGAACACTTTCTTTATGCAAGTCAGCTCCACACCACACACCCGCTGTACTTTTTGCAGAGCTCACTTCCTGGTGCAGTTGCCTCCGAAGTGCAGCTTGCCAGATCACCAGCAAAGCAGCCCTTGCTTTCTAAAACTGGAAAACGCTCTGCAATTGACTGAGCAGTGCAGTCCCACATGGAATGCCGTGTAATAAATTATCATAGCTGTAGGTAAATATAGACACACAGACAGAATCCAAAAGAGCTTTCTATGTACCAACGACTTCTTGGACGGAGGGGCTTCAGTAAAAAGAAAGAATCTGACAAGAAAAAGGATGGTGCGTGGGTCTCTTGCAGAATAAGGTCAGCTCCCACAGACTTCCTGAAGCAAGTTTCTTAATGTTCCTGTATCTCAGTTCCCCCATCTGTACAACAGTGTTAACATGTACTCTGCTTATCTAAGCTTATTAGCATGTAGAAAGTGATTTGTAATCTGAAAGTTCAGAGCCTATGAAAAAACTTTTGTTCTAAAACTTCGCTGCCTCTAAGAGTCTGAAAAAAATAGCCTGGCTGGCAATCCCTGTGCCAAAAAGCACTGTCAGTGTTTGTAAAGCAGAAAAGAAACATTTCTACATCACATCAAGAAGAAAATTGACTAGTCATACTTCGAGCAGGATAATAAGATAAGTGAGCAAAGAGACAGTCAAGAAAAACCAAAGCAACAGTAGCACCAGAAGCAATCACTGACTGGAGAAATGCAGATCAAAGGCAAGAGGAGACAGAAAGTCAGGTTCAACTTCCCAGCCAAGGAACACGCCAGTGCTGAAATCCAGCAGATTTCAGTGCTCAAAATCAGATGGGTTTTTCTAAATATTAATTTAAAATGCTTGCTGCCTCACCTCAGATCATGGTCACACCTATGGCACATGATGCCAGTTTACATAAGGTCAGGTTAAATATCTTTCCTGGTTTCTCATAAGTGAATTCCCTCAGCTGACATACAGACCATGAAATCTCATTGTCAAAACCCAGGCCACAGTTTGTGAAATACAACCTGTGAATAAAGAATACTTGTTTTCATTAAAACAGGTCCTAGAACGCAGTGCAGAACAGTATCAGTAAGAGCAGGCAATTCAAATGTACTCTTCTTGCAGGCTCTTAAGCCTTTGCTACTGCAATTTCACATTAAATAGGATATGACATTAGCCTAGAACACAGCTCTTGCAAAACTGGAATTTTTCAAGAGAAGCAACCAGATCTGTTCCTACTGACTGTTCTAGGACAGTGTCAACCACCAGTACTTTTCTCTCAGTCTTTACAGAAAGCTCTGTATCAGGCTACATATATTCAACGTGTATGAAAGTAGTTCCTAGCTTAGAGAAATTTATCACAACTCCACATTCTCTTCTTTAAAGGAATATAACTATCTAAAAAATGGGATAGGATTTTTAACAAAACTAAAAATTACTCTAAGTCTGAATCCTTTCTAAAATGATTTTTTTCTTGACCTGTAAAAGATGAACTAAAGGTAAAAACTTCTCAAAACAATGATACAACTTTGCACATTGTAATCAGACAAAATCATCGCTTCATTACACACTTCATCTCACAGGCAGAGGAGCAGATGTGCACCTGCTTGCAAGAAATGCAGCAGCTGAACATTTGACTTTCTCAATAGAATATTTCGAATACCCATTTCCTCCTCTTTCTGCATGTATTTTGTGTTCGTGAGACACAGAAGTAATACCAAATGCTGAAAAAGCCAGCAATGCCCAGCTGTGAAAGGCTCCTCAGTATTAAGGTGTACCTCACATACCCCAAACTAAGATCTCATGGTGTCAGGGTGCTCCATTCCTCCCTGACTGAACTGCTGCATGCAGCCTTCACAGGCTTGTAATGCAAACCCAAACTCCAGATGGAAATATAAATTCACAATAGGTTCAGGGCAAATATCCAACATACCAAGGTTACATCACAGTAGATGCAATTTTCAACTTCAATGGAAAGACAGTGAAATGAATTGAAGTGATCCTTTGAGAAAAGTGTGATTTACAAGCTAATGCAAGACCAGCATTTTGTGTCCTCTGTACAAAGACATCCATGGCTTGACATTAAATATGTAAAAGATTCGAGCTTGGGCAATATCCTTGGAATATACCAGTGCTATCTTTCTGCAAACACTTCGCTTTCACTATCAAAGAGGCCAACAGATCAAAATATTGCCAAACTGTAGCATTTACAGGTCAAATGATAACTCGTTGAATTAAAAAAGAAAATGAGGACACCATTCCTTACCTGAGAAAACCTTATGCCAACAATGGATACAAAACACAGCCTCTAAGTATGTAACAGAAGAGGTAAAAAGTAGTGAAAAACCATAATCAATGTCCGAGTTAAAAATAATAATAATAAAAAAAATTTAGTATTCTCTCTCTTTTCTCCCCTCTCAAGGGACAGAGGACCCATGAGGTCTGCTAGGCACTTTCTGCACAACATCAAACAAAGCAGACAGTATCAGAACACTTGGATACTAAGCATGCTTGGAGAAAAGTATACTGAAAATTATTTTGTCTCTTCTAACAAGAATGCTGCCAGTGTCTTCAACCACAAGCTTATTTCTATGTAGTCACATTTACCTCAAATTTAAGAAATTCCTAAAACATATGGTATTTTTAAGATGATAAATGTTTCACAATCTGGCTCTTCTGCATATATCTTAGTTTTTCTGGAAGGAAGGTTAAAATAGACACCACAACACAAAGTGGTTACAGTTTGCTATTTCTCTTAGCCATTCCGTGGACAAAAGAAAAAAAATGTGCAAACATTCCAGCTCCTGGCAGGCAATACTAAAACACCAGTCATTCTGCACACTCCATGCCAGAGAGGGGAGCTCCCCAGAAGGGGCAGCAGGAGCATCTCTACCCCAGCCAGGTACACCCAGCTCTGACACTCCCCCATTTCCACTCTTGGCATGGCATCGTGTGTGTGACCTGATGGACACACGTGGCACTGCCAGCATTCCTCTTTACTGTGCACAACAAACCAGGACAACAAGCCAGAGAGCAGGGCACAGCTTTGAAAGGGACAAGAAGTCACAGAGGAACTCTGGACAGAAAGCACTGAAGAGGTTAACAGAAAAAAAACCTGTATTAATAAAACATGAAGTTATTTAAAACAGTTCAAGTGTAGCAGAACTCACTTTCAGTTATGCCAGACTGGATGATGAAGTTTGTGTGATTAATTCCATTCTCTTCCTTTTCATCTCAGAAAACTGTCAGCTCTGTTGTAGCAACAACATACTGTTACAGTGGCATTGTGAATGGCTCTTGGATAGCAAACAAAAAATATTAAGTGAGCCTTGCCAATTACCTACCACAGGTTTTGCTTACGTTAGCTGCCTTATTCCCTTAAAACTCTATTGTCATTATGTTTAACCTTTTAAAAGTAATAGGTACCACTTAAAAGCAATTGCTACTTTAATTGTGAATTTGGGTCGTAAATCCATTCTTTAAGAAGCATTTTTACAACTGAAGAATTCTTTTGAATGTGTCTCCTTTAATTCCATTGCAGGCAAGTTCTGCTATAATGAAATTTTTCATTTGCAAATTAGATTTGCTTGTAGCTAGAAACAAAAAGCCATCATCAGAGAGCCAATAAAAGGAATGCATCCTTACCGAACAGGAACAATTAATTGCAGTGACTGCAGTTGTAAAAGCTGCCTCTTCTTTCTCCTCCAGTTCTATGATCTGAAGCAGGACTCAGAAACATTGGCACAACAGGAAATTGTGTGTTTCTATACACATTAAAATAAATGCAGAGCTGTGCCTCTATACAGTGTCTTAAAAACTGGACTATAGCAGGCAGGATCCATTTGCTAAGTTTCTATATATGTGTACAGATACTGTGCATACATATTCATGTTACAGTAGAGAAAGGAAAATTTAATTATTAATGCAGAACTACCATTCAGCAAGGGACTGAAGCAGAGGTTCACATAAGAAATACTCTGCTTAAAGGCAACAGTAATCAGCCTGACAAATGTCACAAACTTCACAGTGTACTCAACTTGGTTTGGTATGTCTTACTGACAACAGAGAACTCAAAATAACACAACAGCCAGCCCCACCCATAGCCCACTTTCTCAAGCAGAAACTCATGGCCACTTCCACTTGACTTCCAAAAACCTGGCACCACAAACAGGCATTAAAACATTAACCAACCACCCAAAGCTACTCAAGAAGTTTTTTTGTTGAAGAGTTAAGTACTGAAAAAGGATCTTCCAAGTACCAGCCTTGTACCTTGACACACATAAACCTGGGTTAACCCCAGAACACTGGGTATGGTTTAGACTTGAACCTATGTTTTCCCTGATATGCTTTTAGTTTTAACTTGTAAGACTTAATACTTCCCTGAGACGAAAATAATCCCTAGACTGTACAATCCAGTTGTTATTTCAGTAACTAAACCCTGTGCAAGAGATGAGTATTGTATTTTTAGGTTCCCTGCAAGAAGCGTTGTTCATTTTTATCCTTTCAGTGGTTGATCTTTATCTCTGGCAGCCTTTGGGATCTTTTTTTCCTGTTCAAACACCAAGGACATTCTTATTATTCTTCACTCTAATGAATCCTGTAGCCTTCAGAGTAGGCCACAACTCATTTGGGGAAATTAGTGAAAGGGAATAGCTACCAGATGACAATGAGGAGACCTGAGAATGATCCCATTTTCAGGCATTAAAAGGAAGTAGCTGGAAACATACCTGCCATTAGGCACAGCAGGAGCTGGAAGCTTTGAAACTAACATTGCATAAAGAGAAAGTTCTGCTTTTGGAAAAGTGGAAGATTTTATCTGGATACGTAAATCTGTCAATCGCCACATGTCGCACTTCTCTTTGCAGAGAGGCTTGCAAGGGCTTTATTTTTTTCTGTCAACCATTTCAAACACAAAATTCTGTTCTTTTTTCCAGTCAGCCCTGCACATCAAGCTCAGGAACACTTGCTGAAAAGCTCTTCCGGCCTTTTATCCTAAGCCCTGTAGAAACCAATTTGAGAACCATAAACCAGGTTATGCGCATAATGCTCATGAAACCATCACTTGCGGCTTTGCGTCGCAACTCTTTGAGAAACTAAAGATCTAGAACTCTCTAAGTCTCCTCCCTTTCCTGCAAGGAGTCTTGCCAGTGCTCACACACCACTGGAACAGAGCAGCCAGCAGAAGGCACAAGCAGAATTTGGCAGACTGTATCAAACCACTGCCCCACAAACTCTGCAACCTGCCCAGAGCCACACACAGTGCCTGGTGACTGGGGGAAATACACCCATGGCTCCATGGCAGGCACACCAAGCTTTGTCCTGGAGCAGCATGGAAACAGGCTGGGAGTCTCTGAACTTTGTTCCACTTCCACCACTTGGTGACCAGATTATACATGAAGCCTGAATGAACTGCTGCTCCCTCAGCTGCAGCAGGTTCCAGCTCCTGTACTACACTTGCCTACGACACTGATGTGTCTGAGCAGCATCACGAACCAGCACTCCAGTGATGATCTGAGGCAGCCTACTGCCTCCACTTTCAATCCTGGAGTGAAGGAAGGACATGTTGATAGCCACGAATTTGCAAATTAAAGGCTGCTCCTAGGCAAACGTGCTGACCAAGCTGTGTGATGTGTACCAGTCAGTTGAGAAGGAATCAAAAATGCTGAAGTCAAGTCCAAATACCACACTTCTGCTTTTTTTTATATCTGATAGATTGAATTTCAAAGTAAAATAGACTGGCTTAAAGAGGGTGAGTTAGGAACCTACAACTAGTACAAAGTATGCAGTCAAACTTTCCTGTTTACACAACAACACTTAATCCTACTTTAGCATGAAATCCGGCACAATAAAAAAAAGCACACCAGTAAAATCTAAATATCTTGGATTCCTGGCAAACTTTATTTGGTGAAGCTCACTGCTGTCCCAAAGGTCGTAGGAAGACAAAGACCTGAACTTCAGGCTGAACAACCTGCCCATTACCAGCTCCGAAAAAGTCTAGGTGTCATTTGGTGTCATTTGGTGTCATTTGTCTTGGTGTCAATTCCTGTGACAACTTGTGGCAAGGTCTTCAGAGCTGTTCCACAGCCTTCCATCCAGAATGGAGCACTCTCCTGAACCTGGCTAACCTGGAAGGTGGAGAAAGCCACAGAAACTCCTTATAAATGGCAGAAAACCTGAGATCTCCTGTTCTGCACATCTCACAGAGGTCTCCCCTTCCTCATCGAAAAGAAGACTGAGTCCTGCCTCAGGCTGCACACTGGGTATTGCACCCTTCTGGAGCACCAGTGCCATTACACTGCCCGGGATCCCCAGATCACTTCCTCTATTTGCCTTGGTGTCATTGACCCTTTACCTTGACAACCATCATTCCTGTGCAATAAACACCAAGATCTCCTTCAGAAGTACTCTGGTTTTCTTTTTCTTTCGGCCTTACCACAGTTATACTCCTCTCCATATGCTGGTAATACACATGGATGCAGCTTTTGTGGAAAGTAGACAGCATTAAAAGGGAAAAAAGAGAAACAAACAACCAAAAGAAACAGGTGAATGCAGAGAGAAGGGACTGGCAGCACAAGCTATAGAACAGAAGATGGGCTGACATGCTGCCAAAGGTAAAAGAAATGGAATCAGGTGTGAGTTGCAGACCAAGTAGGCAGCTATATTCACAGCTCAAACTGTGATTTCATTTCAGCTGCTCAGACCTCTGCTGATGGGAAAAAAAAATAAAAAAAAAAAAAATCAAAAGAACAGGTAGGTTAAGGATGGCCTTGGGGTAAAAAGTGTAGAAAACTTGCTCCCAAGAGAGTGATGGAACTTCACACAAATTGACCAAAATTTAAGCATCCGAAAACCAGCAGAGAAGCTCACCCTTTATGAACCTTTACAATTCTAGCCTCACCCCTAGCACTGAACAGTCTCCAGAACCTGACACAGCCCCATTCTAAAACTATAGAAAAAGTGACACCTTCTCCTGCCTGCCCTTAAAAGTACTACAGTACACTGGCACAGCAGAAGTGAGAACAAAGAGGTGACACTTCTCTCACAGCATGTACCCTTGTACCCTGGAGGAGGAGAAGGAAGCCCCACTGTTATCTGAGTGTGGGAGGCAAAGAAGAGAGGTCCAAGAAACAGGCCAAGGCTGGAGAGATGTCCTGACTGCAGAAATGGTCCGAGGTGGCAGCACACAGACTAGAAAAGAATACTCCTTTTGCATCTAACAAGGTAACAACTCACATTTTCAGCAAACCTGGTAAAACAATGCCTCTAGCAGCAAAAGGTAACTCGCTGTGTCTTCTGCTGCCACAGTTGGGCCCAGGCAGCCAAGGCTGCTGCAGCTCCTCCATACCCCGGGCAGCAGCCAGCTCTAGCACAGACCTGAACCCTGCCAGGGCCCTAAGCCTAAGTCAGCACAAATCTACAAAAGCTATTCTGTCACGTGCTTGTACATGCTTGAAAACAGTTAAGTTCATGATTTTTCTGGATTTTAAAGGAACAGAATAAGATCAAAGTATTTAAATATTTTGAAAATAAGAAACAATACCTTAAAAGAAAGGGAAAGGACAGAGGTGCATCTATTCTAGCATTTTTAACTATGATGGACAGCATTCTGTAAATTTTAACTTATACATCAGAATATATTTCAGAGACAATAGCTTCCATGGTGATTGCACCTCACCACAGTTTGACTTTTTTTTTAACACTACAAGGGCCCCAACAACTGTGGTACCTGAAACAGTAAAGGCCAGCTGGGCTGCTCAAGCTGGACAGCAGAAAAAAACAGGGCCAGCCAAATGGAATGCAGCCCTGGTATTGTTTGCAGGTCAGACCAAAGCAACAAGCTACTCCTGCTATGTTACAGGGGGAAAAAGCACCAAACCTCTGGACTTAGCACTTAGAGGTAACTCCAGAGGAGGGCTGAGCAAAATCTTTGAAACTGGCCATCCACATTTCAGACACAGCCATACTAAGCCCTCTCTACTCTTCCACTAATTCTTCAAATAGCATTCAAGTCATCTTCTCATTTTCTGTTCTTACTTCAAGCTGATGACTTCCCTGTATTTTATTTTATTTTTAAAAGCCTCTCCTAAGCAATTATTTTGCCTAACAATTTTTTATTGCTGGCATGAAACATCTTTAGATTTCCCCCTGGAGGGCCATCCCTCCTGCCTCTATAACCCATTTCTTGAAATCCAGGGGTTCCATAATTAATCTGAGAGATACATTCTATAAGTGATGTCTGACACTTGGAGTTACAGTAACACTGCCTTTCAGTATATTTTGGCTTTGTTTAAAGTTTTAATACTGAACTTTACTTCAATCTAAGAGGACCTACGTGAAGCGAGTGTTAAATGTCCTTTATTTTCCTCCATCTTGAACACATTTGTTGTTGCTGCTGTAAACAACTTGCACACTTCCTGAAGACTCCTGCGAGGGATTCTGCACAAGCACAAACTAATAGGTACTGGATATTAAGTAGCACATTCCAATTCCTATCACATTCATTGATTCTTGGCTCCAGCTGCACTGGAAACCTGTGTCCCAGAAAGCTGGCACACAAAGAAAGTGGTCTGTGAACAGTGCAACTTTGGGTCATTTGCATGCAGGAAGGGATGAAATCCCTTTCCCTTACACATGCTGAATTTGCCTTGCAACCACCCTGAAGTGCCACTTTGCAAATGTGGTAACTTTCATTAATCTGGAAAAGATGCAGCATCAATCTCCTTTACATCTTAAATTTGATAGAAATGGTTATTTTTTCTGGTTTCTCCCCTAGATTAAACAATATGCCGGTTCTTTTTATTAAAGTTAATTTCTTCTTAGGAATAGTAAGGAACTGTGCTTATTAAATCACACCTTTGAATGAATGTATCTCAGGCTTTCTATCTGCCCTGCCTCTTATTTCAAAACCCACACTTGCTTCTCATTACCCACGAAAAAGAAAAAAAATAACAAAAAACCTCCTGTTCCCCAGTCCGATTTAAGATTGTTATTCTCTACAGATTTCTTATTCAAGCAACTAGGAAAATTAGCAAAATCACACAGGTTTGGCTTTTTCGTGGGTTTGGGTTTCTCCTAAGTCTCAAAGTCAGTAAGTTCTATCAGTTTCTTTCAAACATAAATTCTGACAACTGTTGAACTTCAGCTCTTGCTTTAATATCTTTAATTTTCCTGAATACTTCATAATGAAGGTGACCCCTCCATTTCCAAAAGCTCTCCCTGAACAACAATGCTCAATTACAGAGATGATAACCCTGATCCAAGGAGATACATAAAGATCACCAGTTCATCTTCCTTTTCTTACTAATTTCCTCAAAAGAAAAAAAAAAAAAAAACCTGCCCCAAAAAACCCCCTCACCATTTCTGTAACTTGAAAAGGCAGCAAGACTTAAAACATTAAGTCAGGAAATATATTTATCACCTGCCTAATCAGCACATTCTTGCAGCCTGGATATATGGCAGAGTGCAGCCTGCTGTCACACTCCTTGACTGTTGCTGCATCCCAACATCAGCACTGGTTCAATCACCAAGGTGCACAAGAAACCAAGTGGCTTTAGAGCTCTGACAGAGGCTTCTCTGCCTGGTGCCCATGAGGAAAAAGGCTTTATTCTGCTCCTGGGAAGCAAAATCCAATAAAAAAGGGCATGGGTACTCTCAGTATAACTACAGTATGTCTTTCTCTCCACTGAATTAAATTGGACTTTGTCTCATTATTCAACCCAAAATGTTGTATCTAATGAAAACAAGACCATTGCTCACACTAATCACTGTATCCTTGTATTTTCTCTCTTCAGAGATCTTCACATAAAAAACCAAATACAGTGAAATAAACCCAAAAATTCAGTGAGCTTTAAAATTAAACCACAGACAGGTGCTGAATTATTTTTCTATGTAGAATTAGAAGCCATTGTACGTAGTTCAGTTCAAGAAGTATCTTTTTTTATGACATGTACAAAGGTCCTGGCACTGCAAAGCGTGTGCTGGGCATTTTGCTCAGTTCAGTAGGGCTGAGGGGCATCATATGCTGGGGGATTTCACCTCATCTGCTTCCAAGTGAAGGCTGTATAAAGGATACAATTTCAACTCTGTGCCTTCAATATTTCACCATTATGAGAAAAAAAGCAAACCAAAACAAGGGTATGATTTTCAGCATACACACCTGCTGTAAAGCAGCAAAGAAATACATGGCCTGGCATTTACCCTCACTCACCAAAATAGAATAATGCCTTGTGATAAAATTATTAACAAAGGAAAACAGACATTTCCACAATCCACTGGAGATACTATTTTGATTTTTTTATTCTCTGTCATATTCCCTCTCAAAATTTAAACTTGGGATGTTTGACAAAGTATATAAAGATTTTTTTCCCAGCTTATGAGTTGTAATTTATGCAGGCTATCATAATGTGAATAATGAAATGATGCTTTGAATAGTTTTATTCCTATGGGTTATGAAAGGAAGAGCATTGGCACTGTCCTGTCATTGCAAATGGTCCTGGAATTTCTGATGTCTCACTTCAATTGATGTTAATGAGAAAAAGAATACTCAGACAAAATCTGCTGTTGGCACAGCATACAAGAAAAAAGCCTCACAGAATCCCAAAAGAGGGAGGGTGGAAACAGGCAAATCTCTAATGCATAAAGTAATAGTTTTGAAAGATCCTTACAAGCTGTTAAGTAGCAGTTGGTGAAGAGGAAAAAAAAATTAAATTACCTAAATGGCCACACAAAATTTGGGCAGAACCTAGACCTTAACTAATATTTCCTCCTTCCCACAGTGTAAGGAATGCTGTATAATGTCTACACTGTGGATTTCATCTGAACAAAATTAAATTAAAAAAAAAAAGTATAAGAAAAGTGGTGTCACTCCATCTGAAATCATTAGAGAGATCTGACAGTTTCTTTGGGTAATAAGTTAAGATATTCATTTCAACAATTTTGGCTTAGACTATGCTGAACTTTACTGACAGAAAATGGAAAACCTTCAGAGGCTCAGCCATCATGGCTAATAAGTACTGCAATGAATCAAACTGATTAACTGGATTCCCTCTAGACTTTCAAAACATTTCTTTGTAATTCACAAGCAAATATACATATGTGCCATGAGCTTGTTAGATAGATGACAAACGAACAGAAAAGCCTCAGTGTACATACAGCTGTTCTGAGTTTGAAATCCCTGAATTCAAAGTCTTGGGAACTCCTCTGGCACTGTTTCCTCCCTTGAACACTTTGGTGAGAAGGCTGAATTTCTAGATGAAAACTGCTCATTTGCAAGTGGTTTCCCTCCATCCTGCTGGATGATTACACATCAGTAAACTCATTAAGGATCAAATCATTACATCCAAAATTACAGGGTACTTTTTTTTTTTTTAGGGAAAAGTCAGACGTTACAAGTAAGACTGAAAAGCAGAGGCAAAGGAAGAAGGATCAAGACTCTTCAAAAAAAAACAAGCAGGGAAAATAAGAGGACTATGGGACCCCTCACTGTGTCTCTGTGAACCTGTCAAGTCCTGATAATCTCTGAGCTTCTAAAGACCCCAGTATGGAGAAGAACTCCCAGGCCCAGGGCTGGCAGGGCACCAAGCTGGGACCCATTCCTGAGGCCCACAAAGGACTTAATGAGTGGTGGTGTTGTTTTACCTGGGAGAAGAGGGAAAGGTTTTGTGTGGCACAAGGAGGGGTGAAGCATAGCTCCAAATGTTAGCAGGTGTTCTAGAGCATCTTGGGCTACACTGAGAAAGGAACTGAAATATTGGCAGACAGTGTAACAGCATCAATCACAGTTACTGCCATTACCAGAAGGAGAGATTGTAAAGGAGAGGATTTGTTCATTACAAATCAGTAAGGTACTTATTAAAACTTAAAGGAAAAGATTCTTTCTTTCAGAGATGCATTTCAACATTCACAGTGAAGATCCTAGATATAGAACTATCTGCATTAAATATAACTCATAGGAATTCACATTTCTATTATGTACTGAGAAATAATGTGAAATACTGTATTGTTTTAAACATCCAGCTGTTATCTATTTCCTAGTTGCAAGACGAAGAACTCAAGGGGAAACTGATTAGGGTTCTATTTTTAGTTAAAGATGCTTAAGTGATAAGTAAAGCAAGCTTCAAATATACCTACTTTTTGCTTACTAAAATTATTTTATGTTTTAAAAGAAATCTGCTGTATTGTTTCGTCTTCAGAGAAACCACATATACACAAATACTTCAAGGTTGTAATCAGTACCTGATAAAAACATGCCACCTTTTGCAGCTTGAAAAAAGTATTTCAAGAAATAAAGCATGTGGCTTGCATTGAGTCTATTACACATGAAAATGAGAAATCTGTCTCTCCCACTTTGATTTTTGTCTGCCTTGGAAATGCCCCCTGTGAACACAGGGAGGTTGCACAAGGCTCAAGCTTTACATCTTTCCATCAAAGTGCTGAAAACTGCCACATCCACAGTGTTCTACTCGAATTGAATGGAAGAGCTATTAACCATCAGCAATCCAGTTCCACATCTGCCTTGAATTTCTCCTCACGCCCCGTGATGAGGGCACTGATGTGGAAGGTGACTTCCTATGTTCTGGTCATGAAATATATAGGAGCCCAGGACTGCATGTGCACATTTCTGGGATGTGGTCTTTTCCTAGGACTAACACTGCCCTTGAAACCATAGCAACTCATCACCCAGACTGATGTCAAAGTGTTTCAGCTTCAAAGACTAATGCATTCCTTGGGACACCACTTAAATGAAAAAGACAGTTTATTGTACCATTTGTTAAAGTACTCCTTATAATGAAATATTGAGTAAGTATCACTTCTTAAAGGCTTTTTAATTCATTAAAATAAAAACCAAGCCCCCTAAAACCTTCATGGGAACATGCCAAACCAAGGGAAAATGCTGCATGAAAGATCCTGCTGCAATTTTGAGGTTCGTCTGTATGCATTAGGGTTTGGATGACACCGTATCAGTTAATCTCAGAAAGGCTCGAAAAAGAAGCTTCTTTTAAGGCACCAAATTAAGCTGGTACCTGGATAAGTTCCAGAAAGAGTGAACCAAGGGGTTAGAACAAAGCACAGATTTTCCCTTCCCTCAGCCATCCCTGGCTGCCTCTCCCACTCAGCTGACAAGCAGTTTGCAAAGAAAGGAAACAAGAGCAGTGCATCACTTTGTTCCCAGGCTTCTGCTTACCTCAGAGATTCCAGACAACAGTAACTGTTGACTGAGCCTTCATTTTCCTAGAGAAATGCTTCATCTCATTGATGAGCTCATAAAACCAGTCTCTAGCTGGTGTAAGTCCAAACAGCCTACTTTCAGGCCTTCTTGCCTTACAGAAACAGCTCCCATTCAAGCACTTGCTGCAGCTGGAGACTCTCCCTTCTCTGGATTTCATATTTCTGGCAGTGCAGAGGTTAGATAATGCCAATGCATCTCTACCTGTAGGACAATTAGGTGCTTCTTGTTTTAGTCACCTGGGAAAGGTGGTGTACTTCACCCACAACTCTTCCTCTACATCCCTCAAATTGTGTGTCCTTCTGTTCCAAAATCCGTAAAAATAGTTATTTTTAACTCTTTGGCCAGGTACAAGTGCATACCCATCCATCCATTTCCTCTGCTCTTGGATACTCCCTTGCATACTATCAGTTGGGTCTTTTCTGAAGTCAGGGACAGCAACAGTGATGAATACCATTTGGTGAAAGAAATAAAGCACTTGCATAATAGTCAATTAGAAGGCAAGATGTTCTCAAACCAATTAGCCAGCAGCTTGCAGCTGGAAAACTGGAACCCAGTTTCATCCAAAATACTGCTGTATTTTAGTGAGAAATGGAGAGATGGCGTTCTTGTCCACCTCCAAGGTGTGGGTACCTATTGTCCCGACCTCAGTAGCTTCATTCCACCTAGAGCTTGGCAGCACAGGAAGAGCCCCAAATCTGGCAGAGCCCCAGTTCAGGTACCTATGCCCAGAGCTGCCTCCAGGCACCGAGCAGACAGCTGCAAGGACTGCAGCCACCACAGCACCTCTCCTGCTTGTATCTAAGTGAACAGCCTGGAGTTTCAAGAGCCCCTGGACAATCCCAGATGATGACTTTCCTCACAGACCCACCTCCCTGCTCCCCATGCAGGTTCCATTCAGTGTTTCCCTCTGGTGGAAGGTGGCGCCTTTTCTCTCCTGTTTTGCAGCTCCCAACAGGTAGTGGGAAGTGAAAGGTGGCTGGGACCCAGCTGCTGCCTTATGGGGTGGAGCTATGATATGGGCTCTAGGACAGGACCTGGGAAGGAAGAAAGTATGCCAGAAAAGAGAGGAGATGAAAGAGTGATTGCCACCCACTTCAACACCCTCTTTAAACATTTTGCATCCTCCAGGTTCCTCCCAGAACAACCCTACACTCCGACATCTTCTCCTTTCATGTCACACATCTTACCTGCATTTCAAAATGGGATTTTGCCTGTGTGACTCAGAGCCTCCGGCTGTGCCTCTCTGAGATGAACTTCCTCACCTGAACACACACCTTCCATCTAGCAAAAATATTCCTCCCACTCGAGACTACAGAGCAAAGGTAGTGTGACGTGGCACCTGTTTGTCACCTCTCTTGGATCTGTTGTCTCTGATTGCAGTTTTAACTCTTCCTTTTTAAAACTCAGCAAAAAATTGTTTCAACATATTTAGCATTTCAGCTGATGAAGGGCCCTATTTTTTATTTTTCCCCCTCATTAAAAACACCTTTGTCAAAATTAGTTAGAGCATGACCAGATCATCTCTGTGCCAAAGATCAATTGTGGAAAAATCAGCCGTTCCTTCTCTTATGGCAGCTCCTCTGCTCTTGTACATACTCTGATGGAAATGATTCATTAATTTCTCCAGCATGTGGGAAAACCTCTTTCCTCTTCATTTTCCTAACGAAAGATTTTTCTTCTTAAAAAAGATATTCTTCCTACTCAAAACAAGACGGGATATAAAAGTACAGAATATGTCTTATTCCTGGTGGGTGTGAAACAATGTCTTTTATTAGGACATGTATCATCACTCATATATGAAAAAATTTTTCCCTCTTGAAAATAGAGCAGTTTGCTGAGTTTCCATTAATGATTCTCACCATTTTTAACCTCTTTTTACTTTCCTACTGAGGAAAAAGTATTTTGAGGCACACTGAGGGCATCTTATATTTGGAGAACAGTTCTGTACTTCATCAGTTCTATTTTATTTAGTAAGCCAAACAGCTGGAAACCTGGACAAAAGCTCAGCCCCTTTATTTTCACTCTTAAGTATTTCAGAGAAAACCCTTCTCCCATTTGTAAATCAGAGGAAGACAGTGAGGAAGTAATTTCTCCTATTTTCCTTCTGAACTCCCACTCCACAGAGGACTATATGCTCTTCCCTAGTTTTAATTCTCAGGCAAATGTTTGAGGTATATGTGAACTTCAGTTTCAGCTCAGCATGACAGAGAAAAAGGATACCTAAAACACTTCACCAGGAGAAAAAACTTTCCTTAACAGAAAAATGTGACATTCTAAAACTGCCTGTACTTCAATGACAGCTATCAGACAAATTGCAGTGGTGTCTGGGGCTAAGTACTGATGTCTTTTTGGGCATTACAGTAAGGAACAACTGGAGGACAAAACTAAAAAAGAATACAACTAGTATGGATTATCAGCATCAAGTAGGAGATATTCTTCGGCAACAGAGTTCATTTCCTTGAAATACATCGCTTGCAAATATCCAAGTGATAGTGCAGGTACATAATTTTTATTGCTTAAAAATCACTGAAAAAAATATTGAGGCTTTTCAATTACCAAGAATAATCCAAAGCATCTTCTAAATATTTGTGTGACTGAGAAATCCCATGCAGGTCTCCACTGGGCACTCCCACAGAGAGGTGTCTCAGCCAGGTGAATGCATGAGCACTGGCTTCTACCTACGGTCATCAGAGCCTGTTTTCCAACAGCCAAATGGAAAGATTTTCACTTGCAAGCCCACAGCTTTCCAGCAGAGCTGGAAGCTGCCACATCCTGTGTGTCTGTGTTGGTTAGAAAGATGCTGTGAGGACTTGAATGCATTTGGGAGATAATTCCATTTACCCAAGATGCTGCAAAAGCACCTGGCCTAAAATTAGATCCTGAAAGGAAGGGCTGGTGTGTTGTTATGTCTCTGAAATAAAAACTGAAAATGCTGGAAGTAACAGAATTGTCATATTTTAACAGGAACAAACGATTACAATAATTCAGTCTAACCTGCTAGAAATCTGCAGGATAACGTATACTAGAACCTTTGTGCATTAAAAAAAAGTTCTTTGCTCTTTTTGATCTAATAATTTTCTCTAATTCTTCTATTTTATCATGTTTAGTACAGTGTGCCAGGGACCAACTCAAGACAATTATCACAACACAAATGAATATTAGAAGACAGACAAAGAAAAGGGATCTAGATGCACAAGGTAATTGGCGTTGCAGCATTTTAAAAGGTTTTGAGATTTGCAGAGCTAACTAGAATACCCTGTATTATGTGGCATAGAATTCAGCCAATGTGGAAGGGACAGAAATCCAAGCGCTTTGCGGCAGAAGCCAGTCTTTAGCTGAGATGGAAAAAATACCACATACAGCCACATGACTCCCTAATTGGGTGTTGTAGGTTTTCTTACACTTTCCTTCACAGCAGCCAACACAGGGTATTGTCAGATAAAAGAGACACTAAATAGGACAGAGACCTGATTCAATTACGTAATTTTCATCTGGATGGAGACAGTCTAAATTTTCAGGGTATCCACCTTTAATGCAGCAACTGTTTTAAACTTATAAAACAAATCCAGTTCAAAGCAGCACACATTACTCCCTGTATTTCATGCTGAAACATCATAATGTCTTTCTACAGAGAAAAAGGAGGATTTTATGTTCCCATGTACCTTTAGTTCATCTTGTTCCCTTTTTCAAGCCCTTGTACTGCAGTAGGAGCACAGAATGATGAAGTCACACTGCTGACCTGCCCTTTAACAGGACCTTAACTTTTACACTCCTCTGCATTCAGCCGAGCTAGAGATGAACAGCTACTGTAATTTCTGTCATCTTTAACTCTAAAAGCCAGTTTATCTTGGTTCCACTTCATATTTTTCCTAAGCTTTCCTTGTTCTCTATTCCCATCATTTATCTCTTCTCCATTTCTATTTTCACCAATCACTTTTCTCATACATTACCTGTACCTTAGAAAAGACATCTCCTGCTCACACACTAATGAGCTACAGCCTCCTGGATGGAGTCAAGTGACCTGTTATTACTGCTATCTGAACAGGCCTTTTCCCAGCTTGTTTTTGTAAAAGGACAATCTGAAAATCAGAAAAACCACTCTTCCTGCACTGCTATCCCTGATCTGTGCCAGGTTAACCATGACTGTTGCTAGGAAAGGACAGCAGGAGCCATTCATCACAACAGTTGTTGACTGAGTCATTAGAGGTATGGTACCTGAGGAGACTACCTTCTCCATTTGTACCTGTCCCTCAAACAGCTCTTCTGCTCACCACAACTAATTCCTCTGCCCTACATACGTGCAGATGATATTTAACTCCTACTTAATTATTTCCATTTATTCCCTATATTCTTGGAAGAGTCATCACAGAATCACAAGGCTGGAAGAGACCTTTAAGATCATCGAGTCCAACCCATGCCCTAACACCTCAACTAAACCATGGCACTGAGTGTCACACCCAATCTTTTTTAAAACACATCCAGGGATGGTGACTCCACCACCTTCCTGGGCAGACAATTCCAGTACTTTATCACCCTTTCTGTAAAAAACTTTTTCCTTAGATCCAACCCAAAATTTTCCTTGGCGTCATGTAGCAAGGAGGAGACATTTGTGTATGGCACTGCTGTGCTGACACCCTCCACTTACAGAAGTGAGAAATCATATTGAGATAAAACACAAAAAACACCCATTCAGGAAAAAAGAAATGGAAGCTATTCTTTGAACAGCAATAAATTCTCTGAGCTAGTTTCACAGCTACAGTGATCCTCCTGCCTCCAATGTGTGTTCAGCAATGCCTGCAATACAGCTTTGTGCAAAAGGAGCCAGCTCTGAATCTCATGATTTAGTATCACTATTACTTGGCAGTTTACTTCGGAAGACAATAAAGAAGGATTAAGTCTTCACCACTCAAATTATCAAACAAGTGAAACTGAGTGCATATCACAGAAATGCTACAGGTTACAAGGCATGGGATTGTCTGAGGTGAAGATAAATGATATAAAGATACTCCACATTATGCATCGTATTGGCCCATTGTAGTAGTCCATAATAACCAAGAATGTTATCAGTTTTACCTTCAAGATTCAAAAAACAGTAATGGAAAAACGTTTGCAGCTGAGTTGGGATAAAAATACTTCAACTATTAAAAAAAAAAGCTTTTGTTTCATAATACTCATGGAAACACGTCCACACATAAACAACAACAAAAAAATACTGAATATATGGGTGAGGGGGTATTTATAAAGACGAAGCAACTTGACTTCACAAGTACACAACTTGTGTGTTACATGAAGCATAAGCTCTCAAGGAATCTTTGTACAGATTTTAAATCAACTTTCATAAATGGTTGGGTTTTTTAAAAAATCACCAAGCTTTACAAAATGAAATTAATTAAAACTATAAACATGAATAATAGGGCAATTCAAGCTATTAAAGCTACATGATTTTTCAGCTGGGCAGAAAATCAAAACATGCATTTGGCATTTTTCACAAGCCATCGAGGAAATAATATGGGTCTATTCTTTATTTTGTCTCCTGTTCCCGGGCTATTTTTCTTAAAGCAAAGAAGTGTCTTCAGAAAAAATAAACATCACTTTGGGGCAGAACTGCAGATAAAGTGACAACTTGTAAGAAACAAAAACTAATTTGGTTCGGTTACAGTGACTGAAGTTTGTGTTTCATGGAGGATCAAATGTGAAAACAGTAAAAAGGAGGACCCCCATAGTATCCAATAGCTACAGGGTAGGACAAAGCTTTTTTTCAGCCTGGAGAAGGTTCCAGGAAGACTGAACTGCTCCTTTCTGGACTAAAAGAAAGACAGGGACAAATTTTTAGCAGGCCAATAGGATATGGGGTAACAGTTATAAACTAAAAGAAGGCAGATTTAGATGAGACGTAAGAATTCTTTTACAATGAGGGTAATGAAACACAAATGGGTTTCCCAGAGAGGTGGTGGATGCCTCATTCCTGGAATCATTCAAGGCCAGGTTGGACAGGGCTTTGAGCAACATGACTTGAGTCGAAAATGTGCTGCTCTTCTAAGGGCATGTGTGGACTAGATTACCTTCAAACACCTCTTCCAACCCAAACTGGTCCTTATTATCCTTCCAACAACCTTAAGCTGAAATCACACCAGAAATGTAAAAAGTATTTTGCCTATTTCTAAATCAGAACTAGAAACCAGGTCATTTCCACTTGTTTTTTTGTGTTTGATTTTTCCACTGCAAATCAGTTCCATAAAAACAGTAGCAGGGTAGGATCCAGTAGCTCAGTGCTCTCAGACCGTTATAAGGGACTGGGGCAAAGGACTTCACAGGAGCCTGACTAATAGCCAGATGATTTCTAATGACAACACAGACATAAAAGGAATAGTATCAAAAAGGAGAAAAAACATCATTATTAAGGAGAAAGAAAACACAAACTTATACTGCTGCTGCAGTGTCTGAGGAAATGAAGCACAGGAAAGGATTCTACAGCCCACTGAGTGTTTCCCCAGACCTAAGTAGTTTCCTTACCCAGAGTGGTTGGCACAGCAGCTCACACCACTGATTTGTCAGACCCTGCTTCCCAGCAGAGGGCAAAATGCTACTTCTGTATCTGCTGTTTAAGCTGCTTTAAGGGACACCAGAAAGAGGATGAAAAGCTGATGGTCCTGAAAGTAACAGCTCCCGAAGAGGAGAGGACACTGGAACAGCACCTGGCTGCCCTGGCCAGGCAGGGAGGGAGAAAGGAGGGAGAAGCCAAGGAAGAAAAAGGAGTTGGCTCTTGGAGAGGGGACACTGCATCCGGCCCCCATCCTGCCCTACCTCAGTTTGTGAAAATCAGTACTACATCCTTGTTTCTTCATCACCCACACAATACCAACAGCTTCTCCTAAGAGGATATTCTGTTATAAAATACCGTTTTTATTTTGCAGAAGAATAAAAAAAAAAAAACTTTACAGCTCCTGAGAGTAAACACCATCAGTAATTAAATTACATTGTAAAAAGGATATCTAAAAGTAAAAGAGAGAAAAATGTTAGCATATAACAAACAACATATTCAGTATTAACAATTTAAAAACGGTTGAGCACATGGAATACACTGTAAATAATTTAGAAACCAGTGCCCTCATTAATGATTTGATACTGTCAGAATGTTGCTTATTCAATTCCCTCCCCCCTCCTCTATTTTTCGCTCTCCAAATTGGTTTTATATTTATACGAGGCAAAATACATATTTTGTACTTGCCTGAAGGGCTTAAGTACTGCTGTGAAAATAGCCCTTACAATCCCTGGAGTCGCTAATTTCAGGACAACAGGATACATTTACAGCACCTTATGGATGCAATCCACTAGACAATGTGAACAGAGATTGCTATATCCAATTAGAGAGTATCAAAGATAATAGAGTTAGATTTGCAGAAAATTTTCAAAGATGTCATATCTTTGAACAAAACTTATTAGGGCTCCATTAGCTGTTTGAACAGTTTTAATGAAGTTGAAACTCAGCTAAGTACGGAGTTATTTTACTTTATGATTAACTTTGAAGAATTTTATTTTTGAAGCCTTAACATCCTGTAATTAAAAGGAATCCTTAACACATTGCAGTAATTCAGTATTCAGTCATTTATGTTGCAAGATCTACTTCCAGAAATGGTCCTGATATATAGCCAAATGCTGTTAACCAATGGGTGCACTTCCATTTATTGCTACTGGCTTCTTTAATATTTTACATCTTTTGGAGAAAGCATATTCTCAGCTTCCCATTCAACGCTACAGCAATACATTTGAAAAGTGCCCTTCTTTTGGCAGCCAGAGCTTTTGCCTGCAGTGTTTGCTGCATGTTAACGTTTACCTACAGCAGCGCAGTGCAACGCAAATGCCAAGATGCAGGCCCAGTCCAAGGCACTCCTGGGAAAAGATGAAGTGTTTGCAATTATTGACACTTACAACCATTTGAAGCTACATTTTAACATCATCTCAATCCCCACTCTCACTCGCTCAATCTGGGGGTCTCTGACTGACTCAAAATGGACACCACTATAGCCAATATTTAGCAACCTCCTGCTACTTTAACTGGAAGATTCTTTCTTTCCATGTCTTCCAGACAGCAAATGAATCTATTAATGCCACTGCTGTTTTACCAACAATCTCCAAGAACAAGACTAAAACAACCACACCAAAATAATGGATTTTAAATACAGAGCACAACAAATAGCTTGACTAAATTTCACAAAACTTATTTTAAAATCACACTGAAAGGATTTAGTAGCTCAGGACTCAAACCAGCTCTTAACAGCAGATGCTGTCAGCCCACAACCTTTCATCACAGCACAAAAGAACTTAATGCTACAAAGTATATGGTATTTTAAAAACAGAGTATCTTGCATTCCACTTCTAAGACAACCCTCATCTTCTTGGTTTTCTCTCGCTTCAGTACTACACACTATATTAAAAAGAAAAAGGAATAGATGCAATTACAGAAAAAATAAGCACAATGTAAGTAATTACCTACAAGCACGAAAATAAGAATTCTCATCCTTACCACTACAAACTATTTGTAATGTATGCTTTTGAAGGTTTAATAGGCACTGTAAACATTACTCTCATGATTTATATATTTTAGAGGAAAACTCTGACATTCAATTTAAAAGGATATATTGTATCTAAATAAAGATACAGCAGAAGAAAGTAGCCATGTCTCAAATCTGCTAAGAGAGAGCAAGAATTTCTCACTGAAGGCACCATGGGAATATTTTCAGCTGCCCCAGTACCAGTACACAGACACCAACCAGCCAGGAACTGTAGCCTGAAACAGTTCTTGATAAAAATGACTCTTTATTATTTTTGGAATGGAAATTATGCATAAAACCACTGCCATCAACTGAAGAGTTAATTTTGAAAAACATCTGTATTTTATTTTGCTTTGCAAAAAGCCTCTTTTCGGTAACATTCCTTGACTGAAATCCATATTCAAGAGTCAGCCAACTCTAATATCACAGTAGTAGCTAAATGAAAGACAAGTGGACTCCTTTCTTTGTGACTCTAGAATATCTTTGTGCCTTTTCTTTCCCAAAGGGAAGCAATGAACAAAGGAAACCTTCGTGTCAGGCATGGGGTAAGTCTGTGGTGGCCTCCATGCTGGGAACTGAGGGGCACAATCCATCCCAGACCTCCACTAACCCTGACCTGGAGCTTTGGGGGGGTTCCAGTCTACTCAGAGAACACTGGAAGCTGTCCTGCATCCCTTGTTCCTTGCCAGCAGGACACCTACAGAGGCCTGGCCGAAGGGAAAGCGACATAGCTCTGTCCCCCCTGGCAGGTCCATGACAGAACAGGAAATAAAGCAGGAGAAAAGGCTACTGCAAAGAAACAAATCATAGCTAAAGAGGAACAAAAACATTTCAGAGATGTTTGTTAATTCCCTCTTCCCTCTATCTTTCCTCATACACACATTCCCGTCCCTACTTTTCCTATTATTATTATTATTATTATTATTATTACTATTATTATTGCTTTTAGCTCTCCTGACCTGTTGGGAGATATTTTGAGTAAAATGAGACAAGTCTACACAAAATGCAAGCTTCTGATGTAGACAAGAAATCTTCTTTTTCCCCCCAGAATATTTGGCTTGACACTTCAAAGGCTTCTTTCTCACATTCACAGTGATTCTTCTATAAATACATCCATCTATATGCACATAGCAACTGCAACAAATCCACGGTCACACAGGACTTCACAGTCATTACATGCACACCAAACTGCAGCCCTACAGACCTCACAGTAAACTATTGGGAACAACCTGCAGACCTTCTGCAAGCACCCCAGTTTGTGCTAACAGGCTGGAGAAAAATATTAGATGCAGCCTTCCCAGACACTGCTCTATGTTCCAATCCTTACAGGACAACGAGGACAGAGCTACTCCTTTCACTGTAGAATGAGGGTCTTGCTTTACACCACACCTTACACAGGCACAAGGTGTGAAGACACTCATCTTTTTTGTCTGCTCAGTCAGGATTTAAATAGGAGGCTAGTGGAGACAGTTTGCAGCATGTAACAGTGTGACTCTTTTTTTGGATGGGGAAATGTTCTGCAAAAAGCAAAGACGCATTTGTCTGTTTGCCTCTCCAACCCCAATAGCTCTGTGGAGCTCATTCTTGCAGGGATTATACTCTACTGGTGTCTGATATCAGCCCACACCCAAATCATACTATTAAGTCTTCCAAAATGAATAATAGATGAAAGGAGGTGCTGCTGAAAACAGTGACAAGCAACTTATCAAGAAAAGCTGTTTTTCCACAGTAAGAAACCTCCTGCTCAAAAACACTAAGCCATACCTATCATCATACAGAGTATATTCTATTTACAGTACACCTATCTGGTTTTAATCACATCAGAGGAGTGTAAATTCTAGGAGTGAATCCTTTTATCTTTCAAGCCAAGAGATGTATCAAAAGTTAAAAACACAGTATCAAAATATTTTCATCCCATTTTGAGCTTCATCACAAAGGTGTATTTATAGCATCAACGAGGGGGTGTTGTGCAGACTTTCTGAACCAACTTTTATAGACATGCCATATCTATGCATATTATTGTCTGAAGTACATCCTTCACCATTTGAAAAAGCCCCATGAGCTCTATTCTTACAGAGACACCACTCTGGAATTTAGCTCTCAGAAATTCTAGGTTTTGAAAAATAAGTTATTTGTAAAAGGATGGGAAAAATGCAGTGGGATGTATCATCGTTTTTCTTTTCAGTACAGCCCAATGAGCTTTTAAGCTACTGGAAATAACAAAAAAGGGTACAGTGCACTCTTCACTTAAAAACCTCAGTGCAACAGCTACCTGTACATTCCAGATACATGGAACACTGTTTATATTTGCATATATTCAAAAGGCCATGTTTCATATCAACATATTGTATGTTTTCTTACTAATACATGCTTTATCAATTTTACATCTAACAGCTCCCTGGCCATGTTATCTGAACCCCTTGAGCACATCACAAACCCCAATGATCCTTCTCATGTTGCTGTAGAGTTCTCTGCCTGCTCCACACAGAGAACAGAAAAAATCCCACAGATCACACCAATGTATCTACCTTCCCAAACTCTCTGGGAAAGAAGAAAGCTGGACTTGGATCCCTCGCCTTGCAAAGCTGAATTTATTCCTATTCTCTGTCCAGGTACAGGAATCTGTTGCCAAATGAGTCATTGCAAGATAAAGTTCTTTAACACTGCAGGCTAAAGACTCACAAGTCCCTGAAGGTGCCCAAGTGCGGACGCTGCAAAGGTCAGAAAAGATCATCACAATAATATTTTAAAAGTCTGCCTTTTAATCTAAACATGAATAAAATTCCAAATCCAAGCTACCACAGCATTCATTCCCCTACAGCAACTTCTCAAGAGGAAGAAGCAGACATTGCAAGTGAGTCAGAGACAATGGCACAGAACTAACTCCTCCATTCCTGCTCACTTGAGACATTTTTTCAAGGTCTACAAGGTTTACTATTTCTTCCCTGAGGCAATTACTGGGATTGCATTTTTCCAATCCCCCTTCAGCTCACCCAGCCACATCTGTCACCTCTCCTGGCATCTCTCATCCCTTTGGTGATATCTGCTAGCTCTTCCATCTTCATCTTTCAGCTCAATCAGGCATATCTGTTAGCTCTGTTATGACTGATCTAATTTTGACAATTAATAAACATGACACATTTAATGTCCTGTTATTTTAACACTGAGAATTCCTGGGAAGGCACTGTCTTGAAACAAGATTTTCACAACTGAAAATTTCATCAGAAACTAAATGAATCCTACTTTCAGGTACAGTAATATAATTCACTGTCTCCAGCTGAACTGCTGCATCTCCAGTGATACCCACTCCAGAAAGTCTTCCAATGACAGCAAATAGCCAGCCCTGACATGTGGGACTGCACAGATGAATTGAACTGCACTCAGAGAGCTGCCTACAGCTCACCTGGTCGGAATACAGGAATGCACTGTGCATTCTTTTTATTCAGCTCTGTAGCATAGTTCCTGATTTTATGATAAGTTAACTCCTATATCACCTGGTACAATGACGGTCACTGTAGTGCATGGCCTATCCAGAGGCTGCAAAGCCTTTCTTCACCATCCTCCCAGTCAGGCCTAGAGGCAAGAATGAGTACCAGAGGAAAGGAAGAAAGAAAAATTCCTTGCCTCAGTTCCTGAGAGGCAATGTTGGATTCTGGTAACAGGATATGACCTATCAAGCTAGCAGAAGCTCATCCCTTCAACAAACCAGACTCAAGCTGGGTTAGAAATAACAACAAAGAAAATATAGAGCTGAATTATTTGTGCTGGCATTCCAGTAGGGATGAAACCACAGCATGTCCTGAGGACAACTGTGCTGTAAGGCAGCTTGAGCATTTATGATGATCTGCAAAATCAGCATTACAGGGAAATTCTGCATCCTGTGTGCTGGGCATCTGGAAGCGGCCCAACCCCTGCACACCTCTGTGGAAGATACTTAGAAGATGACATGGTAGGAAAATAATAGTATGGCAAAAACAATTGGTTTGATTAATAGTGATAACCTCTGGGAAGGCCCCAGCTACTACTGGAAGCTTTAGATCATACATGGTACTTAATAACAAAGAATAATGTTTCACACTTAAAATGCATCCATAACCTTTTCTCTGACTCCTGCATAGGTACACACCATTTCCATAAGATGCAAGACTTCCCTTTTTTGTCCAATATGCTTCAGAGAAGTGGATAAATCACAGTTGCCTGAACCACAGCAGATTGTTCTCTTTCCAGCTGAGCACGACTGAAAATGCAGTGGGTGAAAACGGAGCAGTGCAGTTTGTGCTGTTATTACCACATGGTTCCCTACACACACCATTTATACAGCTGTAAGGGAAAGAGGTGAATTTTCCAAGCATGCCGTGAGTGATGAGCTCTTTTCTCACCTCCTCTTGAAGTTAAAGATTGGTAAAATTGTAGAGGCATGGTCTCATTTGATCTTAAGTCATCAGAAAGAAAACATACTGTTAAAAATGCTAGAGATTAACAGATTTTCCTGGAGACCTTTTTTTCCAGTGTCTAGATGAGAGAATAAATTGCTAGGGCTTCACTGTCAGTTTATCTTGTCATCCAGACCCTCCAGTTGAGATTACTTCTGTTCTCCACTCCAGACCATCTGTTTCCCTGTATAGAAAGGATGTATGCACACTGGTGTTCATTAGTGTACATCAGGAGTGCCCTCTTCTTGCACAACAGTACCAATTAATCGATGTTACTTAAAGCTCCAAAAGAGCAAAGTGGAGCCTAACACTACACATACACACTGACAAAAACCCCACTTTCATGTATAATTTAGGAAAGTGGATGCAGTTCAGCAACAGTTAAAGATTAATCGCTCATGCTTTTTGTGCATTTACATAATTGATTTGCTAGATAATGCACTCTGCTCCCTTATTTAATAAACATATTAATGGTTTCAGACAATTACTCCAAACTGCCTACAAGTGTCTGTCTAAGAAACACACAAAAAATTAAAATGAAAATACACACCAAAAGGCATATCTTTCCTATCACATAACACAAGATATTAAGTCAATATGTCACCCTGTCAACAGTCACTTGCTACCTGCTGTTATACATTTATTCCAACTCTCGTGTATTAGCCAGGGCTGCAGCACTGACTAGACACCCATGTGGGCTAAAAAGGGAGCTCAAGAATGAAACTGGTGTGCTGTCAAAAGTCTGTGTGTGTGAGAGTGGGGAGGGGAGCTGTGAGACAGAAGGAAAGGAGGAGGGAAGGAAAATAATGCAGGGCAGAAGAGAAGATTAGAGAAGACATCTCTGTCATGTGGTCTCCTTTGGGCTACAGGGGGGAAATTATGGAAAAACTTAAGCTTGTTCTATTTTTCTCTCTACATCTTGAAGAAGGCCCAGCAGACAAACGTATCACTTCGAATCTTGTTAGCCAGCACACGATTTAGCCACTGTTGTTCAGTTTCAAGGCACTGGAGAAACTGCTAATTGTAGGGCTGGGATTGGGGACCCACGTCCCACCTGCCTCTGCTGTTCCAGCCTGCAGCCAAAGGCCTGGCACCAAGAGCTGCCACTGGATGAAGTGGAGGAGATGTTGCTGCTAGCTACACCTGCTCAGGGCAAGCTCCACAGGCAGGGTATTTGTAGGCCAAGATGTTCAGGGCTTCCCTTTCTTGCCTAAGTGGCAGTAAGGATTTCTACAGACATATTTAAAGGGAGCCCAAATTGAACTGAAAAACGTGGGAGGGGGAACAGAGCAAACACCAACTGACATAATAACTGGTATCACCATTACACCAGAACACCTAATCCTGCATTTAAAGGAAATTACAGCACAAGCACAGCAGGTCTGATCTCCTACTTGACATAAAACATTACACAGAAAAGGTCAATTTGCTTTTGGAAAACTGGCTAATGCGAGGTGCTACATAAAACCAGCCACAAAGCTGTTTTCATGGCCTGCTCTGCAAAGATACCTAAGAGGACACTACTTGTCCACTTTCTCAGCTGGTGGTTAAATTGCTCCAAAGCTGACGACCTAGAGAGCAGAATAAGAAAAAAATTGTCAGTTTCTTATCTAGGGTTTTTAATCACAACAGGTATTTTAAAAATAGCTATTCACTCCTCTCTGTGTTGGCTTAGCAATTCAGGGAGGGAAAGGAGGGAATCAATAAAAAGATATTATGCTGCACCACTGTTATCTTCATCCAAGCAAGGTTAATGGAAAAGTATCAGCAAGATGTTTCACTAAGCTGAAGTTGAAAACAAGAATGTAGGTATGGCTGTGCAATAAAAGAAAATCAGGACATTACAATCAGAAAATGAGAAGCAAAATGGTTTTCTTGCGGCTCAGTCAATAACTTGGCCACTGTACAGTAGTAATAGTAATACTTCATACTTCCAAATTCATTATTTTTAATATTTTACCTATATGAACCATATCCACAGCCTGGACACAACAACAATCTTCTAGAACTATGTGCTTATAAGGTGGGAATTAAAACTATCTTCCTCATCTTTGGTAATAATGAGTAAGTGCACTATCAAGCATTTTGATCATCACCTCTATATTGATATTCCTTGCATTCAGGAAGACACAGGGACTTTTTATACTTCTGGCCACAACATACAAATGCCACGCTTCCACAAGACACATTTTAAAGCTTTAGAACTGGTTTTAAGCATAAGCAGAGAGTGTGTTTCCTTGATCTTCTATTGGTTTGGAATATCTTGCAAGTTTTACAAGGATTCTGTATTTCATATTTGTTGACTTCTCTTGGACTGGGAAACTTTTCTGGGCACTGGAAATATTTTACAACCACCACCGATGAACTGAAAGGGAAAGGTTTCCATAATTCCAGTATCTTTGAAGTTTCTGTAACCAAACTGTTGGCCGTTAATTACTTCTGACATTTTACCAGACCAACTGACTGGCAAGGACATTACTGCTCTAGAAAATAATTGCCACAAACAAAAAATCTTCAGTTATCTGTGTTTCCACTTGCTTTACATTCCCAGTGAATAGGGAACAAGTCAGCATCACCATACTTCCAGACCCCAAATTCACATCCACTCTCAGCAGCAACAGGACAATGTCTTGTCATCCTCGACAGGTGACCATCCAAAAAGTTTAAAACTTCCTCCATATTCCACCACACCCCCCTCATTTGTCTCTAATGCTCAGGTTCATTGCCAAGATTTCAGTTCCCAACAACACTCTTCTCATTCTCCCCGACCTAAAGAGACACAGGCATCACTGGCAGAGGACACATGGAATGTCCTGAACAGATCTGGAGCACCTTGCCCACTAGACACCAAGGGCACAAATGCAGTGGTGGGGAAAGCCTCTTAATTGAGCTGTGCAGCTTCAGAGCATGACCAATTTTATTCAGAACAAAACACCAGTGTAATAAAAATAAGTACTACTGCAAACCCTTTGGGTCTTCACTCTCTAGTAATGTAAAAAATGGGATTGTATTTGTTTAGCTGAAGTGGGCACACAAATTGGCCAGAAGTACCACTTGATATTTTACAAGTGGCCTTACTTGTCCTATCCAAATGTATTACATTGGTTACTATTTGGTCACTGAAACCCTTTCTGATCCATCACTTCTCATCAGCTTTCAGCTTCCAAATGTTCTTCCTTCCTCAAGAGACTGTATTTGTTTTCCTGCACCACTGCTAGTATTCCACCTGGAGCTGATTCAGGATGACGACAAGTTAAAATACTATGAGTTCTATAAGTGAAATACTAAGGCCAAGCCTATCTTGCAGTCAAAATAAAATGCAGGCAGCAAGTGAATGCTGATAGATTATGGGTGATAAATATAATGGCAAGTAACAGATTAATATCTAGTGACTCTCAGATTTATTTATTCTTTATTTCAAAGACTCTAATAAGCAAGCAAAATAAAAAGCAAACTTTTTGCATAACAGAAGAAAAAAAAGAAACCCACCATACACAAGAAGCACAGCCATCCATTTAATCGAAAGTGCACCAAACTAAATCAATTTTATTGGTTTGGGTTATTTTTTCCTCTGTGTTAGGAAGCCTGAAATAAGTGTAGCATCCCATTTTTGCAGTCTCTGACAAACCTCTGCACGTGAGAAGGCAGAGAAAAGATGATATAATTTTCACTCTGTCTCTCCAAGAGGACCAGCCCAGTAATCTGCTTCTGTAGTGCATGATAGTCCAAAGCACTTCCTGAGGAGCAAAGGTGCAATTCAGACTGCAAGGCAAAAGGCTTAACCAAGGTAAGAAAACCTTTCCCCCTCTAGGTCTATTACTTTTTCCTAACTGCTCCCACTGGGTTATATTCTCAGCTGGAATGAATGAAAATCAATGAAGCAAAGCTTATTGACACTACATGTTCACCTATTGTAAAATCCCCTTGCAAGCAGCATATTCATGCTACTCCTGATGTCTAAGACAGCCCTTCTAACACACAAAATAACACCCTTCTGTTCCTCCACAAAAGTCAACACCAGTGAGCTCTGTTCCAATACATTATCTAATTTCAATTCTAATGGTAGTGAACAATATTCTTTCTAAAAACAGGAAGCTGATAGACCTGGTCTCCTGAGATTTATTCCCGCCTCCCTTCCCACCATTTCTCTCCTTTGTGTTTCTCCTCTATTCTTTGTTCCTTTCTACCTGGTTATCAACTTCATTTAGACTATAAGCTCTTTGAGGCAAGAGCCAGTATTCTCAGGGGTTTGAAAAACATCTTTGCCATCTTAGGGCATTCTATTAAAGAGCTATTCATAAATAAGGCTCTGTTGCAGGATGAAAGTGATTTATCAGTCATGACACTGACATCAATGCAACATATACCCTGTATAATGGTTAAGCTCACTATCCTAGGAAGGAGGCAAGGTGTCATGCAATCTTTAGGATTCAGTGCTTTAAGCCCCTACACATGTTCATTTCATTGTAGAAACTGCATTTTAAAATTAAAAACAGATGGATAAAATTCCACTTCTGTAAGTAGAAAAGCTCCAGTAGTGAAATTCAAATGTTATGTTTATTTCACACATTAAATTATATATAAGGTGCCATGTTGAATTATACATCTAGAAAGAGCTCATATAAGTGAGGTGAAGTTTCTCCAGACTTCTCTACTTTTCTCTCATAAAAACCGAACAAATAAACAAACAATCAAAAAACAAAAAAACCACCACCACTTCCTCCTCCTTTTTATTTTGTCAGCAGAAGGCAAGAACTGTGTTAAATTCTGATCACAGGCACATGCCACAAGCCTTTAAGGGACATTTAAGCTGCATCATGCCCATCTGAACCTAAGGCATTTTCTGCCATTTGAAACACCTCAGCAGTGTCTACACTTCCAAGACAAGTGGGCATCTATTTTCTCCCATGTATAATAGTAAGAGGCTGCTGGATCCTGTATTCTTGCAATCAATACACTGGGTTTTTCAGGCAGTGCCATCTGAAATGACACACCTATCAGCACAACAGCAGAACCAGGAAAAGGTGGCCTCACAGGAAAATGAATTTTAAAAAATCATTTGCAGTCAGTTGCGTAGCTATTTCCATTTCATCATCACCACTGTGCCCAATATTGAATAAATATATTCTATTCAGATAACATCATCCATCCCTTGATGAGATCACTCAAAATAGGATGAAAGTCAAGTACAGTAATAGGCACAACACGTGGACACCACTCAAAAATTCATTACCAGGTCTACCGAAAGCCAGAATTGTGGCAATTATGAAGTTTGGAAGCAATTTATTGAGGGTACATAAAGTACTTCTTTCAACTGCTCATTATTGCTGCTACCCAGAAGAATCATTAACAAGTACCATGGTGATGAACAGTTTCAGTGCTCACTTTGTTTCCTCTCCTGTTGCTGGGTCACCATTCTCCTTCACATTCTGAGCAGTTGCACAGGTGACCTGAAGTCCTATTCCCAAAATCATAAGGTCTGTGACATAAATCTGTACAGAGTTTAGCAAATTCACATTGCATTTTGGAAGGAGACAGTAACTTGTGTCCTTACTTCTTTCTGAAATGTTTTTCTTCTCTAGCACTTCTAAAAGCTCTTGTCTGCTATTTCAAATGCAAGTGCTAAGAATTCTTGACATTCTGCCATTCCTTCTCCTCCAAAGCGAAGTTACTAGAGATAGGCCTGCGAGTCTTTGCAGACAAAAGTATATCCAAAAAAGAGCTGTCACCTAGTGACTATGGCATGATACCCACACTCAGGTGAATACTTGAGACGCAGGCAGTCCTAACAAGACTGACATTACACACCAGCCCAGGAGAGAGACAAAACACCTGCAAGGGAGTAAGAAGTCATCTTTTCAAAGTGCAACCCTTCTTCCAAATCATCTCACTCAACTTTGCTTAAAATTTACCTAACAGGGTCTTGTTAAGGTACTGGGAGAAGAGATGGGAAGGTGACAGCATCTCCATTGTTCCCTACAAATGTGTGGAAATGTCTGGAAAAGTCTTCCAGCTGGAAAGAAACAAAATTCACAAATTTTACTTCTGCACCAGCCATTATCACAAAAGAATAAACATGTTGTGAATGCTGGGGATGTATTTTGACATTAGCTTTGAGCTGATCAATCTGGGACACGGAAAATCCAGCACAAAGGAACAGCATGAGAGATAAGAGCCATCATCCAGATGTCAGGAAACAGATGGATCCCAGAAATGCTTCTTCACTCTCCACTAAATGGCCTAAGTCACCTGAAGAACAGATTCTCCATAAATCTCAAAAGAATAACAACACTCTTCCCCCCCTGCAGCCACTGTTAATGTCTTCTATCTCAACGCATACCCTCCTTGCACCACCCCAACCTCCCTGCATCCACCAGGTGGAGTGATGGAATCTGTTTCTTCCCTCCTGCCTTCGGACAGACTGTCCAAATAATTCTGAAGCCTTAACTGCAGGCCATCTCCAAGCACACTACTACTGTATTTGTTATTCATCCTTTCCCCATATTCCCTACAGCAACCATGTTCATGGGAATAAGAGTGTTTTTCATTTCTGAATGGTAGTCTGAATTTTTTTTTCTGTAGAAAAAATATTCTTCCTGTAGGTTAATTTCATTGCAAATACCTGATCTGAATTCTGAGTCACTAGCAAATGAAGTGACCTGTGGCAGAAGGGCTGTCTTAACATACGTATGGAAGCTTATCAGAGAAAGTATTTTCAGATCAAGAACCTATATTGCCTATAAAGCTTATGGGATGTGCAGGAGTACTGAAGAATATTATTTATTTACATGAATGAAATATTACTTCAGTACCAGCTTGGAGAAACAGCAAGAGACTATGTATTGTACCCAATTTGAGTGAACCAGGTCACCTCATTACATTAATTACAAGCACGTTAATTTGCACTTACGCATTTTAAAAAATAAATAATAGACTTATAACATGGTTTGGGTTGGGAGGGATATTTAAAGGTCACCTAGTTCCAACTCTCTGCCATGGGCAGGGAAAAATTCCACAAGACCAGGTTGCTCCAAGCCCCTCCAACCTGGCCTTAACACTTGCAGGCATGGAGCAGCCACAGCTTCTCTGGACAACCTGTGCCAGGGCCTCACCATCCTCACAGGGAAGAATCAAAGTTCTCTGCTAGACCAGAATTACACGTTCTTATTCCAAGATACTACAATGAAGGTATTTCCCATTCAATGTCCGTAATGCTCCTACTTCAGTTATAAGCACTGGAAAGGAGTGTCTGTAGTATAGGAGAAAACAACCATTTGTTGGAGAAATGAATGCTTCATCCAATGAGTAATTCTCCTTCAGTAAAATTAATTTGTTGCCAAGTTCAATTTTTGACTGCACTTTTTTGCAACAAACCAACACAGAAAAATATTTAAATTTGGATGTATTAAATAAGCTTTCCAAGCATAGTAACTGAGCAGTCTGTTCACTTATGGCCCACAAGCCATTTTGAAGGCAAAAAAACATGTGCCAGTATATATTTATATAGGCATATATATTCTCACACCACAGGAAAAGACAAATGTGTTCTTAGATGTTATATAGAGTTCATGGGGGTTGTGTTTACTTTAAAAAACAAATCACCATCTATGCAGAGGGAAATCTAACACGTAGAGACCCATGGTTAAAACTTTTCCCCAAAACTCTGAAATACCATGTTTTCATATTCATAACCCAACATTAAATATTAAACAGTTCAAAGCGAATGTTTAAAGCTGGTGAATATATGACAGAATCTCTGCATCTTCTTGAAATGCATATGATCTCCTTCAGTGAACGTTAAGAAACTTTAAAGAACTCAGGCCAAGAAACGACCACTGGAGCACATCTTAAATTCATAATTAACTTGCTTCTTGGTAAGGTAATCCCCGTCTCACTTGAGTTATATCAACTTGAAATGTTCATCCTGTTGTCTTTTGCAGAAGGAGGGAACTGTTTCTAAAGAGACCCAGCGCGAGCGGCCCAAAATGAAGCGTTCAGGAAGAAGCTGCCCCTGGCTCCCCAGCAGGCAGGAGCCTGCTCTTGCTGGCACCAGTGCCCAGGAACGGGGCTGCTCCCTCTGGGCTGCTCCTGGGGCAGCACAGACACTGCACTTCCAGCCGTGCCTCACATGGCTGCTGCAGGGTGAAGAGTCACACTTCCCACAGGGTGCATTGCAGAAATCACAGGACCCACGGCGTGCACGCAGACACTGCCCCAAAGTGCTGAGCCACCGGTGTTAAATGACAGAACCTCTGCCTATTTCTCTCAGTTACTTTAACAAGAGATGCCATTATCAATCCACACATTCAACACAGTGATGCAACATCATCTATTCATTGTATTGTTTTACACCGGTTTTCCAAGATGGCATTTTATAAAGATCAGGTATCTTTTGAGCTTCAGCTCATGCAGGTGAGGAGGCAGTATTTTCTGTAAAACAGGCACTCTAGAAGACAGATGGGTTTGGAAGGATTGATAAGAGGTGTAAAAGATACTACAGAAACCAAGTAGGCAGGTGGAAGAGCTAGCCAAGTTTTATCACTCACAAACAATGCAAACCTGGTTCTAGGATTGCACTCAAAGAGCCTCTATCTAAAGAAGAAAAAAATTACTGCCAAGCTAAACACAGCAACCTGGAACGTGCTAGTAATGTCCCAAGGAGGGTTCTTTTCTCATTCTTTTCCTCACATGAAGCCCCAGATATCCACACAGGCCTTAGTGCCACAGCACCTCTGGAATCATTTGCTTTCTCTCAACAGTATCTCTGTTGTCAGGGGGTGTTCAGGGCAGGGGGAAATCACGGAAAAATGGTGAACTGAACTCTTTTTTCCACTGGGCTTAGAGCTTGAATAGCAAGCAAGAAACTCTTCTTTCATTCCCCAGTCTCTACCTCCCCTCCACACTACAGCAATGCCTCCTCCCTTTGCTTTTTCTCAGTTATAATGTTGAGCCTGCAAAACAGTCTGTTCAGCAAATGGCAGCTGAAGCATCTTTTACTTCATTTAAACTGCTCTTTCAGACATCCCCTTCACACCATGGGAAGCTAGCAAGTTGAAAAGAGGTCATCACAGTCTGCATCCCATAAAGACAAAAAGTTTTCATGGAAAATAGGTGGGATGTTCAAACGTCCTTGTGAGGCAGGACCAGCACACTGCAACACCAGAAAGGGTTCTTCTGATGCAATTCTATATGCAGAATGGCAACCAGGTAGGTACGTCCTGATGCATAAGGCAGACATGAGAACTCAACTACATTATTTATTCTTTTTACATAACAGATGAAGAGAAGGAGGGGTTATAGAATGCACTTTAGCCTTAACATAAACATAACTGCCTACAGAGAAAGCTTCAAGGTAGGAAAACAGATTTACATGCTGTTCTCATAAAAAGATTTCTAAAAATCTAGACAACAAATCAGCCAAAATCAAACACATGCAAAAGCATTTTTAAAAATTGCCTGCAAAATGGAAAACGAAGCAATTCTTCAGCTGCTAAATACCAGATGCTTAAAAATACCAAGCATAAAAACACCACTGCAAAGTACTTGGAAGTTTAAATTAAGAAAAAAAAAAAAGTTCTACACAAGAAAATAACTTTTAAAAGTCTACACAAAGCTGAACTTATTCCATACTCCATGAAAAAAATAGCTCCATAATGGCTAAAAAGCAAGGAAACGTCTTTTTTATGAATTTAAGTCCTTACTCATAGACTGGATGTATCAGAATTCAAGACTGTTGCATAAATTCCATTTCTACTTGAAATGATTGCACAAATGAGGGGCAAAAAAAAAAAAACAAGAACAAAACAAAACAACCAACCAAACAAAAACAACAACAACAAAAACAAAACAAAGCCCACAAAATAAACCCGATCAGCAGAGATTTAACACAGGCACTGGCCAAAAACATTTCTGGGTATGTGGCATTTTTAAAGACACCCCATGTTTTCTAAAACATTTCTAGTGTCATAGATTCTACCTGGAATTCCATGAAGTAGCTTTGCCTGCATGTAGAGCCTTTTAGAGAGGAGGACAGGCTGAATTCAAGGAACTCTGACATAAACCTTCTGCAGTCAGAAGTTCCCTAACATGTCCTGAATCTCAACAATATGATCATAGCACTTCTGTGAAGTTTTAAGATCTAAACCTGTCTGAAAGCGCATGAACACATTAGCATATTGTGGCAAACTGGAAATTAGGATTTTAAGGTTTACACAAGAGACTATTTAGCCTCTGTAGGATCTCTTACGAACAGCACATACTACAAATATTTGAATATTTTCTTTCCCCAGGAAAAAAAAAAAGGAAGGACAGGAGCAAAAAGCCATTAAAGGAATCAGACAAAGTTAGTCTGAATTTCTGACAGAGAAACAAGAGTATTAAGCATTTGGCTTTTAAGACAGACATCCTTTTCCTGAGTAGCTGCATGACCTAAACAATAGGCATATCACAGGATGGCAAAAAAGCTATGGCAACCAATAAACCAGAAAGGTATTTTGTTACCCTCTAGTTGCTGCAGCAGCAGATGCTTGTGCTCTTCCAAAAAAGTATTTGGAAAACCAGAGCATTTGAGGCAAGAGGATTTCTTAAAACGACTCTATGTAAATAGAGAATGGTAAGATGACATTTTGTAAGATTTCCAGTGCATATATACAGATTTATAAGAAAAGGGGTGCAAATGTAATTCTGCTCTTCCCAGCACCCTCTCAGCATCTGGTTATCAGTGGGTGTGAGACTTCCCTAGACAGGCAATACACTTGGACTACCAGTTTTCAGTCAAGTAAGTGACATATCTGCCACGAGTTCTAGATTCAAGTTTTATTTATTAGGAACACTTGGAAAGCACTTTAAGATAAAAATCAATACACAGATTTTACATGGACACTTTATGTCATTCACCACATTATCACACATTATCCAGGGTATTTTTGCACTACCTTTAGTGTTGCAAAAACTAATGTACCCATGAATGTACTCTGTGCATTTCTTGCCATTAATGATAACCTGGTAGATACCTCAGTGGAATAGCTGCAAATGGCCTGACTGTGCTTTCCATAACCACCAGAATTCTGCTTTTCAGAGCTGCTCTTCTGAAACTGCTGTTTCCAAATCGAGCTATACCTGCCAGCCTTATCCCTGTCGTGTTTAGCATAAAGATGAACGCACTGGAACTTGTTCTGTTTGCAAATACACATTACTTAAATCCTCCATCACCACCAAGAGAGGCTATCAACAGATTATTCCTGTACTACATCTACACAAAGCACTTCTGAGAATAAATCAGAAGTCATAAATCCTTATTTAATTAACTTGTGCAAGAAAACACCAAGAGTGAACTAGCAATCACACACCAAGGCTCTGACAAATCCAAAGGCAGAGTAGTGAGCAGTATCAAGCCCCACCAGGTAAATTACACTTTTTGTGTCTGTTTAGCCATGTAGAACATTACCTAGAAATCACAGAGAGACTGAGAGACTGACAAAATTATAAAATACAGGGGAAACCTCCAGTGCTTGAGGCTGTCAAATGTCAAAAGAAATTCAAGAACTTTTAGGTAAGTACAAAATGCCAAAACTTTCAGCTAGTTATATCCAGTATTAACTCACAGTTACCAGTAAATGATGCATTATTTCTATAACGTGCATGGCATGAAGCCAACACAAAAGAGAAGCTTCCCCGGGGTAATGGCTTTGTAAAAAGCCTCAAATCTTGATTTATAACTTTCTCTTCTTCATGCACAACTTGCTTAAACAATACAGAGAGCACTGTATATTTATATCATCATCAAAAGTAACAGAACCAAGAACTATCTTATTTTTTGATGAATGAATCGTACAATGAAGTAAAAGCTGAGAATTCTTTTAGATAATAAATGCACAGGAATCAAAGCCTACCCTGCTATTTCATTAGAGAGTAAACAGACAGACATATGAGTTAGATGCCAAATGGTATTCACCCTCCAAACACTATAATTCAATATAAGTTTACATGGTAAATAAACTCAGCACTGAACAATGCTCTAGAGCCACTCAAACACAGTCAAATAAATCATCTCTTTAAACAAGTAAGCTTTTAAACACGCATACTTAGCGGAGACTAGGCTCTAAATTATTATTTTTCCTAACTTCCAAAATAAAGCTACAACAATAACAGAACCAACAAGATATTTTAGAATATCCCCTGCATGCCAAACTGGAGCACTAAGTAGTATTTCAATTTTCTTTTCCATTTCAGCTTCTGACTCACTGAAACATCCTCCTCAATTTTTACATTCCTTTTCAACAGCTCTGTGTGTAAAAGGGTTCACTGCACTACTACAGGCAAAGCAATTCCCTTTTCCCCGTTTCCCTAAGCACATTTACCATTAGAGAGGCTGGGACCTGTGTAAGGTACTCCCCAAGTGAAGCTCCCTAAACAGCCCAGGCTGCTTTGCCCAGAGAAGGAGGGAAAGGTGAACTGCCAGAATCTGTCCTGCAGTGACAATCAGGGCTTGAGTCTGACACACACCAGGAGTTTTCAGGTAGAGGTCGTGTTTTCAGAGAACCTTCTCCTACACCGAGGACTGCTGTTTCTGACTACGAACCACAAACCAGTATTACATTTTCATCTCTCAGCAGTCCCATTTGAGAAATCAGCTGTACAAATGCTTCCAGACTTCTCACTGCCTTATATTAGTCTCCAAAAATTAGTGCAATACATAGCACTGTGTTCCCTACAAATCCAGGAATTTAACTATGATGACACTTGGAGTTCATTTTTTATGGAGGCACATTTGAAGTTTCACTCATGTCATACTTTCCTTGAAAAGATCTTATGCAAACATTTGGAAGGAGACAAGAACCCCAAGCAAGCAGCCCTTCACATGCTCAATTCTGACTGGAAGTACCCCACTTCTAAATGGAAACAATTGTTTCAAAATGTAGTTATAGAGGGAATAACCTTAGAGCAAAACAACTCAACAACAGTAAAACAAAGGCCTCTCATTTACAAGAATAACATTCAAAACTCATATCCAACAATAGCTTTGCTTCCAGCAGCACCTGTGTCCAACCCAAATCTGATTTCTCACTCCTACAATCTACATAACCAAGCTCCCTTGGGTGCTGCTTAACTGTCCAGTCATTTTGTCACAAGGACTACCCACAGTTCCTTTGATTCTCTCTCCTAATCCTCAAGCACAACCACCCCAAGACAGCTTTCCTACACTGCTGATCCCTGGCAGTAGCATGCTTCTGCCTTCCCCAGCTACACCTTGATTTGCAGAAGAGTGGTAACTTAAGAAACCAGCATCTGCCTTCCTACAACATTATCTTTTTGTGGACTATACCCTTAAGAAAAAGAGACAAAACACCACTTTTAAAAAAGTCTTTAGGTTAGGAAACAAACTATTTGCTGGTTGTTTTTTGGTTTTTGGGTTTTTTTGGTTTTTTTTTTTTTTTTTTTTTTGCCTAGTATACCTGGATTTGATTACAAAGAATTAGGGTAAAGATTAGCTTAACTATTTCTGTGAAGGCAAGTGTTGCTCAAAAGAAAAAAAAATGCAGCCCTGTTATTACAAAAAACATCTGCAAAGAGAGACACAAACATGAGGGGGGTGGAGGGGCAGTCACAGCAGATATACAGGGAACACAGCAAATTCCAGGAAAATCAGAGGGTCTTGCATATCCTATACTTGCACAAAACTCACCTCTGACTTCACAAATAAGTAACTGAAAACAACACAGTGCAACGAAACTGGAGATAAACACTTCTGCTCAGCCACGTTCTTATTCTTGACATACCAACAAAAATCAAAGGAGATGGCAGTAGCTGAAAGCTTTCTCAGTAATGAGGGAACCAAAGTTACCAGCTATAATTCCAGCCAACTTTCCTCCTTTTTCATGCTGAGGGGGGAAGAGACAACTATTATATTTTCTGAGACCTCAAGGCTGCCAACTGGCTGTTCTGCTGGAAAGGATTAAAATGCAATGTCAAGGAGAACTTTTGGAAGAATGAAACTAGGAAAAGCATACAGCTGGGAGCTGGGGACTCTTCTTTGTCTGACAGTACAACATGGATTTTAATACTTCTCCAGGACCTGCAGAGCAAGGGGCTGCTCTCCAGTAATTTAATACCAACACCTAAGTTTACTTGGCAACAAGACCAGGAGGCAAATTCTTCTCTGTAGTTTCACTGGTGTAGTTCCAAGGCAGTGACAGTGGAATCAGTGGTACTACGTCACCATAAAAGAATTGGATTCACTTCCCATCTCTGCAATGAATAGGAGAGGGAAACTGAAAAAGCAGAAACTTCATATATATTTGACAATCTATTCCTTCTGCCAGAGAAGATTATAGTTACTCAGAAGCACTCCTTCCTTTTCTAGCACCTGGTGCATATTAATTGCTGCAGCTCCATTGTTGTGACTGCCAAGACACTGTAAACACTGAGAGGCACTGGGAACTGAGAAGAAATGTGTCCCATGTGCTCTTGAGGACAAGCCCACTGTACACACACACACACACACAGAGTTATGGAAGCGTTAGTCTCAACGAGGCACCCAGGTTTGTGGGTGCTCTCACCACTGCCATCCTTCTCCACCTCCAATCCAGCATTTGCCAGCTCCTCCAGTTTCATTTAACTCACACAACAAGTTCTGCCAGAGAATCCACCTTTGTCAGTAAAGCAACATCCACAGTCATAACAAATTAATAGAAATAAATGAGTAGTGTCTTATATTGACAGTAAACTGGTGGGTGTGATGAAGAAAAGATACTCATTTGCTTGATACATTGTGGAATATTAAAATCAATGCTTGGTGTTTCCAACTACGAACCTAATCAATTGTTTTTATAAGCTGAAGCCTTCTCCTTCCTTAAAGCACTGAAAAATACCTTAGCCTAAAAAACAAGCTCTGATTGTAAGGAGGTACATTGAGAAAGTTGAGGAAAATGGTGGTAAGGGGTCAGATACATTTTTGTCAGGTCAAAAAAAATACAGGAGCTTGCTGTTTGCAGTTTGTTTCCTTTACATACACGTTCATGGTTTTCATTAGTTCTTTTTAAAATAAAAATCCTATGGGCAACTTCAAATTCAACCATTTTCCTTGTAGTAATTTCCGTTCTGAATCACACGTGTATGAAAGGTGGTGTCAGGAAAGAACTGCAGCTGCCTGGCAGGAGCAAATGCATGTAGAAAGGGATGCACAGGTGTCAGACAGAACATTCTTGTTTATCATGATCTGCTCATGAATAAACACATACCATAGCATCCCAGAGCACCAAGGCCTGCCTCTTTTACTTGAAGAGGAATACCACAGTGGATAGGGTCTCAATGCTACAGTGTGCAAGCAAATAGTATTTCTAAAGGGAAAGAAACAAGTGAGAGTAGAAGGCAGAGAAATATTTTTATGCAACACAGACCGGCTCATACTACAAAATTTCACTGGCACAGTTATGTCAGTAGCGAGAACAAAAAACCAACATACGCCCACAAGTGGCATCACAACACCAACAAAGCCTCCCAGAGAGAAGAAACTTTTCAGCAAACTGTCATTTGGTCAGTACACTTTCTATCATTTAATCAGATTGTTTTAAAACAGCCAAAGGGATCCATCTGACAGTGCTTCATTGTTCTCTCGAGCAAGGAACCCAGCTTAGACCTCCTGGTTCATACAGGTGTTGGATGCATCTCCCCTAGGTGCCCTCTCTATACAGGACAAGCCGCACACCCCAGACCCCTCTCCTGGGCAGTGCTCAGCCTCCTCTGGCTCTTGACACAGCACCCAGACAAGCCACAAGTCTCTGTCTCAGAGGCTTCTGAAAGAAGATCCTACCTAGAGATCTACGGCCTGCTAATCTGCTGTCTCTGAAATGCAGAGCCACTTGGTCCAATTAGAACTGCAGGGAATATTCATCCTGTCCCCAACTAAGATGAAGCACTTCTTTCAAAAGCTACTGTGGCACAGTGCCAGCACTAGCAAGTCCAAGTGTTCTGTGTGGAGCCAAGAGTTATTAATTAGTTTTATTAGTGGCAGGTCCTTAATGTGAAGTGACAGGGAAAGAGAGAATATCGCATCACTACTGAAATATAAATTGTCCAGATTTCAGTTTTGTTGCTCCACAACACATACAGGCGGGCAGCCAGGGAAGAGTGAGGAAGAGTGAACACAGCCAAATGCCTGTATTCAGTGTTCCTGTATATTAATGGCACACTGAAAAGACTCTGTTACCTCAGGTGGCTCTCTGGGGAACTGTTCATGAATTTTAATTACGACGGAGGGAGCATTTTGAAAAATAACGCCGCCTGCATGTTAGCATTAAGCATGGCCTAAGCTACAGCAGTCACTTCCCATGAAAATAAAATGGGCAAGATGAGGAGGAGAAAGCCTACTCTCTTCTGCTTCAGTAGGACTGCTAGTCTTTGGAGAAGGGGTCTTGGCCTAAAGGATGGATTCAGCTGTCAGAGATCAACCTAAGAAATGCCTGAGCATAAGCAATATTAATTCTTGTACAGACTAATGCAGACAATGTAGGCAATAAGGTCACAGACAGACACTTGGAAAAAACAGTCCTATGTCAAATACCTCAAATGAGAGATCATTCCTGAACAGGTCAGCAATGAGTCTCGAGCACTGTTGAGCCCAGTTGATGGCATCTTCAGGCCAGCAGCTTGTTCATGGTGTCCATTGTGAGCCCAGACTGTGAGGCTGTCCAGGAAGGGCACACTCATAAGTAACATCAGACACAGGATGGAAAATGCAGTATGAAAACAGAGGTGAAATCACCTACATGAAGCCACATCACAGCTGTTTCAGAGCACAGAATTTACACACTGTTCTACTCCTCTACCCTCTATCTGGAGATTATGTGACACATGACATTAAGATTGCTTCCAACATCCACTCCAGTACGGCTCCTCCACAACACAAGGAATAGGAAGTGTAAGTACAAGCCTGCAGACCAGACCTCCAGCTAAAAGAGCTGTCATTGTTACTGCTTAAAACTGCTCATGAGAAAGAGAGGAGATTCTCTCTATCAGTCCCCCCCTCTCCTTCCCCCGCCAAGTAAAGCCAAAAAAATCCTTTGAGCAGAAGGTAAGTGCTTCCAACAGTCCATAGACCACCACACGACTTTTTCACTTGGAAGGAAAAATATGGGTGGGGGGTGTAGGGAAGAGGGAAAGAAAAGAAAGGGTAAAAGAGAAAAGGGGTAAATAACCAACCATTCAAAACAAATCCTTGTGTCTGCTTTGCCATAAAGGCCTCCAATCCCAGCACTGCTCTGCAGCAACTGCCACAGATCTGAGCAATCACAGTTATCTCTGAGTAACAGTGTACCTGCAAGAAAAGACCTGGAAAAGCATTAATCTGATGGAAAGCTTTAAAGCAGCCGCATTAAACAAAGCCAGCCACGGCTACTCTTGCAACTTCTGAAGTAAATAATTTCCCCATGGACTAAACTAATAAAGAGAACTGTATGATCTAATGGTAATGTTTTTAATTAAGTTAGCTTTATCAGATTGGCAGGAATGAAGTGATACCCTAAAGAAAACTAACCTTCAAACAGGGGGGAAAAAAAAAAGAGGGGGGAAGAATAAATTTGCATTCAGACACCCATGATATTCCAGGAAAATTTCAGAACACCAGCAACAGAGCTTGTTGTATTAAAATCTCTTCTGAATGTTGTTGCAGCTGGGAGACAAACAGCTTCACATCGTGCTTTTTTATAAGGAGGAGGTGAAAATTGTTACCTTGCTTAAAGGAAAAAAATAAATTCACCACTACCAGCAAAAATCCCGAAACCTTTCAATGCTTTGCTTGCCTGGGCACTGAGGGAAATGCACACAAAATACCCCACAGCAACTTCATGACACTGCTCTCAAAGCAGAACTTCTGGCACATGGAAGATTATTCCTATTGACGAATAAAAACACTTAGGGGAAGGAAAAGGTTTCAAGAAGCCAGAGATGACAACTAGGCTATCAAAGGCACTGACCATTTCTTCCACTTTGCAGATCTCCATAAAGTATTTAAAACTACATCATAGCAGCACTGCTCAAGAGAATAAATCATAGATTTAAGCAACCAATATATAAAAATGGACATTAAAAGGGTGATGTCTTTATGAAAAGTTCCATTTAACACTCAGAGATCAAGACCAGACCCCTTCCATTGCCTTTTTCTGAAAGCAAAACCCTGTCATGCATCAACTCTACAGTTACTAAGGCTTTAAAATCTGAAGTTCAGACCCCAAAACCACAAATCTATCATTTCTGGTTTCATTTTTTAAATAAGTGATTCAAATTAGCACATTCATTTTTAAGAATTTGGATTTAACTATACAGAAATGAAGCTAGGAAACACAGCTATATACCACAAAGATTTTTCCAGTATGTTCAAGTGACAGCAATTGTTTTTCCTTGTCATTACTTTTCTCTGCAACACTCTCTTGAGTCTTCTCATCCTAAAAGCAGCAACCAAAATGGCTCTTCATCTAACAGTTTGCAAGAAATGGAAGACAAATTATGAAACACAAGAGAGCTGAATAGGAAAGGGAAAAAAAAAAATCAAGTGTTTTATATCTCCTCATTCTAATTGGGATGAACAGTACATGTGTTCAATGAAAAGAAAAAATAAGCCCATTAGCTCTCAAATAAAAGACAAATATCAGGGAACACTCACAAATGGAGCTCTGACCATCAAGAAATAAAAATATAAACCAAAAATTAGAATCCATTATGCTGGGGTTTTTGGCTCATCCTGTTGCAAAAGTGAGCCCCTGAACACTGAAATATCTCCTAACTATGGCTCCTTACTAGGGCCTGTAAGCTTTGCTTGAGGCTGAAAGAAAGAAAACATTTTGCTCTTGGACACCTGTCAAAGGCGATTTTTTTTTTTTTTAAATATACTGCATTCTGCAGCATTGCTTTGGCTTAAGAAAATAATTTTTATATTTTTATGAATTCTTGATCAAGTAGTAAAAGCTCTAAATTTAAAGATGGATGTGTGAGAGATCAAAGGTAATGTATCTATGCAAATAATTTCAGCGTACTCTTTCCAAAACCAGCATATAGCTATTTAACTAATCTTAACAAGTCTACGCATTGAAATTAGTAGAAAGTCTACAGTTAAGAAAACCCAAATAAACTGCACAGCTAAGAATAACATATGTAAATTGTATTTACCGAGAGTGAGATACTGTTCTGAACATGCATTTGAGTCCGGGGTAAATTTAAACTGGTGTCCCTATCCATCACGGACATTCGACAATGTTTCTGAAAGCTCCACAAACGAGTTTGAGAAGTCTGAACACTACAATGTCAACTTCCTCCACTGGCAGGACCCTGAGAGGGCTTACAGTAAGCTCTGTTCTTTCAGCAGCTTGGTTTTGTCATCTTCCTTTAACGAGGCTTAAGGCTTCTCCGCAGGGCCCGGGAGCAGCCTCGGGGATGGCAGCACAGCTCCGCGGCACTTCTCCCGTGGTGCCACCACTGCCCTGGGCCCTCCAGGGTGCTCAGGTCTCCTGGGCACACTCCAGCCTCCCTCCCTCCCCAGCTTCACCCAGCAGGGCACTGTGCAGCGGAGCAGGAGAGGCTGCTGGGGCTTCCTGCCAGGCTCCACTGCAGACCACCAGCAAAAAGACCCGACCCCCTGCAACCATGCAGGGTACAAACATCCAGCCTCCGGGCTCTTCCTGGGGCATACAGGTTATTCACTGCTATTTACCACGGGCCAAACATGGTGCTAGCTAGCATCAAATACACAAAGGCTATTGCTTTGTGCATTTTATTTTTTTTCTAAGAAAAAAAAAAAAAAAGAGGAAAAAAATAAAAAGAAAATATGGTGGATAAGGGAGAAGGCCAAGGGCTCAGCAGTAACGTGGAGGAAGTTACAAGGAAAAACATGGCCTGTCTCTCAACTCCAGGCCCTTGAAGAAATACAAATCTTCAGCATCCTCTGCCTTCATCCCTAGCACCTCTCCTCACTTCTTGGGAGAGTTCCTATTTTGATGAAACACGCAAGAAGCCGAATACATTATTTATTATTTAACAAGGCCCTGCAAACCCTCCCTTGGGGATCTGAATGCCTGCACTCGGAAAGGGAGCTCACCAGTGCAAGTGGGCCTGATGTCAGCAGGACTCCCAGGCTGTGCCATAACACACTAATGATACAATCCATGATAGATGATTTGTCCTCTGTGCACTAGTGAGCATGCAGAGGTAATTGCTTTACCCCAGCACACAGATTTGCCTCTGAGTACACCTGGAAAGAGCTGTGGGGAGCTGGGATAAGAGCAGTTTTGGAAGAGTCCATGAAAGCTGAGCAGTGTTTAACCTCTGCAGCACCTTACAGCACACCAGCTGTAATACTATTATCTAAAAGCAGTGGCGCATTCACATCAGGTACAACCATCTTCTCAGCCATCTCCACAAAACAGAGCTGAGCAACGAACAACATCCTCTGCTGTCACATCACTTAAAGCACCAAATAAGCCACTGGATGGTTAAACATCCAAGTCATAGAATACAATCAGCAACAGAGAAAAGGAAATGTAAAAGCTCTGTGCTCCTGCCTATGTAACATACCAAAACCGGCCAGCTTTTCCACGGCCTGCTTTATCGCTGTGTTTGGATTAGTGCAATGTGAAACGCAGCAACTGCTGTTATGTAACTAAACCCTGAGTATACAGTTGTCATTCTGGGTAAATTTAACTCTGCAGGTTTAGGACAGAGGTCTATCGCCAGGCAGGCCGTGCGAACTAAGAGAAATTTAAAGATACAGGGTCCTTTTTTGTTTCCTTCTTGCATAGAAATAATAGGGTAGGTCAGTCTTGCATCAAGGCCCCAGCCTGCCTGCCACAGACAGCTGGTGGTGACAGCCACTGCAACAGTGAGCTCAAGAGCACCAAATCCTGGCCAAGGCAGAGCTGCTTGCTGAGGCAGCTGGCTCTCTTCTCCATGTGCAGGCACCAACAACACAGACAATTCCAGGGTTTAATGCAGTGAGGATCCAAAGTGCACGTGCTTGTACTGTGCTGAAATCGTAACAGGGAGCCTTGTAATGAGAATAGTGTATTATTAGCACTGTTAGGAAACTGTTTCAGCACTTGCAATTAGTGCTTCCCTATAACTATCCGTTAATATTAATCCATTAATCTGTTTTCTTTCTTTTATCATTTATCAAGAGGCAAGTAGTCACTGAACTACCTTCAGCTGAAACTGGTGAATAAGCACTGACATTAGAACAGTGTCAGGGAATAACATTGCTCAACCAGCATCAGAAAATAAACACCAAAAGCAACAGCAGTAAATATGTGAATAACTCAGTACAGAAATATTTCTAGAAAAGCCTCTCTGACTATAGACTTAATTTTTAGCATGCAACATTCTAATAAATTTGAAATAAGAAAAAGTTACTGGCTTTTTTTCTATTTTTCATTTTACACAGCTGAAGAGCTTCTTTTAGGTGAAGAGATCCTTCTCCCAGCAGAGATTCTTCCCCTGTTCTACCAGAATAGTTGTACCACCTCCTGATCAGGCCAAGCCTTCAGGTTTTACTGGGAAATGCTTGCATGTATTTGAGAGTAAAAACCAACTTCTTCATTGGTAGAATAACGTTCACTTCTCTGAACAGAAACTTGTTTTCAGACTTAAATGGATGAGGAAATTGCAGAAGGAAAGATTGTACTGACTTCCACTAGATCCCTGCTGTTGACAACTTATCCCACAGCTCACAGGTTTGGAATAGACAGTGACAAAGCTTTTCTTGGATTACTGCATTCCAAAGAAATATACTGAAACCCTGAAAGCTAAGAAGCTGACTGTGATGTGACAAAAGCATGAACTGAAGCAACATATGTTTTAACATATTTAAAAGACAAGCACAATTGACTGTCTCTTGAAACTCATCAAAATAATTCTCTTCATAAGCAAAATACAACACACTACAATAGGATAAGAACAAAAGAAGAAGGATGGAATGGTAAAGAAAAACTAATAGCTTCACAAAATTTAAAAAATAATATCCTACCTGATAAATTTAAAAACAGACATCTACTATTAGTGTTACAAAAAGCATATTCATTTTCTTTTAACTGCAATTCTTGTTGGTGCAGAAAAGCAGGATTTACAGAATTTAACAAGGATTTCAAGACATTCTGCAAGATAATCAAGGAAGTAGCTCTGACTGCTCTACTAGACAGCCCAACACCCAAAGAGATCCAGCTGAACATGCACACATCACCTGTGCACAGCTGGCCAAGTCCAACCACTTCCACACCAGCAGTTTCACTGCTTATCCACTGCACAACAAACATTATTTTTTCCCTCCATCTTCCCTTTAAGGAAACTCCAGAAAGAAATTTGAGAGCCCCATCAATTCCCAAATGCATAGGTTCTATAAATAAAATGTAATGAAGTCACATAATCACCAGATGGAAGTGTGGCTAGAGATCTAGGTGCTACAGCATTCTGGATCCATAGATCTCTTCCCTAGAGATAAGAGCTGTTGGCCAAAGTGCTTTTCAGCAGACAGTGGATGACACAGCTTGGGCCAAACCAATCCTACAGGTTCAGATCCTGTCTGACACAGACCTATCTATAGAGTACCACAGGGTGCTAAGGCAATTCAAAGGTTAAAATTGACAGTGACTGCCATAATGCTCTCTTTATTTTTGCTTTCACTGCTTCCCCCTTCAAAAATTTTAACTACAAAGTGAATCTTCCACAATGACAATAAAGAGCTCAGAATCATCTTTGACCAAGTCATCTTCAGTTTTTTCAATCCCTAAGTCATGTTCACATCAAGATTCATCTGAACTTCTTCCACCAATATCTGCCAGAAGAATGATACACTTCTAGTATCAGAACCATTCCTTTGCAGTACCACTCTAATGTAGCTAGGCCAGATAAATACACTGCTTTTAAATACTTACTCTAAATTTGTAGTATTAATCAACAATTTTCACATTAACAAGTGAACTAAAAAATGATCTCTCAGCCTGGAACAGAAAATGACAGACGCTGGCTGCCAGCCTCTGTGTACAATCTCAGCACCAGAAGCCCTGCCCATCAACCAGATTATATCAACCCAGACACTCCTCCTACATTAATACCTGTTGATTACACCCACAAGCCACACCCATCTTTCCAATTACTCCTGGCTTCTTCATTCCTTTTCCCCTCTAGGCTTGTAGACAGCTCTGTATCTTGTTTCCTAACAGACGTAACAAGGCCTTTGATGTTCTCATCACTTCTCTTTAACTTCCACTGTAGACAGCATTTTCATTGAGACTGAAATTAGAGCTTAATGCTTCTTGTTTAAAAATACTTTCAAATAAGTCAATTAAATGTATCAAGTGACATATGTATGTTTTCTAAATGAAAAACCCTATGCAACTCATTGGATTGGACTTTTTTTTTCACTTGAACTAACAATGTTCCTTTCAGAATCAAACTGAAATGCCAAGAAAATAACACAAGTTCTAAAAATGCCCATCCTAACAAGGGAGGAAGAAATTTTAAATATATACCTCCTTACTTCTGAACTGGTTACATTTATTTCATGCGAGTTTGGTATTGTAGACTCCTCCAAGACTTACACTGACGACAGCAGAAGAAGGGTAATATATAATGATAAGGAGGGAAAACTAGAAGCAGTTCTCGGGAAGCTAACAAAGCTGGCAACGGAGGATGTGTCCAAAGTAGAACATTAACTTTTTGATTACAAGGTACACACCTAGGTAACAACACACAAGATTCATAGGTAAGACTTGAAAATTTCACATTCCCAATGCATTTGAAGAATGGAAATTGAAGCAACAAATTAGGCATCCAACAGAAGCTGCAAGTCAAGGGCTACCAGTGTATAACAAAATGTGTCCTGGGACTCGATTATTTAAACATACTGACAGAGGCTCCTGTCTTCGTATTTGATCCAAACCTCATCCTCCCAAGGGACTTTTTGCTCACATCTTAAAAATTTTAAATCACAGTGGTTTGTCAATATTTCTAATTAATTTAGACTATAGAAACTATGAGTCTTCCGTGAGTCTATGTTTGAAGGCATACAAAAAGCATTATAAAGAGCTCTGTGGTTTGATAAGAGCAGTTCATATCCTAGATGAGCACTGCCCATGCCCTGTCCCATTCCTCTTCTCGAAAAAGAAATTTAGTGTAAGAGCAAGGTAAAATTTTTCCCCCCTTTTCTCAATTAAGAAAGTATTGAAGTCTTAACAAGTTTTCATTCAAGTATTCTGTATTTCTAAACACACCCACATATCACAGCTTTCTCCACAGGCACTCCATTTTTTGGCTTTTTTCCCTCCAATATCTGCTATTCTTATTTCACAGTTATGTTCCAGATTTTAAGATGCCCACAACTCATTTTGAGGTTTGCACCAAACACGTGGCTTCTCTTTCACCCATGAGCATATGTTGCCTACTTAAACCAGTTTCATTTCCAATTTACCTTGAACAAAGCCTGGTGCACAGAAGACACCATTCAAATAGCTATCTATCATCAGCAGGACCTCCTCATTACTCCACTAAGTTCATGAAACCCAGTGACTAATGATTAAATGGAAGCTGCAGGATTGAGTAGGGGGAACAAAAAGGCAAGGCCTTGCCTGCTCAATGAGATGAGCACCAGGAAGAGCTATTTTAGTTCTTCCTGGTGGACAAGAGAGGGTGAAAAGCACACTAGATTTTAACTACAAACAGCACATAGGGATATCTAAATTGTCAGAAAAACACCAAAACCATATTAATTTATTTGCAAACAATTAAAATCTCAGAGCAAAGGACAGTTAGTTTAGAGACTGCCTGACAGCTCTATCATAATAGCTCATTATTTTCATGCTTTCATAGCCTCAGGACTTTGGGCACATTAACAACAAATAAACTTCTGAGGATAATTAAAAATAACAAGAATTCCTTCCTTAAATGAATACAAGAGTGAAAGCAAAGACTAGTTCCCGACATACCCACCAGTATGTGAGAAAAGGTAAAAATCAATGAAGATAACAAAACCCTGGGAGTTGTTTTATTTTTAGGCACCTCCCAACCTTTTCTTCTACTTGCCAGTGTGCCTTTCTGGCTGGCTGAACTAGTTACTCAAAGCACCTGACAGTTTCAGCTGACTCAAGGAACACATTTAAGCTTTATCTGTGCAGCAGAGTTATTTGCATCAACTCCAAGTCTGTGCTTTTGACTGTTGTCTCATTTAATTGAGTAAAAAAAGCTGTCAGTCTAAAGAAACTGAGCCCAAGGTAAACTCACTTTGAACTAACCATCAGCCAGAGCATCTCTCAGGACAGTCAATACTTAAGGATATGGTGAATCCAGTTCTCTGGATCCCTAATTAGATCATGCCTGAATTAAACTGTCAATGGCCCCAAAAATTCTATGTGCACTTTGCAACTACTAAGTCTCTTTTCCCTAAAGACAAGGGAAAGCCCACAAAGTCTCTTTGATAACTGTACAGCAGAACAAAAACATTTCCATAACAGATGAAACCATACAGCTAGCCCCCAAAATATCAATTTCTATGAACATGCTGCTCCAAATACAGGGTTCCATGTAATATCATAGCATTAAAACAAAAAAGCAGCACTATCCCAGGAGAGAGGAGAAAAGCAGCTAATATTGCTCTGGGGAAGATTTTCCTTCATTTCCCAGCAGTACTGTGGATCAGGCCTGGTCAGGGAATTTATTAATTGGAGTGTATTGACAGGACTCTCAGTTGTTGCAGAGCCGCAGCCTTTCCAGCTGCAGAAGTGAATAATTTAACTCCTTCACATGAGCAAGCCAGTGGATGAAAAACCAGATTTACCACTAATGCAACTCGTTACTGAGCCTCCCTGGTAAATGCAGCCTGCTGCACAGACAGCACCCAGCCTGGCACTGCTAAAATAAGATTTCAAAGGGGTCTGATGTTCATTATCAATTACAATCTCCACTGCCATTTTTTTTCTGCAGAGGAATAATTTTTAAACTCACTCCTCTATATGGATTCTCTAGTGTCTAATAATAAGTACTTTCATTTAATTGCTTGCAATTAAGCCTCTTCTGTATGCCTATTCTCAGAAAACTTGCAGATATGTCATTATCTTTGAAACGTCTGTCCTTCTGTCAAACATGACCAAAACTGATGGATTGAAGAATAGCAGTGGGAGGGCAAACATACCTAAAATTGAAATCCCACGAAAGAACGAGAATGAAAGATGACAACCTTGAGGGTAAGAAGCGTAAGAAAGGAAAATGAATGAAAATATCATACGATTAGTTTATTGACAAGAAACAAACAGAACCTGGAAATCTAGCTGTGTTCATTAACTGATCTGCCACTTCAAACCTTCCACCTTTTTTTTAAACCCCACTCTTTTCATGCAGAAGCAAATGAAGCAACACAGCAGTGGGATACAATTATTAGAGAGCCTCAAAAGCTGCTTGGATCTGGTTTAGCTTCTCTAGTAAGTCTAGACAGGCCATTTCAGGAGCTGTAGCTGAGTGCTGGAGAGCTACAGATTAATTTAACACTCTTAGCAGATGCAAATTAACCCTATTTATCCTTATTTGAAGTTAGAGATGTTGGCGTCCAGTCTTGCACAGAAAACAAAACCCTGAAATCAGGAAGATGTGACTAAAAAGGCAAAGTAATAAAGGCACTTATTTCTGTGCAATTCCATTTACAGTACAAGGTGGGAAGACAGGAAAAATAAAAACTTAAGTCCACATACAGCATTCCTTCACTGTCTTACTTCCATCCACAGCATCCTGGATTATCTAAGAAAACTATTTGTCAGCTAACTGAATTCTCCAGTCACTGAAAATTAATTCCACATTTTTAGTTTCTCTGGTATATTCTCAACCCTTTGAAATACACGAGGAATTAATCCATTCAAAGGGGTCTGTTGTTCAAAGCTAACCCTTCTCTCATTTTTTTGAGGAAGGATTCAAGCAAATATAAGAGCCTGGGGTATACAACATGCATTTTGTACCTGGCCATGACCCACTAATCTTCAAAGTCTATTGATCCACTAATGTTTCTAGAGTAATATCATTGATTCTTTAGAGAGTCAGAAAGAAGCAGCTAAAACGAGAATGTCTGGAGGACCTGTATACATAAATGGTCAAATTTCAAATTACTGTAATGAAAGATTTTCAGGCATGAAAATGTAGCATGTATTATTACAATTTCATGAGGATTCCTGGTTAAGGGTATGATTTGAGGGGTTTTTGGTTTGTTTGTTGCTTTTGTGTTTTTTTTTTTTTTTTTAATAATATAGCAGTATATAAAGGGCCAAATTCTACACTCAATTATGCAATGTGTAGATTCTGACAGCAGCTTCCTAAGTGCACATGAAAGTACATTTAGGCCATAGAGTCAGCCATAAAAATTTAACTGATATTGCATATATAGAGCTGGAAATGTCATTCTATCTGAAATATTTCCCAATTGGTAGCAGACATACATTATTTGAAAATGAAAAATATTACATAAGGCTTGAATAAAAGGAATTTGAAAAGGTCTCAGTTTATAACAATAATCGCATTAGATCTGACACAGACTAACTGCAGTGGGCTACCTATTTTCAACATATAGTTTTGACTATTTCTTTTTTTTTTTTTTGTTCACAATGGATTACAAGTAGGAGTTTTTCTGATTACTGCCTAAGTCTGTAAAGAATGCAGCAATCACAAGAAAAGAACTCTTCCTGCATGAACAAGAAGACAGGGCTGCATCTCTAGGTGAAATCACATTCAGCTTTTCTGGGTTAACAATGATGCTCAGCAACTTGAAAATTATGCCCTTTGAAAATACAAAGACCTAGTACTCAACCTCCCAACAATTATTTTTTTAATTTTGGCTAGAAGGAAAAAGTAGAAAGAGATCACTTGATTTTTTTAGCCCTAGAAGTGCAAGTGGGGAAGTACACCCTAAATGAGCTCACCCACCTTTAATTGTTACCTGCAATTCATATTGGTGAGACAATTCCTCTCCTGCAGGTGGCCTGAAGCACCCATGGCGTCAATATGTGAATTTGCAGTACTCTAATACACTGGGCTTGCTTAAATTTGTATGGTTTACAGGAGAGAAACAGGTATGCTCAGGGTGATTCCCTGACTTAATTCAGACATCAATTTTCAGAAGAGTAACTCTCTTGATTATCCCCTAAAGGTGCCAGCTTCTGTATGTTAGACAATACAGGGCATTTTAAAGAACTTAGATATGCACATCTAGTGTGACAACATCATGGATTGTTAGAGGAATCGTACATAGGATGACTATTCCCTGCGCTGCCGTTTGGGTGAGTAAGAGGTATCAATATTGCATACCTGGAGAGAAGTAGTATTTGAACACTCTAGCACAGCTATTCACAGTGGAAAGTGAAACACAATAATGCTTCTTATCAGCCATGGAGACTTGCTCCTCTACTTCCACAGCTTTTTAAACAACTAAGAAAGGGAAATTATCGAAACAGGTAATGCAGACTTTACTTGCCATTTGCAAGGAAAATGGCCAGAGCTTGAAGGCCACTACAGCAGAATAATCGAGGAGCAGAAGAGCTGTAAAGTTTGATTTTGTGAGGAAGCTGGGCAAGCATCTTGCAACATGGTGGTTTGCACTGCTGGGACTTGTGACACACAATAATGCAGCTGAGAGTCAGCACATAGGGCATTCCACCATGGCTAAAAGTAATTATTATCAACACCAAGTACTTGACGCAATTTCAAAACATTACTCACTCATTTGGTTTCCAAACATCAGAAGCCTCTCAGAAGAGATTTCTCTCATCTTCTGCTCTTTTCCATTCCGTATTACGTAGGTTTTTTTATTTGCCCATTAATCAGCTATGACACAAACAATATTTTCATACTTCTTTCCTCAGCCCAAACAGCAGCTTCCACATGCTCTTCAGGATTTATGCTTCCAGAGACCAGCCCCACTCAGGATACCACAGTAGGAGTTTTCCTGATTTCTGCTACATCTTGTTAGGGTCATTGGCATACACTGAACCTCCACGTAAAGATCACAGGGAAATCTGATGTAGGCAGCAGAATATACCCTCTCTTACTTGTCAAATCTAAACTGAAGAGTACTAATCATTCTTGGAGGAAATAACTCTTTATACTCCAGGCTAGACACCAGCAGCCCTACCTGCCACTGAAGGCACAAATTCCATACATCAGAAGAAACAGTGAGGAAGAAACAGTGCCTAGGCTGTTTTTTTTAGTTTTAGCTGTTACCTTACCATTTAAAGTGAGAGGAAAAAATAATGACCAAAGCATTCCCACTTCAGAATGTCCTTAGGTACTTTGCAATGCCATTGCTTTGACTGCGTAGCATATCAATGACAACAGCAACAGTGCTACTCCTTCAGCAACTAATTTTATGAATACTGTCTATTTGCCTGTAGGAGCCCACAAATTTCATTCTGCTTATTTGGTAAGACTTATTATTTTGTGTTATTTACATTGCATTGTTTTTTCATACCACACAATACTGATCACATATCCAGCATCACCAAGGCAAAAGCAAACAAAAATCCAGCACCACTTTTACTTTTTGTAAACTCTACACAAACTGATTTAAAAAGTAATGGGTTGTTCAGGAAACAAGAGCCACTGAAACCCCTGCATATGTTTATTCCCACTTCCAGTGAGCAAAGGCCATTCACATAGACTGCACCTGTGGGGCTCTACGGTCTGCTCTCATCTAGCCCAAGCAATTAAGTATCAGAGGATTTCACAAAAAACATTCCTTCAGGCTGAATCTTACGAAGAGAATATAAGCAAAACAAAAACATTGGTAACCAGCCTCATGGTAAAAAAAAAACAAAAACAGAAACAAAAACAAACAAAAAACCACTATCCCTCTTGTGATAGTTCCCAAAAGCATGGCTGGGCTAGCATCTCCCTTTACCAGAGCAGTTGTTTTAATAGGGACTTTTCCTAGGAAACACTAGATAGTGCCTCTTTAATATGCAGGATTGGTAGTGACTATTGCCAGACCATAATCTTAGATGTTTTCAGCAATCAGTTAAAGTTACTTGAAAAAAATCTGTACACAAAAATGTCTTCAAAGAGACTGGCACTTAATTTTGTCTAGCCAGAAGGAAGGTTGTTGGGACAGAGATGAGCAAAGCTAAATTTCATTAAACTATCACGGAGTTTACTCACCATGAAAAACACTGGCTATAAATGAGAAATAAGACACATAAGAAATAAATAAGTGAGAAATACCTACAGGCAAAAGACTGAGAAGGCTTAGCAGGGCAGAGAAGAAAAAGCAAAATAGTTAAACAAAGTTACTCCAACACAAAGCAAGTGTAACACAGTTTATTAATTCTCAGCAGAGGGAGACCTCAATACCATTACACTTTTAACACAAAAAAAGCATACCAGTCAGTAACATAATAACCTACTGGAACATTATTTTTATTCATTTGATTGTCAGTACTTATCTTACTAAGACAAAAATCAACACTTCCTCTCTTTCTCAGCTGTTTATCTTTCAGAAGCAGTACTCCAATGCATCCATTCAGCAATTTATGAGCAAACCTGCATCTGCTCCTGTTGTTCACCACATCCATTTTCTGAAACAAAAACATCTTGTCTCCATTAATTGGCCACTAAATTTTGATACCAACAGTTCATCATTTGTTATAATTTCGTCAATTAAAAAAAAAATCAGCCTAGAAGATGATCTCTACTAACAGGATATCACTGCATTTGCTGTTACCTGAAACCTTCTTTTACTCTTTTAGAATTACTTGTTAAATGCTTTGAATGGAACCTTCATAGCTAAATTTAGCTGGTTAATTCTGGTTAATAAAAAGCAGAAAGGATGACTAACAACATTTTGGATACCTCCAGTTTCTGAATTCTGCATTTTCTGAATTCCCTTAAGGGGAAGGAAGTACCCACCCTGGCACTTTCATCTTCCAGACTGGCACTCAATCTAAAATACAGGAAAGCTTACAGATCCCATTTATAGAAATGACTGAAAGTTTCAAAGTGACACAGACCCATAATGGGAGATTAATTTTCACAACTGTTCCACGAAAGTAAATACAGCACACACGTCATTATCCTAATCAATGTTCGTTTTCTTTTCTTGATGATCCACCTTTCCTCCAGGACTATAATAATTTTACTTAAATTTTAATATCCACCAGCTCCCACCATCTTCATGCTGGAAAAAGAGTTCTTTAGAAACCTGCTCAGCTCAGAAACAAAAGCTGAAACAAATTGTTTGAATAAATATAGAACATTTTCAGAAATAATTCTTGTGTTAGAAAAATTACTCCCACTTGGGTGTGATAAATGCTAAGAGTAAAACTTCTTCTGCTTCTTTCCACCACACAGAAAAGAAGGAAAGAAATCAATGTTGTTTTGCTGCATATTTAACACATAATATCTTGGTAACACTTGCCTTAGCAAGGCTCAAACAGCAAGGAGACCAGAAGCTTACCTAATCTATTGGGATGCAGTACAACCTACTTCTAAAGGACAACATATAGGTATTGAGGAAGTAAGAAAAAAGAACTTCAACAGATATTTCTACTCATAAAATGGGAATTTTAATTCAGATATCAGTCATCTCAGGAAAGATGCAAAAATTAGAGAATCAACAGAAACCAAAGCCATTTTTTTTAATATCTGAATATAAAAAGAGTCTTCAGTAGAACTGACAAATTGACGATGGATCAAATAACTGAAAATCAACTGACATAACAGCAATGAGAATTAATGAAGAGTCATTACATTATTAATAGGATTTGCATGATTCGTCAAAGCTCTTCATACTAAGGAGGAGTTTAGTTGATATTTGGGCTGGTTTCTGGGAGCTCTGTTCCATTTCAAACCTACTGCTGACTTAGGCCTGTGTTTGAAATATGAGGTGAGCCATGCACAGTGCAATATTCACTTATGGTAACTGTTGCTTTGGAGGGTGATATGAGTCCATTCCCACTGACAGCCAAGATTCCATCTCTTCTCCAGCTTCTGAAGGGTACACAAACCTCCTTCTTACTCCAAAGTCTATCAAACAGAGGTTTCTCCAGTGCTGAACACATGAACTAAAACGCAGACCTCAGGTTTGTTTCTCTGGCTAAAGATCACAGCAGTGATCCATTTCCCCTTTGCTGGAAAAGGTTCACTTAAATACAGCTTCAGACTGGAACTAACCGGACCTCCTTTCCCATTTTAACAATCACCTGTCTCAGCAAGATACTGCTAATAAAAACCTGAAAGGATGACTAACAATATTTTGGATACCTCCAGTTCCTGAAAGTGCCTTTGGATAAAATTTGCCCTTAATCCTTCTCTGTGACACAACCGCATATTAGCAACTTAAAGTTACATAACACACTGTATTTCAATTCTTTTCACATCTTGGATCTGAAACTCCAGTTCACATTAAACAGTCTTTGACAGTTAATGACACCAACTTCCTTGGAGCCAATACTCACAATTCAAGCTCAGAACCTGCAGTAGTGTTGGATGTGGCCACCAAACCAGAGCCTCCCAATACCCTTTGGTCCCCAAGCACTGCTGTGGTCACCTCATGCACACTGCACACAAGGGGAACACAGCTGTGTCCAACAGGGAAGGAAACTCCAGAAAAAAAGATGTTTTAAAGCCCAGTCATCCCTTTCAGTTTCTAAGTATGAATTTGATGAGGTAGACAGAACCACAGGAGACATTGATGGCAAGGAATTCAAACAGAGTTTGTGGTTCTCGCTTTCGTGCTCTCCTGCAAGACATTTCCCTCTTGGTGACTCAATGGCCACAGTGAGGACTCTCATCAGAGACAACAAACTGAATTAACCTCTTGCAGAACAAAAGAAGATAAAGTATGGACATTTCAGACCTCTGTCCCACCGTACTGAGCACAGCAACTCTGGGACAGCTGGATCCAGGTGAACAAATGGGAGAGTCAGAAAACACATCACGTCCACACCACGTCCTTCCAGTCTCACCATGTGAGGTGTGAAACAAATGTGAAGGAATGGATACCTTCCAATTAGGAATGTTGATGAGAAAGTTCAAACAGCAATAGGAAACAAATTAATAACCAAATCTGTGTCATTGGAAGGAAATTTTCCCTCCAAATTGTCTTTAAGGAAAATGTGAAAAGGCTAATTATTATGGCAATGCCTTGAATAAAGTGTTTTTACATGTATTAGGAACGTCTCCACAGATTAAAAGTCTACCTGATTTTGCAAAACTGACTGCCATATTGCTATTAACTGCATATTAGAAGACAAATTACAAATAAATTGCCATCTCTAAAAGTTGGCAAGTAGAGTGCTTAGTCCTTAATAAAGTCACGCAGAACAGCTTCATATGATTTAAATCTAGAGTATGCTTTAATTAAAATTACCTTAAAGGTATTAAAAATCTCTAATGCTTCAATTTGAATATATGTTAATTATTCTCTATATGTTCTTGCTTTGTGTCTATAAAACTTTTCCCTCAGTAAGGTCCAGCAGTTATAAGTCTCCCTGCTTAAAACACACAGGAAAAATGTGGGGAAAAAAAAATTACAAATCAAGAGCAATGTGTTTACATCTAAAACATTACATTGGAAAAACATAATGTAGAAATATTTACTTTCATGGAGAAACATCATATAGAGATATCAGGATTACACTAAAATTTCAACTGCTTACATTTAAATGTGGTTGCAAAAATCAGACACTACCTGAGACAGACTAAAACCAAGTTTCTCTGTGCTGATCTGGTCAAAGTATGCTGAAAAATACTAACAATACATAATTTCACCAAAAGAAGGAATCCTGCTTATCCCCCACCACAGCCATTAATCTATTTTTTATCAAGTTTTCTTCAAAGATGCCTCACAAGTTAATGTCAAATGACAATGACAACAACAGGTATCTTAGTAGAAACTACCAATCCCAAGGTCCTCCCCCCAAATTAAGGCACCAGGGGAAACAGTACAAACCTTTTCAAGTGAAGCTTGGAACTTACCATCTCACCATTTAGATGACAAGATGTGTTTGCTTCATAGAGAGTCCTCACAGTGCCCTACTGTTAGTTCACAACTCTTTTTCTTTCATTCTTTTTCCCAAATATTTGCACTGTTGCTGGACCATAAAAACAGGCTTTCATTTTAATCTGCTTAATACACTGTGGGAAAGGGCTTCTAATTTCACAGGACCAAGATAAGACAAATAATTCATGTAACACATTAGCACAACATCTATGGCAAAAAAATTTAGTTGGAGATCATTGGAAACAATAGGGTGCTAAAGCAAATCAGAGGCAACTGTTTGAAACCACACCATGCACTAAAAGACATTTTATTACATTCCACAGCAAAGACAAGATCACAGAATAAGACCATATTAATTGTACAGAGGAAATAAGGAAGTAAATTCCCCTCCCCTCAGCAGACACTGTAGCTTCCCCCTCCACTCCAGTCCTTTTGCAAATGTTTGGGGTTTTTTTCCAGGCCATTCTCTAAATCAGTCATCTTTCTTTTGTACCCTTTCATTGCACTTCTTCCTTAAGTTCCACATCTTTCTTTTACTGTTCATTACCCAAACTACCCTGCTCCCCCTTTGGCTTCATTTACTTCCTTTCTGGGTTTGTTTTTACATCTTCTATTGCTGCCTTTTCAGAGCCAAGTTTGCTTCCAGTGTGTGTTCTGCTGTGTGCAGAGAAAAGCAATGCAAGAAAATATTTTCAGTATATTGGCATGAGTCCCCACGTCACCACTTGTGATCATTTTCTCTCAAATCCCTAAAGACATTCTGCTTTGAACCTCTGCTGTGGCAAAGAAAACAAAGGATACGTGGAAGAAATTCTGAGGAGATTTGACAATTGCAGAGACCTACAAGGCACTTCTACAGTATCTAAACTGGGCTGAAAACAACACAAAGGTGGACTTGGGAATGCTGAAAACCCAACACTGAGGCCAAATACAGCTTGCTAAATGGGAGCCTGTGGTTATCCATAAACCTAGCTGCTCTGCTAATCCTGGAAGCTTTTGTCCTTATCCTCTCTAAGGTGAATGTTGTATGGGGGAGCATTCTTCAGAGAACTGAAACCAAAGATTTTAGAGACAGACTGCCTTGAGCACTGCTGTGGAAAGTTAATGACTAGCTAGAATTTTGGAAGGATTTTGATTCTGTTTTAAAAAAAAAAAAATATCTTCCCTTGCTCTTTGGCACAGCCTTAAGATACTACACTGCATGTCACCTTAAAGCATCGCTAGGATACTGCTGATATGGCCTGGTAATTTCAGTGAGGTATTATTATCCAAAAAAATTAACAACTGAAATTTCTCTTGAACTAGAAATGTGTATCTCTAAAAGGAGGCAAAGTGGTATAGCATGATTTACTCAGAAAAAAAAAACAAAAACAAAACAGGAAAATAATTCAGTTATAATCAAACCATGTTAGAGGCAGCCAATATCAAGAGAGAGAAATGCCAGTAAGGCAGGCCACCTCAACAGTTAGCTTATTAAATTCTCTGAAGCTAAATCCCTACAATAAGTTCACCTTTCCCTTCATTTTTTCCATCACAAAACAAAAAAGATTTCTTGCTTGTTATAAGAATAGAGCTAAGATGTCAGTGTCAAATTAAAACCTTTAGTAAACTTAGGAAACACATTCCATATCTAGCAAAAACAAGTGCAACTCAGGTTCTGTACCTGAGGAAATTCTTGCTCATTTCCTAACAGCTGTTCTGAAGAAGGGATACAAATTCTCCTCCAGCAATAAAGCCACAGTATGATCCTGAAAGCAAAATTATAGCAGAGTAAAAACGCAACTGCCAAAATAATTACGACTGCTCACCCAGCCCTACCTACTGTGAAAACTACAGTTAATTCGTCCTTTATCCAGAGTCATTGTCATTGGTGCCAAACTTTCTAATTTCTCTTAAACTATTTCTCAGTGCAGTTCTTGATTACTTGCATCTCTCTCTTGATCTTTACTACACGTGCATGCCTGGTTTTACCCAACACTGAAGTACTATCACTGACATAACAGAATCATCCACGATGGTTAGTATTAAACACGCACAAACTCTCACATGATCCAGTCTTCTGTCACTAGAGCAGAACACTTCTAATAGCCAAGGGTGGCTTTCATACTGCCAATGTATGACTGACCTGAACTGATCTCTGGCAGATTCACGCTCATGAAAATCAGAGCGCTTCTTAAAAATACACTTAAACTCAGCAGAAAAATACAACCATTAAGAGTTGAAGTGGAAATGAAATCTCGAGAAAGAACTCAGTGGTTTGTTTTTTTGTAGTCTCTCAAAGTGTAAGGCCTGTCTGGCTACTGATGGATTGGCAAGGTTGCTAAGGGACTGAAAGTACATCACCACTATACATTGCTTTGTCCATTATTCCTCCAAGCATCAGTCCTGGAAAGAGTTACTTTTGTGCTCTAACTGATTTTCATGTATTATCTCAGAGGCACTCAGACTCCACAGAAGATGTCAACTGTTCAGAGTATACTTCATTAAAATTTTTAAAAGGCCTCTAACAACCCAGGCAGTAAAGGACCCTATCCTAACTTCTATAATGACAACACAAATGACTAAAAAACTCCTCTTGAAGATTACACAAATGAAGCAGGACGCAGAGAGAGGTTTTTGATATGCCCTAGTTTCCTTTGAGATTGGTTTAATATTATTTTATTTTTTAATATACACAGGATTTAGGAGATGCTTTGTGCTGACAGGGTTTTTTTTTAGTTCAAGTGAAGTATTAGCAAAAGCTGTACTTTAGCCTGTCTTATCAAATTTCAAGACTTCTTATAAAGAAATAGTTTAAACCTTACCTTTCTGCCCTTAGTTAAAAGATGTAATGCAGCAAAGGCCTCTGATTTACATTTGGTACAGACTTCAGCAAAGTCACCTATTAGTTCATAAAAAGGTATTCTTTCCCACACTTACATTTGAAGGGAAACTCTGAGGGGAAATCCTACTTTAAAGTATTCTCGTAATTCCACTACAGGAATAAAATAAACCCTATAATCACTATTTCACAAGTCTTGGCCTTGGTTTTATCCTTGACTGTATCTAACAGACCTTGCTTCAGTGCCAAAACAGTCAGGCCAAGCTCTAATACATAATTTAAATCTTCCCCATGGTGTCTACAGTTTTACATATATATATATTTATTTCAGAAGTGCATGGCATACACTTCTACATAACTATGGAAAACACTCCTCTCCCACAGGTAAGGAGCTGACAGTGCTATTGGATGTGCAGTCAACAGCACTTTGCTATATGGTCTACCTCTGGGCTTTGATTTTTGTTTTTCCTTCTGTCTTCTTCCAGCCATATTGTTGAAACCAGCTGCAGAGTTCTTGGCCATACAGTCCTCATTCTTCACACAAACCACCTCTTTGGAAGAGCATGCTATTTTTAAAGATAATTTATAAGTGTAATAAAATTAAAAAAAAAAAATTAAAAAGGGAGAGGGGCTTTTCTGTCCAACCTCCTTCTAGAAGTTATAATTTCCACTGCCTCTGCATATTAAATACTTTCAATACATTTGAACAGTTGCAGAACTAAAGCACACAGATATATTGCTAATTAATGCTATAAATACCCCACAGTCTGTAAGAAATGAAACATTTAAAAAGAACAGCAGCACCACAGTTTTTCATCCCATGATCACTACACCTGCCTCATTAATCTCCTGCACCCATGTGAAGTAAATATATAGTACAACTACAAACTAAAAATCAACAAAGCCTTTAAAAATGGTTTAATTTGATTCTACAAGGGAGGTTATCACAGTCCAACTCTGCTTCCCCATATTCTGCTGGCAATTTCTCTCAGCTCAGTTTCCACACTAACTTTGTTCTCCATCTTGCAATCTATCATGCTGTTATAATGCCAGCTCAAACACAGTGCAGCAATTTCTCAGAAGTTGCCAGCTTCATAGTGTGTTCCTTTAGAAGTGCACAGAAATTATCAGATTAAGTTACAAATGAATGACTTTGCAGTTGGTCATTATTACTAGGACATTTATGTACATTCAGTTGATCATGAATTTTGACTTCTGTTCCTTTGCAGATCTTCTGTTTATACTCTGTTCTGATAGATTACATGGGAAGTGAAATTGAAGACAACTGGAAAAGAGCTGGATTTTCCCCATAGCCATCAATATCCTCAAAAGACAAGACTTGACACCTACCTCCCCCACTCCCCACTGGCTGAGTGCCAAGAGATCCCCCAGAACCATTTTTAAAACCGCTGCAAATATGAGCATATTTCATGGATAGCAACTCACTATTTAAGGGATTCAACAGTAAAGAAATTTGCTTTACAAAAGCAAGACCTGCAACATCCCAGGCATCCCCCCTGGTTTATTTGGTTCACATACCAGCATGGCACCAAACAATTAATACATCCAGAAATACCTAATATCATTGATCATTCTGCAACTGGTGATCACAATAGGGATCTTCAATTATATCCCTGCTGGGGGTATAATTTTCAGGGAGGTATTTCAAACCAATTTCTTGACCATACACTGCCACTGAAAGTACCTAGTAATTTTCTACAGGAATAGAGCTGTTTGACCCAATTCCAATGCAGATAATTATATTATCTGTATCCAAAATCCCTCTGAGTGTTTCAATCAGGTATGGTATTCTTCACTTTCCGTTCTGATCTGCTTAGCATGGCTGAGCACCATTAAACAGCTGTCAGATTCCACACAAGAAATGGCTGGATTTCAGTAATAAGCAAAATGGTTCCCAATAGCATTTAAAACACCTGGGGATCCTTCCAAATGAACAGTGCAATGAGGCTAAACTATAAGATTCAACTGCTGGAAAATAAGCCCCACAATTTCTTCATGAAAATACACACCCCAACACACTTAGTCTCTGAAGAGCTCTGAAGAGTTGGTGCCAAGAATGAAACATACCTAGATGAGACTTCAGATAATGGTATGAAGAAAAATTCATAACCTTTACATTCAAGAAATTAGACAATTAACTCCTCATGAAACGCAGCCCAAGTTGTTCTCTTATTTCTATCAGCACAGACCATCTACAACAGATACGCTGAAGTGCTAAACTGTGAGTCATAGAACAGAGCTCACTGTTGGTTCACTGATCACAAAATAAAATACCAGGTTCTTCTTCATTTTCAGTCTAAGGAGGTTTTTATAGAAAACATTTAAAGAAGAAAGTGAGCTAGCTGATTATGAGCACAGACACTTAAAAGTGAAAAGGTTTCCAATAATCAGACAACAAAGCTGTAGAGGAGCCTCCTATTAGAACACTAGGACCAAAAAAAAAAAAAAAAATTAACAACCCTAAAAACCAAGTGTGATCTGTTTATGACATGAAATGTGCAACATGGATCTAATGACATTAGGGGATTCAGAATCTGCTCTGCAGGGCCCTCCTCTACATATCTAAGAATCTATGCAGGTAAGGATGTGTGACCTGTCTGCCAGCTGAGAGTATATATCAAATCAACAGCTCTGTAAAGTACATTTCCAGAAGTGATTATCAGGGCTACAAAGACAGCCTCAGCATAGGTGAAATACAAGATACTTGGAAAAAAAAGGGGTCAAAGGAAACAAGACAGCAGAAGTCTGCATATGAAGGATGCTTCCACACATTCAGAAGTTTCAACACTTTACCCATCAGAACCTCCTCTTCTGCCAAAGCCACAGAAATTTATCTCCACAGCAAGCTCAGGTCCATGTAAAAGTGGGACAGAGAAAAATAATTCAGTTTTTCTTGAGAAGCAAACACTGCTCCCCACTCCAGCATCCCACCCAAAGCCCCCAAAGGCCCTGGGATGACAGGTAGCCTCTTGCCAAAATATCTAGGATGGACAGACAGCTGAGGGGCTGAAAACTGCCTTGCAGCAGGGAATGGAAGGCCCTGAGTCAAGTGAATTGTTGCATTTTGACAGTGCCTGTGAAGTACCTGGGCCCAGCACTCCCCTTCCCCTGGCTTCTACAGCAGTGTGACAGCAGCTGTGGCTGCCACTGCAACCCCTTTGAGTGGCCACGAGAAGCACAGACTGTAAACAACCCCGAAGCTACACAGCACCCACACTTGCCAGTGCATTTAGATACACCCTGAATTCTATTTTTTTTTCATTTTTTAATGTCTGTTCCTATAATTGCCTGTTACTGAAAACATGCGCTTAAAAATATTTCAGTGAAGAATGGATCACCTATTCACAAATTAATTTCAAGAGTGATACAGATGTCACAGTAATTTAAACCAAGACTGGGATTTTTCTCCTTTTCACTGGGATAGCTCTCAGACTAAATCCAACAAAACTGACTGAGTCATTTGAGATTTTCTCCAACACATATTTTTGTAGCTTAAAAGCAAATATCAGAAGGGAAAAAAAGACAACCTCCCAAAGCTGAAACTGCCCTTTCCATTCAGATGCAGTGCTATGCCCAAAACTGAAATTGTCACACAGCCCATTAATCTCCATTACAAACTATGTTCTTTATTTAGCAAAATTACAGCATTTGGTTGAATGATAACAGTATTTACACTCTGGTTTATGAGCTCCTGAGATGTTTCTCAAGCAAATAAAATGAGAGAATAGGTTACAGTTTATTGAAATAAGAGAACTGCATTGTTCCTAGGAGAACAACACACTGCTGCTATTATTGCTCCTATGCTACAAACGTTTAAAACAACGCTGTACTTTAAAGGATTCAAAGCACACATCATCTACCAAAATAGGACTAAATCAGTGGTGCAAGCAGAATAGTCCTCAATGATGACAAAGGAAACCCAAAGAATCTACTGAAAGCATCCAAATTTACAAAATTCAAAGAGTCCTCCTGAAAACTACACGCAAAATTTTGTATTGTGGCTATGCTCTGTAGAATAGCCTAAATCCAGAAATGGATACAATCTAGGAAAAAAAAAAAATCTAAAGAAAAGAACACCACAAACCTAGTGTTGTCACTATTAATGATGTTACATCCCTACTTGTGAAGCATCATCCGAATTTTTAAAAAAGCAAAAAAGCAACATGCCACAATCTACCAGTAGAGACAGGATCAGGATAAATAGACGACATGATAAAAAAATTCCAAATGGTTCTGGAAAACAGCAAATACACTCAGAACCTCAATAGCAAGAAAAGGAGAACAAGTACCTACATAGCTGCAGTTTTCAATTATTAAATATTACGCATTATAAAAATACTTGCACATAGCATCATCCAATGATGTAAGAGCTGTCTTAAATACTTTTCAGCAAGACATCCCCTCTTGACTTACCTCTGAAACCAAGAGCTCAGTTCCAAACAAACTAAGCATTTTTAGCAGATTTAAAAGCTTTATATGTACTTTGTTTTGTAATATGACAGTAGTTCTTTACTAAAATAGTTTATTCAATTGCAACTGTTTCTAGGGGGAATAAGAGAATATTAAGCCTTAGACTGCAGCATGGGTAGAACTCCATGGAGGTCAAAGCCTGCAAAGTGAAATAAATGTCAATAAAAGCCACAGTCCAGGGCCTGAGCTGGAGAGGGAAGCATTCCTTCTACCAAGCATGGCAAACCACAAACCCTTGTTGCAGAACACACACACATAGACACACAGACTGAAATTCAACCTGCTGGTCAGTGACTGGTCTTCAGAAAATTTTAACAACTAGTGTCAGCAGTAAAAACATCCCTCTGGGGAAAAACCAGGCTTTTTATCCATTTCCTGCTTTTTCCAGTATGGTGACAATTTCCTAACAATTCATTTTTCTATCAGACTGCAGGGAATTTTTTGAAGCATGCAAGTATGCATGCATGCCCCCATATACTAAATATATCACATAACTCCCCATTTGAAAAGTGCTTTTGGTATCTCAGAATTTACATTTTCAAGTAAGTATTCTACATAAAACCAGCATAACCTCTTCAAAATAAAAACCAAGTTATGTAAGAATCTGGCGGTACAGACAGGTTTGTGTATCAAGCAATAAAGTGTTTTGAAAAGATAAATATTATAATAAATAAAGCTTCACTTAAGAATTTATTCTACAGCAAACTTTTCCCACTTCTCCATCAACAGTCCTCTCTTTAATTTTGTTTTCTTTATTCTTTATGTACACTGGTTATTATAAACCCAGACGTATCAAAGCAGCTTTGCAGTGTGTGCAGCTATGAAAATTAAGGATATGAAACAAATATTTGTAGCATTTGCCGAATAAAAGTAAGAATTTTTACAGTTAGACAGGTGTATAAATGTGTACATACACCTAAATATCTGTGTTTGCATCTATCCTCCACACAGCTCACATGAGAGTCCAGAGCTGCCGGCTTACAACACATGGCAGAATTGTGACCCAAACAAGTAAATTTTTAAACTCAATACACAGCTGAACATATGATCTTATAAGGTAACAGTTCTAAAAATAATTTCACCTATACTAGTCACATATTAAGGTCACATTGTTGCCATAAGATATAAAGGGCTCTATTTAAAAGCAAAAAAGGCAAGAAATCAAGTGCTATTTCAATAGCTAAAAAAAAAAAAAAATTAAAACCCACAAACCCACAAGTCTACAGGGACTCCTAACACCAAATCCATCAATCAAGTCCTGACTTCAAGGAAACCAAAATGTCATTGTCATGTTTTCCTGCGTGGTTCTGTATCTCCAACTTTTAACTATTAGAAAGACACAGTCATCTGGTGTGTATTGTATAGGTGAATTTACTGCAAATACACTAATTTATGCAGTATTAGCACAGAACGCCAGCTACAATTCTCTTACTGTTTGCACTCTAGGAGTAGACTTGTGTTTTCTGCCAACTCCATTACATCATCCGAAAAAACCCAAACACTTCCCCGCCCCCCCCCCCCCCCCCCAAAAATCCCTGCCACTCTCCTCTTCCTTCTCCCCTCTCCCTTCCCAAGCCCTTCCAAACCACACGCCAATTACTGCCGCGAGCTTTATTTCGCTTTACGGTCCGCACAGCCCCAGCGCGCAGGGCTTTGGCCATTGTGTTGCCGGGGATGCCTCCATCACTGACCTTCGCTTTCCCACTCAGACTGTTACATAACGCAGTGCCTGCCTGCGTGCGGCGACTGGGAGCCCGGGCGAGCGGCGGCGTGTGCCCGGAGTGCCTGGCTGCTGCTCCTTCCCCTTCCCCAGCGAGGCCCGGGAGAGGAAGGACATGTGGGTCAGGAGGTTAGCAGTACCACAGCCTAAACAATTCGGGACCGCCAAGAAAACACCCTCGCCGCCGGAGCTGCCCAGGCTTCCCGGCACCCCCCTCTCCTTTTCGCATCCATACAGAAGCGACAGCCGAGTGTTACATAATTTATGGGATCCCAAAGTTGCCCCCCTCCCCAAACGCGGCGTAGCCGGCTGCCGGCTCCCTCCCGCCGGCCCCGCTCCCCGGCAGCACCATCTGCCTGCGCCGCCGAAGCGCCGAGCCGGAGAGCCGGGAGGAGGGGGCGTTGTGTAACACCCACGAACTACGGCCGGCTCCGCAAACATCCAGAAAACTCCTCGACAAATTAAGGAAATTTTCTCCAGTGTTTCTGATTAACCTCGTTACATAAGGCGCTTGCATTCCAAATCCACTCTCGCAAGCTCTAAATATACCCCGCGCAGCCGAACGCTCCCTGCGCACACGCCCGTGGCCACCCGGCCTCCTCCGGCCGAGCCCGCTCCTCCTCGCCTCGGCATCCGCCGAACGGATCCCCGCTCGCAAACCGTCTCTAATTAAATGTTTCGGCGTGTGACATCTCGATGGCTTTTACTGTACGCGGATTCCCTGAGTGGGAAGCTGCCTGGGAAGGGGGGGTGTGGCCAAAAGGGGAAAAATACTGTAAAACACAAGCCAACACATGATCAGCCATATTCCAATCTACAACTCAAACCCCCTCCGTCCGAGGAGAGACGGTCTCCTCATCGCCGGCGGCCGGGCATCGCTGCCCCAGCCCCGCCGGCTACCGCCGAGGGGGCTGCTCTCCCGCCGGGCACGTACTTCTCTCCGCCTGTCATTTCTTCCAATGCACAGCGTTATTTAATTCATTTTTACCCATCACCGAGGGATTTTACCGAGCGAAGCCTCTCTAGCGCGCTCCCCCTCTTGTAGAGGCAACGCTTCATAAATTATTTACAAGTAATTAAAGCCGCAGCCTCCTCCCTCTCGCACGTCTCCGCAAACTCCGGCGGCGTTTGAAGCTGGGCCCCTGTCCGTGCCGCGGCGGGAGCAGCCGGCCCGCACGGCCCCGCACCGCTCCGCCCGGCAGCGCGCAGCTCTCTCGCCGCCGGCGCGGCTCGGGCGCTAGCGCGGCTGACGCCAAACTTCAACCGCCCTGAGCTGACCCGCACGACTCCGAGACGCAACCTGAGGCAGGAGGGCTTTGACAGCTGGCGGCAGAAAAGGGGGGCTCGTTTGTCTGCAGCGGTTTATTCGGGGGCCGACGCGGAGCAGCAAGAGAATCCTTGGGCGCGCGGAGACCTTCTGCGAAGTTGTGCACCTTCAACAACAGCAGCTACAAGATCATCCACTCCGCGATGAAATAATTTTTAAGATACACTTAAATGAATTAAGGGAAAACAGCGCACAACAGAGTGAATAAGTCACCCGCAGACCGCAAATCTCCTGTTTAATCACAGATCCCCCATTCACAACAAGCCACAGCACACCAGTTGAGAAACTGTCAAAAGGAGACAGACGAGGGGGAGAAAAAAGGGGGGGAGGAAGGACACTGCCGCTTTAAAAGTTTGTTCCCTTGAATCCCAATACTCCCGCTGTTGCTTTATATATTTATAAAATTATGTAATTTCAGGGGCACAGTACCCATCCGGATACCTCAGACAATAAACGAGACAGACAAGAAAGCACCAAACACCGCTCAATATTTTCATTGCGTTTGTCCCTCCTCCTGCAGCAATTAAAAGAAGCTATAAAAGTTTGCAAGGTTTTTGCAGGGTGTAGAAACCCGGCTTCTTCGCGTGCGCGGCTTCAACAAGCACGAGCAATAAACCAGGGGATTAAATTGCTGCATTTCCCCCTTCTCTCTTACCCCCCTCTTCCTATTCCCACCCACCCCCCGATCCCACTCCCCCGGCCCCCTCCCCCTTCCCCAAGTCTCCCTACCTCTGCTGCTGCTGGAGTAGCTCTGCCTGCGGACGGGAGCCGGCGCATCGCTTTTCCGGGCAGGCTCCAGGTTCACCGGGGTGTCCCTGGCGCCGGCGGCCGCCTCGGAGACGCTGCTGCCCGGCTCACTGGCTGCTGGATCGGGGGCTGCCGGAGCCGACTCCATGTTTTTCCCAATGTAGATCGCTTGGAGATGGCGAGCTCCTACACTCCCTCTATCTTCTGTTTCCAGCGCAACTCTATGGTAGGAAAGCAGAAGGGAGAGAGCGAGCGTGATCCAGATGGGATGTGAGCTTGCCTGGCTGTGACCACAAGCAGCGCTAGCGAGAGCTGCACACCCCCCCGCCCCCGCACCCCCCGCGCTCCGCCGCCAGCCCCGCGCCCCACGCCCGGCACCGCCGCCCTCCGGCGCGGCCTCGGCCCGGCTGAGCGACCCGTGCCCGCCGAGGAAGCCCGCGGCTCCGGGAGGAGCGACGGCCGCGGGATCCCTGCGGCCCCCGAGCGGGGCCGGGGCCGGGGCCACAGAAGGTGCTGCCATTGCCCAGGGCGGGCTGGGAGCCAGCCCGACCTCCGCCCGGGCCGGCACCGACGGCTCGGCGCGATGGTGGGACCCGGCCAACACGGCCCGCGCGCCCGCGAGGAGCTCCCCTCTGCAGCCGCGGTACCAGCGGGAAGAGCTTCCACGCAGGGCCGTCTTCCCTCCCCCATGGCTGTTTCAGCTGAAGCCGCATCAGGAGATGCCAGCTGTATTAAGCGTCTCAAGACCCACATGTTTAGCAGCCACGCAACCGGAAAAGGCAACATTTCAGACAGTACCTGTCTTTCAATGATGTGCGCTTTGACATAGAACAAAAGGTGACTAGAAAGGTGCCAGAAAACCTCCAGATCTGGTCTGACTTCTGCAAGCACCCTTGTGCAGTTCACGGTCGCAGCAATGGTCAATTCCTTGTCCACTACCTGATGTTAAAATCCAGTAACAGCTGCCACAAACACACCCCAGAGAGCACATCACCCCTGTACGACAGAGGCCGTGTTTCATGAAGCCCTACTGCCTCCTGCACAGAAGGTGCTAAAGCTGCCTGCTTTGACTGCTCTGACTAGAAGCGTATCCCGACTAGACCAAATCATGGTATTTTTACTGAAAGCAGTTCGAGCTTTTTCCAAAAGGCACTGGATCATGTGCAAGCAGCTGATGTGCCACCTTCTGCCAACCAGGACTGCTGCTACAGCTTTCAACACTGCTGGTGCTGGTGGTACCTGACGAAACTTCTAGGTAAACCCTGGGCAATTCCACATTCTGCAGTATAAGCACCAGTGCTGCACCGCTCTCCCACAAATGGTGTCTGCTCAAACAGCTGTGAAACGTACCATGAGTCCCACTTTGCCTCTGGCACCTGTCCACAAATTGGATTACATCTTGCACTGCTGATAGTTGTTCTGGTGGAAGGGTAGAATCTTGGGTGAGTTGATTAGGAAGTCCTGAAGTTCCAACTACCCGTGTCTAGAAGACAAACACCACAATAGTTGACTATCTGTTGTCTGCTTCCATCTGAGAGGAATGGACAACAGTTGCAAAAGACAGAGAAACATCAAAGAATTATTCTGCATTCACTTTCAGAGCATGAATAGATTTGAGGTGGTCAGAGCTGGGCTTACAGACTTTACCCACTGAATAAAACCAGGTCCTGTTCTTTGTGATTAAGTACTGGGTTGGTTAGGGCAGGCCTGGGAGCACACAGGGCATGGACAAAAATATTACCAGGTTTTTCACCAGCATCAATTGAAAGGTGATGGAAGCTGTTCCTAGAGAGCAACCTGAGAAAGAGAGTGAGTGGAAGTGGACAAGGGAACCAGGACAAGTGGAAGGGGAGCACAGGTTGCTTTCCAGGACTAATGTGGAGACTGTGAGCACCCTTGGAACACACACTGGCACAGACAGGAGGCACAGGCTTTGGGCATGGTCTCTCCAGAATCTGCAGAGGGCAGCAAGGTTGTCCTTCTCTGATGCAAGCTTGGTGGATTAGAGCTGCAATTTCCTGAAAATTGTCTCCCTTTACTTATTGCTAATTGACAGCCTTCAAATACAAGTAAGAATTTTCTTTGGAAACCAAACTGCCTGTTAGCCTGAGAAAAAGCTTATCCCTCCCTCTTCAAATTGGGGTTTAAGCAGGCTGACCAGGCAATGTTTGTTGGGAAAATTGCCCAGCTAATAAAAAAAAAAAAACTTCATTCCTCAAAGCTACCAAACCACTGCCTTTCACCAGCGCTGAGAACAACTGGACTACTTGCCACAGTAAGGATTATTCACGTGAGTGTTTTGCAGGACTGGTTTTAGTATTGCAGCTACTTCAAATAATCAAGAGAGTGTAGAGTGGGGTTTTTCTCCTTTTATCTGTTAAAGGCTGCTGATATTTTGGACACCTGCCTTTGTTACACAATTGTAATTTAGTGCGTCTTTCCCCCTGTTTTCTAAATCTAAGCAATTTTCAAATTTACTTAGAAGAGAAAGGAGAAGGAAACACTGAAGGCTACAATAGGAAAACACAGTAGAGCTTTGGTTTTCAAAGTAAACTGTGAGGAAGGGGAAATCACAGGAGTAAGCCCAAGTGCTTAGAACATCTGAATTAATGGAGAAAAAAATTTAATTTTATGTTGTTCCACAACACCTCTCTCATAAATCACCAGCAATTAGAACCAGCTAAAGCAGGACAAATTTGTAGCTTGTTTGTAGAGGCCATGATCTAGGAGCACCTACCCAAGCAAAAAGACAAAGCTTCTTTATTCTAGCAAAAAGAGAGGGTGCCTACAAAGTGAAAGCACCATGAGCAAAGGAATATAGGGTGACAGGTGACAGTTCACTTGAGATTTATATAATGCATGAAAACCACCATGACTTTTGTCCAAAACTCTCTCTGTGAACCTATTCTGCTAAGACATTTCCTGGGCATAGAAAAGGTCTTCCTCGTTCTTCAGTCTATTTCTAGCTTCCAATCCCTACCAAGATGGTTCATTAACTTCGATCATTAAGCTTGTTTCAACAAGTGAGATGACATTAGCAAAGACAGGTATGCTGAGAAACTTGGGGATAAATGTTTAGTTAGATGAAAGAGGGCTTTAGAAATTATTGCAGATATTACCTGCAGCAGACCGTACCAGAAGTATCAGTAACGGAACAGAAAGGGACAAGCATTACCAAACATCCCCTATTGATTAGCTGATTTCATGTAGATAGAATGATTAATCACTTTAAAAATTCTAATTTAAAAAGTCACATAAATCTCACATGATTCTGGAGTAGAGGAGGTATAAAAATCATCTGGACACTTTTTCAGTGGCACAGGAAGTGGCAGAAGAGCTGTAATGCACACAGCAACCAGACACACAGAAAGCAATTCTTGGGCAGGACAGGCACAAGGTAGAGAGCACACAAATATGTGCAACAAAATCACAGCACCATACCATTCTGCCAGCATTGCCCATTAATGTGCAAGCCCACTTTGAGTCACTAAAGGTCTTCTACACACAACTAATCCAGCTGTTCAAATACCTCCCTCCAAAAAGAATGCCAAAGTAAATTTCTGACTCAGTAGTTACATGAAACCATAGAATATCTCAAGTTGGAAGGCACCCATAAGGATCACCGAATCCAATTACTGGCTCCTCACAGGAGAGCACTAAAACTAAATTCTATGACTAAGATCATCACCTAGACTCTTAAACACGTTCTGGAGCCTGGGCTACCCCTGACCACACCACACATATGTCAAAGGGGACTGTCAAGCCTTTCTGGGAAGCTCTGTTAGCTCCAGTCTAGCAGTTGTACAGAACATATTGATGTAGAGATGAATAACCATGAGGGCAATGCTTGAATAACATGGCAGAGTTACAGCTGTTCCTCCTCTACAACAAGATGCTAAGAGTAAATCATTTTTACTTCCATTGGATACATCCCTGTGGTTTTCACGTCTTTGCAGGAAAAAAGAAATTTAAAAAATCATTGATTTTAGACATTCAGAAAAGCAAGTATCAGAATCAAGCAAGGCATAGGACACCAAGCAGGTCTTTAGTACAGTTGTGATGTCATTGTGCTTATATAACTATATTCAAAGAAGAGTTTAATACATATATACATCTATTCTTTGTAATTGCATTCTGTGGCATATCTTTTAATGGTTTACAAAACTTCAGTTAATTATATTTTACAGTAGGACAAGAAACTGCCTCCACTGGAAACACATACAGCAATCTCCTCAAAATTATGCAACTCGTTAAGCTTCAGCAAAAACAGGCAGACTGGTAAACTGTAGGTATGGAACCTGAATATTTGACAGTAATTAAATCAAACAGTACCTGAACAGCATTCTCTCATATCCTAGATGAAAACAAGGTAAAAAATAATAGGAAAGAAATAAAACAACCCTGCTGGAGGCACTTAGACTGGATGCAGCTTCAGTGGACCCTGTCCCACAGCTTTATCTCTAAGCAAAGTGGAAAGCTCATCAAACAGTTCAGCTGGAATTTACACTCACAGACATAATTTTGTTTGTTTTAAAGACTGAGGAGCATTTGTTAATCACCTAACACAGCACAGATACAGTGCAATCTTCTTCCTTGCTGTAAACTCGTTGTATGAACTATGAGCTGCTTTTCACTGTTTGTTAAAGCCTCCATTTCCACTTTCCCACCATTTGGATTAATTTCTTATTGGATTTTCTGTTTCTGAAAGAAAGTGGAGAAGCACACAACATACAAAGTAAAGAATCCTTTGTGCTTCTCTGTACAGCACAATGTCAACAATCAGCATCTCCTGATAGAACGAGTAGCCCAGGTTCAGTTTTTAAAAATTCAAGACTTTTTGTAAGTGAATTAAAGTAAAAGGCCCAGAGATACCCACCTCTCTCAGCAAGCTGTTTCTGCTGTTGTTTTCTTGCAGATAGTTTAAAAAAAGTATTGAAAATTTTCCTTTAGCCAGGTGAAGAATTTTCTTACTTTCAATATGCTTGCAAACAACTTCTTCCTCCCACAGAGCTAAGCTAATTGAATTAGAGGAGCTACTCAGCCTGCCCATATTCTCTGGAGAGTTGAAAGAAAACAGGGAAGAGAAAAATCTGATCCAGAGTTATATTTTTGTTCTCAAGAAAATGGAAGACTTTTTTTTTTAGTGAAGATCAGTAAATGAGATGCCAGTTCTGAAACCTTGGATCACTTCACCCACATCCAAAGTGGGTGTGGTTGATTTCTAATTAGCTCTTGCTTCAGTACTACCTTCTTCACTGTTTTTTACTCAAGAGCTGTTTCCTCAAATACCACATTTATTATAGAATTTATCCATAATATCAGACTGATAACTCACACTTGCGGCAAAAAGATGTGCCTCTCTGAAAGTAATGATGGGTTAAAAGCAGGTTAAAGCAAGGAGAAAAAAATAGCTTGTCCTTGATAAAAAAAAATTCCTATTGTCTAGATGATAATTTTGTATATGCCTTCGTACATCTCTGTCATTCTCCCAATGAATTTCCACCAGTAACCTCATCATTTCCAACAGTGCACCTTCCAAAAGATGGGGAAGTTATTGTACAAACTATCTGCCCCTTCCCATTCCATCCCAACCCAGCCATATCACAAATGTTCTGGACAGGTGGTAGAAAACACCCAGGTTTCCCATTGCAACAGCAAGGAGCTGCACCTGTACCCTGTATTCTGATTTGCCTTCTTTTTCTCCAGGTCACAGAACTTGATCTTCTAGCTTAGAAACATGAAAATTATCTTCACTGTACATGTAACAAAAAACTATACAGCCCATCAGTATAATCAAGCAGCCTAAATACACAGCAGAGACATTACAGCTTAGATGACCATTAAAACTGAATTATGTCAGAAATTCAGAAGAGGAAGTAGTAATTTTATTTTAAATGGTCAGGTTTTACATAATTTGAAGCATCACTTATTTAAACACTGTATCTAGTAAAATATTTTTATTTCACAGAAAATGGAAAGCTGTCTACTGCATGCAAAGGTCAGTTTGTATTAAAGAAAACATTCCTGCTTTAACTCTTACACAGCTTCAAGCTCCACAACAGAACAGCCTGTGTCTCTTATAAGTCCAAAATTTTATATATTTTATACAGACTAGAAAGATTCATATGAAGCTTTAAGTACTATGCTGAAAAAAAAAAAGCCATGGAAGAGGAATTTCATAGTGAATATATACCAGTGTTTTAGTGGAATAAAGGCATAGTAAGACAGAAGAGGTACGTTTTTCTCTGTATTTGGAGATGAGAGGGAAGAGGGCAGAACTATTTAGCTTTTACAATTAGAACTTCTGACAGTTCTAATATCGTAAAAACAAATTTGGTTATTGTTAAAGTTGTTTGCATGTTCTATAAAGCACTGAACCCCAAAATAAGCCTTGCAATTTTTTTCAGCTTTTTATCATGTGATGAAAAGTAATTACCTTATAACCAAACAAAATATTTAATTAGACCTGAAATTAAAATGTGTTTTGAGCCTTGATTTTTTTAACTTGCTCATAAAAATGATGTTGAGATATGTTTCAAATTAAATCAGTATTTTCTGGTAAAAATCCAAACAAAACCAACCAAACCCAAAACAAATTCCTGAAACACATTTAAAAAGGAACATCAAGGTCTTGCGTATTTTCCAATTTCTTCTTCTTCAATTGAATAAATCAATCATAAATTACAGTTCATTAAATTGACCCAACCATGGATTTTTTTAGCCAAAAAAGCCACTTCATTTTGAGTACAGCTCTAGAGAGCTGGTTGCCTTTGCACAGTGAACATGGGGATTCTCACACATAATCAAGAGGACATGTGCAGACAGGTTGCTCAGGAATAGCCACAAGAGAGATTCTCAGTATCTCAAACTAGGAGCCTCAACCATTCTCAAATCAAACTTCAGCTTTAGTGAGCCTAGCAATGAAAAATCCCAGCTCTTCATTTCTGAATCTCTCCAGGCCTATGAAAACAGCCCTGAGACTGCTAATGCATCTCTCCTCTTTTCCTTTTTGAAAAAGTCACCATTTTTCTTTAAAATAAAGCCACTATCTAAAAGCAAAAACAGGCTATGTAAAATATCCTTACAAATGTATTTGCACACACTATATGCTCTCATTTAGAAAAAAAAATTGCCTGAGGTTTCATGTAAAAATAGAAAGCTCTTTCCTACACAAAGTTTGTTTTAGTAGTTGAGGTTGGAATCTTGTGACTGGGAGAATTCATGATAACCCACACAGTTATTTTGAAGTTTAAAGCAAAAGTAAAACCTGCTGTACTCCATAGATTCTTAGAGTACTCTTCCATTTCATCTTGTCACTTACACTTAGTTTTTCGTTACTTTTTTTCTCTCTTTACTACCTTCCATAATATGTAGGATTCTTTCATAATTCCTCATGGCAATCCTTGTTGCTATTGTAGGGATTTAACTACCATTTGAAAATGACATAAAGCAGAAACTCGGGCAAACCTACCAAAGATCAAAAAAAAAAAAAAAAAGGCAAAACACTAGATGGTGAATAACTAACATGAAAATCATCTTGCTTACAGAAAAGAGAAATTTTTTTTTCCTCATGCTTCATGGCATTGTTACCCTATGGACACATTAATGAAGTCCACAGGATATTTCCCAGATTCTTTCTGCAGTTTCCACCATGTTTCATCCCTTCAGGTCTGCCACTACTCTCCCAAAGTAATCCACACAGATTTCACAGTGTGATAGCTAGCACCTTCACATGATGGCAATCATTTGCCTCCAACTCAAGGAAAGAAAGAAATAATTAAATATTTACAGCACTAGCTTTACACTAATACAATATTTCTTTCAGTTTTCTGTAACCTTTATAATGCCCCGATATTTTCCTGGTACATGTACCAGTGAACATTACTGCTGTGCCTCCCCTGCACTGAGACTCACAGCTTTACAAGGTCTTTATTGTGATTTTCAATTACCATAAGGAACCCAGAGATCAGAGAACAATTTTCAAAGGGACAAGAAGTGGTTCATTTTAAAGTTCATTACTAATGTTTGTGGCTTTTCATAAATCAATACAAACAGGCAAGAACAACACAGCAGCTCTACTTCAGATTTTTTGTCTGAATGTAGACTGTACTACTAAGAAATATTATATTTAAACTCTTTTTTTTCCCTAATGCTGTGAGATTTGTCTGATAAATTGATTGAAATCGATTGGTTTAGACTTTGAGAGCCAAAAGATTTATATTTCACACAAAAAACAAAAGCTGTCAACCCAAAATACTTTATATCTTGTGATCACCCAGTGTTTCCACAGGGAATTTTAAGCTTTCCCTACTTTCTGTCCACATCTTAAAAAATGACAAAATCTAACAAAACCAGGAGGAAGAGGTTACATGAATAAGAAACAATTGATAGGGCACAAATACTTGATGCCCCTCTGCATCAAGCAGACATGAGGCAAGCAGCAGCATGTGATGATTTTCCAAAAGGAATGGCATTAGCTATTCTATCATTTCAGGTTCACAAATCCAGGGGAGCAATTTCTTACTTCAGATTAAAAAGCCCTTAATACTTTTCCACCTCAAAAATCTCACAGCTACATTATGGCATCATATGGCATGTTGGGCCCCCATCTGGTTAGCTCTGAGCTTATGTTCCAACACCAAAACAAACAAACAAACAAAAAAAAACCAACCAAACTAAAAAAAATTAGGAATGCCCTTTGCATTGGAGCTCAGAGTAGAAGTTTCATGTGATACAAAGTTTACATTCCTTCTAATCTCATCTCATAACTCTATTCCATGGGGACATCTCTATCAAGGAATAGATTCTTGGCCTAGGATGCTGAAATTAAAAATTCCTTACTAATTAATTTTTAGTTGGCACAAAGCAGAGTCTTTTTGAGTTCAGTAGGAACTGTAAGTCTATTCTCCTTGTTTAACCACTTATAATTAAAGATAAATAAATAGCTTAGCTCTGTTTTTTCCCCAGATGAATGTACTGATGACCACTGTAGGATTTTTTGCAGAACTTCAGTCTGGCGATGTGAGATTTTTAAGAATCCAACACTCCAAATGCTTTCCCCTGAGAGAGGAAGGGAAGGGGGAAGTAAATAGTTCTGAAACAATCATAAAAACTTTCCAGCAGTGGTTCTTAAAAACTCATTATTGTTTTTAATACTCAAATACAGAATAGTTGTTTAAATTACCATGCTTGCATATAATCCTTCTATAAGCAAATTTGTGCACAATCTGGACTGCACACACAGACACAGGACCACCACACATTTAGCCAAGACTTTCTGTATCAGGTAATTAGAGTTATGTGCCCTTTCTGGCTACACACAATTAATAGAATGTATACCTCAGACTTCATGGTCAAGCAGAACATCCAGAAAGCAAAAAACTCAGTGTCAATGGATTTATACATACTTAGACATGAAAGGATTGGGGGCTTGGAGAAGTAAGACTTTGGAAACCATATAACAAATAAAGAGGAAAACTAATAAAATGCATTACATGATACATGCCTAAGTGTTTTGCTGAACTCAAACCTCATAAATACCAATAATAGGGTCTTTAATATTCTGGATTGAAAATGGACTATTAAACCACAACATTTTTAAATTAGTAAAGCTTCCTCCAGAGGAAAAAAAAAAAAAAGGAAAAAAACTCCCCTAAAATATAAGGTCTGTCAGGTTTTTTCTTTTAAAATATCCCCTCTTCTTGAAGTTTTGATTCAAGCTCAAGAAACTGAGTGGTATCAGTGGTCACAGAATTACAATAAACTACTGTTGGAAAACTAAGCTGTCTTTTTGAGTGGTCAAATGATAGCAATTCTGTTCCTTTGACAGCATCTATGGAACTATGATGAGGAGAGTTAGAAGAAGTCATGACAACAACAAGACTATGATCACTGTGTTCACCCTGAAATAAATCTGCATACACTGTGTAATCAAACTGCTCACTTCATGTACTTGGTGCTTTGGTTTCTGGACTATCAGCAAAGTAGAAGAAACAACACAGAGGTTCAAAGCAAGCCCCTTGCTGAAAATGTATGTGGAATGATTTTACGCTTTCAGAATTTCATGCTCCAAGGAGGCCTAAGCCAAGTTACAGTACTTGTTTTGCCAGTACCAGAAAGCAAGACATCAAAATAACCACAAATAGTTAAACTATGTCCCTCTGTTCTTGTCAGGCAGAGCGACAGATGCAGCAACCAGCTTCAGCCTCTGAAACACTGAGACCAGGGGGCTGGCAAACCCAGGGATGTTGTCACAGCCCTGCCACTGTACTCACTGCCTTTCCCCCTCTGCCCAGTCCCTTTTGCTTTGCTTAAAAAAAAAAAAAAAGGAAAACAAAACAAAACAAAACAAAACAAAACAAAAAAAAAAAAAAAACCAAACAAACCAACAACAAAAAAAAACCACCTTGGTTTGGAAGAGCTGCCCAGTCCCCAGAGCCACAAACTCACAGTGGAAATCGCTTCAGCTCTTCAAATCTCCATGCTCAGGATTTCAAAAGCAGGACTTGCCCTACAGCTGGAGAATTTTGGGACCCAAATGCCAAAGCCTAGGAGCTGTAGCAGTCTCCTGATAGAGAAGCCAGTCATATCACAAATCATTCAACCGTGATACCTGTCAGGTTTTTCAGAATCCTCATTCTTCCCCATATGTATAACACAACAAAGTAATAATAGCATATATTTAAGCTTTTATCCAGATGCTCCTTGGCTTGTGACTGTCTTGAATTCACACTGTGCCCACCTTCTAAAGTGCTTAAATTGTGACAGAAAGCCTTTAAGGCAAACAGAAGAATGAATAAGGACATGCATGATTGAAATAAACTAATTTTTCTATTTAACTGCATACATACAGAAACTTGATCAGAGTATTCAGTGATCTGCACTTTGTGACACACTGTTGTCCACAAACACAGAATTCAATAAATAGCTTTCAAGGTATTCATTAAATTTCTGGAGTAGATAAATAATGAATAAGAGTCAGCTATTCATTAGTATGCAATACCTGGAAATACCTGTTATCCCTCTTGATGAATCTGACCCAAGGTCTCCCTGCCATTTGGGGGGGGGGGGTGGGGGGGGGAACTTATATTGTAGCTAACAGAATAGTGTGCTTTACCTATAAGAAAGCAGAAAGAACAAAATTAGTTAGCTACTCAAATAAGCAAAACTGTAAAAAGCTCTGGAGAAAATTCCTTTTAGGAAAAGAGTTCAAGGCATGCCACTGGTCTAAAACATCCAGAGAGCATGCAAGCCTTCCAAGATGCAGAAGAGGTGTCAGCTCTTTGTGACTTAGTCAGCAACAAGTTGTCTGCCTAACCCATTAAGTCTGTTGCCTATGAACCCTCTCTGGCAACAGGGAAAGAGAGAGAGGCTCCTGCATAAAATCCACTTTGTAATTTCAAACTTCAGTCCTGACTCATCCCTGCCACCAACTTGCTTTTGGTTACAGAGAATTTGTTTTGTTTGATTTCAATTTCATTCTGAATTAGAGCAGCATTATTATTCTTGCCAGGAAGTAGAAGGGGTTAGTGTGCAGCTATTTCATATTTAAGCAATATTGTGTTTAATGCTTTCAACTTTGGAGCCGCTGCCTCTGCAGAATTCCATATATTTCAGTGTTTGATCACTGCTACTTTTTTTTATCCCAGGAAGTTCCCAATGCAAGCAGCTCATACACTGCTATCCCAGCTCAGCCAAGCAAAGCTAGGAGTTTTGTGTTTGTACTGCCTGTGCCTAACTAGAGTAGCAGCAATTGAAGAACATTCTGAAAAGCAAAACCTCTAAATGTTCAAGAAATTAGCTAAAGCATTTGGCTCTCCAAAAAGAAGAAAATATCAGATTGGTGTGCAGTTCACTAAGTGCTATGGAACCCACTAAAGGCAGAATATTCTCCATGCATTGGAAGGACAAAGAGAATTAATTTCTGCAGGTACCCCCAGGTAGCCCTGTAGATTCCTAAATGGGTCCACACTGCCACTGGGTTTATTCACAGATGAACATTTACATTTGGTCATTTACTGGAATGTTTCTCACAGTTGTTCTAATTCATGGACCAATGGCCACACTTCTAGACTCTTAAAAAAGATTAAAAGGAAGATTGGCAGGCTTTGCATTACCTCCCTTCCTGTTTTAACTCCAGAAAGGGCAGTTCCTGGATGAACTAACTTGGGCATATCTCTACAGTTTCATTAGGAAGAAGGATACTCAAGCTGGATATTTTGAACGGCAATTTCAAATCAAGCTTGGAACTCAAGGGGGTCCAACAAAGTAAAGGGCTATGGATGTACAGAATGATGGATGCTTCAATACTGAGTATAAAGTCCTCTGTGTTGTTTCTGTGTTCATGTTTTAACTCATTGGTGTGTTTAATTATGCTGCACAAGCTAAAAATGGAGCTTTCTCAGCTTATTTCTCCATATAAGTGATCTGGAAGCTTTTAAGATTTTCTGTTCGGGCTCTTTTATATGATGTGAAAAATAAACAAACACAAGCTAGAATAACAGCCATATACTAATCTGTGAGCATTCCCAGAAAGGAAAAATCATCTCCTGTTTCAAGTTTCCATACACCATTAAAGAACCAGAAGAGGCAAACTGAACTGCATTCTATACTGGAACCTTAGGGAAGTCCCTAAGGGGAAAAGGGAAGGGATTGGTCTTCATAAAGGGAGAAAGGAATTTACTGAATAACAGATAAATAAAAAACTAAATGCCCCTTCCTAGATTCTAGTAATCTTCATAAATCACTAATTTTACTACATTTTTCAGTTTTCAATTTTAGCCCTTCTCACTGATAAAATACCTGTAAACTCTTAGTTTGCATCCATCTCAGCTCTGCTAAAATGACACAGGAAAATAGACTGTAGTCAATGACCTTATATCAACTGGTCTATATCATGCACCTAGAGATACAAATGATGTTTGATATTTAGTCAGGTTTTCAGTCAGGGAGAGTTACACATCTTCATAAATATCACCCAGGTTTATGCAAGTCTACTAAAAACTTTGCTTGGGTTGTCTTGAAACTTGTTTTTCAAGGGCATGTTCTGAGTATTTAGTTCTCTGACAAATTTAAATTGTATTTCATTTAGTCAGAACACAGATTTTTCTGAATTTTTTTTCTGATTTATCTGAATTTTATCTCAAAGGCACTGGTACAATGTATGATATGGGAATATGAGAATAAAGACTACTTGCAGAGGTCATATCAAGACAGAATATAATGTAGTAATACTGAGAATGGTTACACTGGAGCATAACCTGAGAATTATTTTTGGATAGTGCTGATTGTCTGCACGTCATGAAGCTCTAGTCCCTTTTCAGTAGAGGCTCCCTGTATCACCTTTGAAAATTAGGCTTAGGAAAAAAAAATAAGTATTTTCAAAAGCACTCATGAGCTTTTGGAAGAGAATTCACAGAAATGTTTCTGCACAATGACACTGAGCTCCACAATGTCTAACTCACAGTCAAGCAAGGCTTAAAACAATTCCCGGGGCCCAGTTTAGTGCCCAGGGCTCCTCCTCAATGCAGGAAGGTTAGGCAGAGATGAGTTTCACACAGAGCAGCAGAGATGTCTTAAGGATGCAGACACCAAGTGAGCAGATCCTCACTGCAGGGAGACTGCAGCCCCCCCTCTCAACTTCCAATACAAAGGCTTTTTCTACCATAAACCAGAGGGTACACCTGTCTTCTATAAAACCTGCGGGAAAAGCTCTTTCTTCATCTAATAGCTCAGCATTTAGAGCTCTCACAGAAGTTTTAGGACAGGTCTAATTTCTCCTCCAGTTAAGGTCTACATATTTTTCAACAGCAGCAGTAGTAAAGGTATCTAGCTTATGCTTATACATTTACAACTACAGCTGCTCAAACCAGCAGAGAACAGCACAGCCTAAAAGGTAATAGTTACATGTTTCACCTTAAGATACATCCCTACACAGTTTTCTATCCTAGAGGCTGTGAACACACTTGATTAGGTGGGGGACTTGCTAAAGTGACAGGAACCAAGGTGCAAATACCACTGCCACTGAGCCCTGCCCTTCTAGGGAAAGAGATCCAGAACATGCATATTTTCTCCATTCCTGATTGCCAGTACCAGAAATGTCCATCCTGTAGCACCATCAGGCTGTGGTTCCCACACCTAAAAAAGCTCATGGACAGACAAATTCTTCCACTGACACCAGTTTGCTGATTGGTACCATCACACATGATCTCCAGTGTACACATCTCAATCTTTATTCAAGACACAAATCTCAATCTTTATTTCCATGTTTCAAAACAATTAAAATGATCATTGTGACAGGACCTTTCAGATCTTGCTGAACTCTTAATTAGTAGAAATTGAGTTGGAAGACAGTGCCTTTTCAGAAGCAAATTAACAACTTGCTTCTCTATGACAGACAGCAGTGTCCCCCATTCTCCTGTATTCCCAGCTTGTGCTGAAGTTAAAATTCAAGAGAAGCTGGAATCCAGGAGACACTTTCTCACAGCATTTCACAAAACCAGATGCAGCATACACAGGGGAAGCAGAGATGCTGAGGAACACAATGACAACCCCACAGTGCACTGATTCTAGCTGGGAATCTACACGGGCACACTCCAGGGCAGAGAAGCTTTCCAGTTTAGATCCAAATTAACTTCCCAACATTACACCCATAACCAATGTTGGTGCGACCATAACCGAGTCCATCCCAGGAGGGTCACAGTGAACAGAGGAAAATTCTGCTCAATCTAATGAACATGCCTTTGACTGGTTTAACTGCTTAGCTCTACTTTTAAATTAAATGGGCCAGCTTCAACTCATAACTCTCCAATATTTGGGGAACTGTCATGAGACTGCTAACACACTCAAAACTTCCAGTTTAGCTTCTCATTAATTCTATACAATCTCAATCCAGTAAACGTTTCCATCTCTGACCTTGTGATTTCAACTCCTAAAAAACATCTTTGCTGCCAAAAGATTTGGCTGCTCCTGTTGAAATTGTTCAGATGTCTCCATGGCCTAGAAGCTTCCTGCAACTTTTCAGCAGCCACTGGTATAAGAGTGTACTGCCAGGCTCAGACAAGAATTACAGATACACCAGTATCTCTGAAAGTCTTTGAGGTTTTTTACTGGTTTGTGTTGCAGTGGAAAATAATTATTTTGAGAATGCACAACAAAAGGTTACATGATTCATAAAAGAAAGCCATTTATCACATAAAATGACAACTCTTGTGCTTAAAAGTATGATGTTCAGCATTATTTTTTTATTACTCAAACTATCCATCTATGCTACTTTTTGACATACAAAAGAAGTTTCTAAAAGCTATGTTAGGAAGAAATTTCACACCTCAACATTTATAGTATAAAGTAAGATATAATTTATATTCTTGGTGCTTTAAACCTCTTTCAGCTGAGAAAATTACAGTGAGCAAAGTATTTAAAATGTCAGACAAATAGTATTAATTACAGGCACTCTCAAAAAAATCAAATAGTTTTTAAATTAACATTTAAATCAAGTTTCTTGTAAAAATAAGAAATAAGATTGCCTAGGTTTTAGTTCTATTTAGGGGAATGTCAACAGAGTTTACAGGCCTGGAGGAAAATATTAAGAGTTTGATGCATCTGGTTTGGCCATTTATGTTTCTCATCTGATTGAGTTGCCCCCAACAGATGCTTGATGAAAAAGCTCAGCTGCCACACATTT